>NC_083314.1:104690893-105008911 GCF_963455315.2 Globicephala melas
GATGAGATAATTTTTTAAATAGAAAGCTCAGACAGCATCACAATGACCTCTTATCAAAATAGCTATCAAATAGTAGTATCAAGTAAATGGTTTTTATAGTATATTGGATTTGAACGAGGAAATCTTTCTAGTATCTGGACAGAAGTGGCCAGCAAAGTGTAGATAGAAGGTTAGGGGTGGACATTTATTGAGTTCTTAAGATTTATGTAAATTAAGTCATTGATTCTTCTCAGCAGCTTCTGATGGAAGCGCTATTAATGATCTCTGATTTACTGGTGAGGAAACTGAGGCATGGTGGAGATGGAATTCTAAACAGAGCATTCAGTTTCCAGAGCCCACGCCCCTAACCATTTTAATTTGAGGCCAGAACTCGGGGAATCGGCATCTTTCAGGGGAGGAGGAGAAGGCAGACCAGAGAGGGAAGCTCCAGGTCCTTTAACAAGAAGCCAGAGGGAAGAGAGACTGGAGGGGGCCCCAGGAGTGCTGCAGAGAGGCCAGGAAGAGGAAACAGGCCACTGGACTTGGCCACAGAGAGATCACTGGTGACCTTTTAAGAGATTGTTTTCAGTAGAGCAAATTTCCGGTGGGGGTTAGGAAGGAGTAATAAGTGAGGAAATGGAGAGGTTTGTCTTGAAATAAAAGAGAAACAGGACAGTGTTTGAGGCTGGCAGCAGGTTCAAAGATGTGCTTGTTTCAGACAAGATAGGGGGTAGTCTGTGCCCACTGACGGACCAAATACAGGAAGGGCTCGATACACAGGGTGGGTGGGAGCAAAGCAGCAAAGAAGCTTCTTCGCCATGAAAAGTTGGGAAAGGAAAAGGAACAGGAAAACAGAACTGAGGTGGATAAGACATCCCCTTTTTCCCCTTTTCTGTTGCAAGTGCTGTGTTCCTCTTCTCATGGAACCACTGATGTATGATGGTGTATGCAGCCAGGGGTAGGATGAGAGCGTCCAGGCCAAGGCCTGCTCGTGGAATACACTGTTGATTCAGTTGCTTCTCTCTGCTGAGTCCTGCTGGGGCCCCTTTGCAGCCTGGGTACTGCTGTCTCCTCAGTCCCTCGGCCCTTGACCTGGAAAGGATGCGAAGCTGGGCTTATTTTGTTCTTTGTGCTTGGGTGTCCCCTAGCAAGCCTTCATGACATCATGTCCAGGGGACCTTGGTGTTGCGGTGCAGCACTCTGATGGAGGGTGCAATGCTTCCAGAGACACTCACTTTCTCCCCACATTTCTGTGCTCTCAGATGACATTACAATCAGGTAAAATGTGGAGTTAGTTTTTACTGTTGAGATGTGGAGAGTAGCATGTGACCTCACTGAAATTTCACACCCTCTAGTTTTCATTGGGGAGAAAACAGCAGTGATATCTAGCACAGTTAATACCTCTGTAAAACTCCATTGAAATCTCTCTAGCCAGCATCTATCCTACATTTAAAAGGAGGTGTTTCAATTCTGTTCTTCACTGGTTGGATAAAGCCATCTCTCCTATGGGCCAACTCAGCTGTAGTAAGCAGAAGAGGGTCCCCAAGAGGAGCTCCAGATGTACTGAAAGCTGACTGAGATGCTGGGGTCTGTTCCTCCTTTGGCCTCCTTTCCACCCTCGTCTCATCAGTAGTTCAGAGTCAGGGGGCAGTGTGTGTTTTGACTCTGTTCTGGGGTAGACAGCTGGGAGCACTTGGATGAATGTGGTCAGTGGTCTGGGAGCGGAAAGGGTTTCCCAGCTCCAGAGAGATGAGTTTACGGTTGACACTTGGGACAGTGGGGGTGGATTTCTTGCCTTCCTCCTCAGGTCATAATGGACTCCGAGACTCATCCTATGAAGCAGACTTGCCAAGTAATCGATGAGGAATGAATAGACATTCCCAAGCTACTGCCATGATTTTCCTTGTAATTATGGAAAAAGAAAGGAAGATTCTTCAGTGCTATTCACATGCCCAACTCAGATTATTTAGGAGGCATCTAGAGTCCTGCTGAGGAGACAAGTGTTGAAAACCTGGATAGCAGCGCAAAATCTGGTGGATACCTGCAAATACTGTGATGAGTGAGGTGTAGACCCTCTAGAGGTGAGGCAAAGCAAACAAAAACTTGAAGAGCATCTCTGTTTTCCTTTATCTCTGGGGGCTTTCGTTAAGATCCCCTTTCTGCAAGATCTCTACAGTGACATAAAACTCAAGACCCAGCCGGCCTCCTTCCCGAGAGAGAGGATGTCCTCCAGCAAGCTTTCTCATGGGTCTCCTTCCCACCGTTGCTGCATTGGCACACGTGCTCTCTCCACTCCTGTGTGCCTCTCTGGTCGGCTTCCTAGGATTTCTGCGTTTTTATCCGTGGTCTGCCCTATGTGTGGCATTCAGAATTTCTGTGTGACTTCCATCTAAGTAGTTAGATGGTACTAAGCTGTTTCTCCTGCCCCCAAAGTCCCTTCTAGGCCATATGTAGCCATTCCTGGCTGACCAGTCTCTCATGATGGGCTGTGTATGATTCTCCTAATCTTTTCTGCACCCAGTTTGCTCCTTCTCAAAACTGATGCCAGTTTGTAAATGTCCCCTTTTAGAGTGTGGCCCACAGAATTGACTACTAGGTTACAGTGGGATTATTAACTAGCTCCTTTGTTTGACTACAAAGCACTAACTCATTCTGTTTTGATCAATGCCATCACCTGGTGAGGTGGTTCGAAGGAGGATTCCAATCCTTGCTTTGGCAAGTTGATTTTCTGAGTCTAGAGGTGACTAATTGCCTAAGATTTTATAGTTCACATACTCCTCTCACACCTGTTTCATTTAAATAATTCTTTCCTTGATTACCTCATGAGGCTGTTTCCATCAAACAAATAAGATGAGCAATAGTATTTTATAAATAATTGTAGACCTGTGCAGACCAAGATAGCATTCGCTTTTTTAGGCTCACTGAGTAAGCATTACTAGTTAGTTCTAGAACATTGGACAGGATCTTACATATGTCTTGAAGAATTTGTTTTATTAAGCTAGGATCTTTCTGAATCTTGTTTCTTTTTAACTATTCCCAATTTATTTTTTATAAGTTTATTAAGTATGCCCAATAGTTTCAGATTGTTAGCTACCAGAACAGAAGAGCACAGATCTAAATCTAAGCCTCCGGGTACACATCCCTAGGAGCTCCTCCCACCTTGACGTAGATCAGCACAGTGGGCATGGTTGTTCCTTCTGACCAGGCCCTACTTCTAGGGTTACGAAACTGGACTTCAGGAGTGCCATAGACATAAGGGACTTTTATCAGAAAGTAAAACAGATATGTCCCTAGTGATCCATCTAAGATGAGATCTAGGAGATGTGACGCCCATAAAAACCAAGCATTCAAATGCAGATGCCTTTCCGTAACAAGAGAGATCTTTAGATCTGTGGCATTTCCCTAGTCTGGTAATACTATCGGTAAATAAAAAATCATTTACTGAGTACCCGCTATGGGTCAGGCATGGGCTCTAGGGGTAGAAAGATGAATGAAGCCTGTTTTGACCTCAAGAAGACATAGGCAGGTGTTCTTGGATATGCCTCACATACCTACCCAGGCTCCTGGTGATGACTACCCTGCCCGCCCCCCCCCCCCGAGTGCACACCCTCTCTCTGTAGTCCACTCGAATATGACAGCCAGGTTCTTCAGCCTGTAGTGGAGACACCCTTGGCTTCGGGTGGGAGTGGGGAGGAGTGGGCCCCTCTCTAGGTTCCTGTTACTACTGTTTGCCAAGATTTCTCACATTGTGAGCTATTCAATGTGCACATCTTTATTAATCATTATTTCTGAGTCTAGATTTTTCTGGGAATCCAGCCTCTATGATTACTTCCTCATTGTTTAAGTTTCAGCTTTCAAAATCCACCTTTAACTATGTATGTTCTAAGCTTTGTAGTCTGATGGTCATTTTCTAGATAGAGAAGACAAAGTTGACCTTCTATTGTTTCTGCATTTTTCCTACCGTTTGTTAGTTACGGTATTTGCTTTAGACACTGGACCAACTCCTCTTAAGTTATTTTAACATCTTTCATTTCTTGTTAGTTTCACAATATTCATACATTGAGCCATAGTATCGTTGTATTTATTTGACTATACATGTTTGGAGGGAAAAATTTGCTGATACCTTGATCTGAAGATGTGGCCGTACCTCTCAGAGAAGGGCCAACATTTAAAATGCCCTTAGACGTCACTCTGGTTTACCCCAGGCAGATGTGATTTTCTCTAGTTTTGGAATATATAGTCATTTCCTCTCAAATATTTAGTAAGTTCATGCCATAGAATGAGTCTCAGATTCTATAGTGAACTTGAAGAAGGCACGCAATCTACCTTGACATCAATGTAAAGTGATTTTCTCTAGAATTCCTACCCCCTACTCCCCATAAAATACAAACCCACTTTTAATTTTTTTAATTAAAAATTTTTTTTCCAGTTTAAAGAAAAAATATATATTAAAAATACAATTGCTCTCTGATCCCATTCTTTCTTCCCTGTAGAAACTGCTGTCTTACATTTGGTATTTACTATTCCCACAGGATCTGATTTTAATCCAGTGTTTAAAGTTGATGATAGTAGACTGAACATTTGTACTAGCTACTTCTTTTTTTTCTTTAATTTTATACTTTTTATTATTATTTATTTTAAAAGTTAAAAAAATTTTATACAGTTTTTAAATGTTCCTTTCCATTTACAGTTTTTACAAAATATTGGCTGTATTCCCCATGTTGTACAATACATCCTTGAGCCTTACACCCAGTAGTTTGTACCTCCCACCCCCAACCCCTAACTTGCCTCCCCCCCCCCCCATAACTACTAGTTCTCTATGTCTGTGAGTCTGCTTCTTTTTTGACAAACTTACTTAAAAAAAAAAGTTAGTTCATCTCTTTCACCAGCAGTAATCTGGAAGAGAATGAGAATTTGGGATGCAAACACAGGCAGGAAGGAGAGTGGAGATGTGTGGTGATGGGAACGGACCGTGGGGATGGGCAGTATCTGAGGTGAGCCTGTCTGTGGTGGAATGCTTTTTGAATTGTAGACAGTAAAGGGAACAGGTTGCGGTGGGGTTTGGTTCATACCAGTTCTGTACTCAAGTTGATATAAATGGCGAGTGTTAATTCTGAGGTGTGTCAGGCACTGAGATGGGCTTCCTCCTCACAATGGCCCTGGAAGGAAGGAGACAACTTGCAAGAAATGAGGTCACCAGGGTTAAGTTACTTACTTATGTCACTCTGGAACTGGGAACACAGTTTTTGGAAGTTTTTGAAATTTGACTTCAAAGCATGTGATCTTTGGTTTGTTGTATCCCCAACGTGAATACTTAAAACTTTGCAAAGGTATTTTACATGTTTGGAGGATCTGTTGGGGGAAGGGTTTAAGGTAGGTCAACCCTGTTAAAGCCTGTTCATTCTCTTGCATGAGATATCAACAAGGACAAGTGATAAAGCAAAGGAAGGGAAGCGGCATCTTGATATTTCAGATGGAAATTTACCATTCGTTTCTTGTTTGAGTCTGTTGTGGACCCAGTCTTTCTAGTCTCCCCTTATTTTAAATACCCTACTTTATTCTTTTTTTGACAAATAACACACCTTATTTAATATTTGTCTCTTTCCACTAGAATGTCAGCTTTTAGGACAGAGACTTTGCCCTTGAACCATGCTTGTTACGAAGTGGCCATTTGAATGAAGGACAAAAGGAAGGAGTAATGCAGAAAGAAGTTGAAGGAGGAAACCAAGACACACAAGGATCACTTGAAAGAGAGGGAAGCTGACACTGAATATGATTTTACTCAGAGAGTTTGGGGTAATGCTGGATTATTCTGGTGGCTCAGAATGGCATCTAGTGAGAGTTCAGGCACGACTGACATTTGGGGGACACTCTTGTAACCACCAGAGACAGTAACCTGTCTGTCTGCTTCAGGTTTTAACGACTGCTGGGATAAAAAATGTATCGTGGGAAGGAATATAGAGGAAAGACATGTCTTAATTCCTTAGCAGACTCTGCAATATCCTGGGTGTAAGCCAGCTGTCAGACAGTTCTCGTACATATGTGATCATCACTCAGCCTCATGCCAGGTACAGCCCCCTCTTTCTACTAAATCGTGTCTTGGCCAAACGCTCCATAGAACAGTGTGGAACAGCACACTGGGTCAGTCTGTGGAGATGTTTTTGAAGCTCGGTTTCCCTCATTACTCAGTATCCCCTCTTAGGGATTCTGCGAGGGAAGCTTCTCAGACCTCAGCGCCAGGCAGGGCTGGGCAATTCTTAACAGCCAGAAGGAGCGGGCTTTTATCTGATCTAGTGTCTCACTTTACTGCTAGGAAGTTTAGGCCCTCAGGGCTTGTGTTGTTGAAGGGGATCTTTTTCTAGTGCTGTTTTGTACACGATTCACTGTAAGACATGTGCATGTGGTCTGGAAGAAGACTTGGCAGACGGGAAGGAGCTTACTTCTGGGGAGGTGGGAAAGGGAGTAGGATTTGGAGGAGGGGTGAAGAGGGACCTGTGCTTTTTCGCTCTGTCTAGTGTTTCGCAACTTTGTTTTCCGCATCTCTTTCCCAAAGAGCCTTTTTTTAGACGTTTTTCCTAATTGCCTCCTGACCTCCACCAAATTTAAAACAAAGGAACAGAGTTTGTTGGGGAGGGTCACAAATTATTGTAATATCTAAGGTGGTCTTCACTCCCTTGGGGGGCAGTATCACCCCCATTGAGAACACGTGCTCTACATACTTATACCTGTTTAATTTTTTAAAAACAAGTGCTATGGGACTTCCCTGGTGGCACAGTGGTTGAGAGTCCACCTGCCAATGCAGGGGACACGGGTTTGAGCCCTGGTCCAGGAAGACCCCACATGCTGCAGAGCAACTGAGCCCGTGTGCCACAACTACTGAGCCTGCGCTCTAGAGCCCGCGAGCCACAGCTGCTGAAGCCCACGTGCCACAACTACTGAAGCCCACGTGCCTAAAGCCCGTGCTCCGCAACGAGAAGCCACCGCAGTGAGAAGCCCGCGCGCCGCAACAAAGAGTAGCCCCCGCTCGCTGCAACTAGAGAAAGCCCACGCGCAGCAACGAAGAGCCAACGCAGCCAAAAATAAATAAAATAAATAAATTTATTTTTTAAAAAAGAGGTCCTCAACAGGTGGCCTAAAAAAATAAATAAAAATAAACAAGTGCTATTTTAGAAATCCAGAAGAAAGGCCTTTGTACTGGAGGGTGACGCCAGACTGGTGCTCTTAGCTGCTCTGAGGAGAATGCAGGGACGAGCAGAGGCTGCAGCCCCTCTGGGCATGGGCCCTGGGCTCAGAAGCACTGGATGGCAGGAGATGGTCAATCCCATCAGATGCCCTAGAGGCTTTTTTCTTAGTCTTCATTTCTTTGCTTTTTTATTGTATTGGGGGGGGGGAGGCGTTTGGTGAGCTTTAGCGAAAAGCCTCTAGCAGGTGTTCTCAGCGACCATACAAAAATCATTTGCAAGTGTGTCTTGATGTGAGAAGAGTTGGGAGGCCCCGCTGCAGAGAATTCGTGGGTGATTAGGCAAGGAGGCAGGGCCATGTGAGGAAGAAGGGGCTGCTGTGGACTTGAACGCATCAGGCAGAAATTCTGAAATCCACTTAGGAGGGTCAAATAAAATAAATCTTAAAGAATAGTAAAGAAGTGAATGTTTATAAACAACTTGGAGGAGTGATTTTTAAACAGACTGGAGTGAAATTTCCATGCGGTGTTAATGAGATAAGATTAAGTAATTTTTGAAGCTAACTTTCTTGTTCTGAGGAGGAAATACCTGCATTTACTTCCTGCCTGATGTTCAGTAATTAAGGCTTTTTAGATGAAAATAGTAAATAAAGTTTATTGGCCAAAGCTTACATTTATTTTTAATTGCTCTCAGTCCCTTGATTTTAAAAGATGTGTATAACAAACAATTTAAAAATAACCTGTGTAGTTAAAGAATATAATTATGTTAGCTTGGGTTGTATTCTAGTATACATCTAAAGGAAACTTATGATTTCTGTATCCTATGGAGCAGAGCTGCAGGCCAGAAGCCAAGAGACAACTTGAAATAGATTTTTTTCCCTAGATGATTTTGAAGAATTTTTTTCTTTTTTAATTTTGAACTTAAAAAAAAAAAAAAAAAAAGGACGGGCTTCCCGGGTGGCGCAGTGGTTGAGAGTCCGCCTGCCGATGCAGGGGACACGGGTTCGTGCCCTGGTCCGGGAAGATCCCACATGCCGTGGAGCGGCTAGGCCCGTGAGCCATGGCCGCTGAGCCTGCGCGTACGGAGCCTGTGCTCCGCAACGGGAGAGGCCACAACAGTGAGAGGCCCGCGTACCGAAAAAAACAAATAAATAAATAAAATTTAAAAAAAGGACACATTCCTAAATCTTGAATTCTATTTAGCTGACGTGACTTCAGAAAACTCACTTATTAGCAGTATTTGGGTAGAAAAATCCTTGCTGCTCCTTCACTTAAAGGAAAACTCTAAGTCAAAACCAATATGATGTGGAAGCATACCTAGTTTTCATTTTTAGTTTACCACCTGGTCTCTTGGCTTTGCATGTACGTGCTTAAGAATTTTTTCTGTGCATGTGCTATTACATTAAGTCTCAGAGACGGAGTCAGTGAGCCACCCAGAGCCCCACGTATAACTAGTCAGAGTCAGGGTTTGAACCTGGGTTCATCTGAGTCCAGCCCTTGATTTTTCTTTCATCATTCCCTTGATTAGAACGGTGAACAGAGAAGATGAAAATTCTCCCTGGCGTTCCTACTTGGATATTTCATGTTAGATCTGTAATCACTCCGTGGTTTGGGGCACGGCACCGAACCTGTCAGAAACATTTTGAACAAAGGAAACATAAATACGCTTTTATGCTTTTTTGGTTGAATAAAAATAAATAAAAATAATAAAAATAAAAAAATAAAAATGGTTGAGAATTACCACCACCACTAACCAACACCCCTCCAAGAAAGACAAAACTCCTCCAACATAACTTCCAACTCAACATTTGAAAAAATGAAGAGAAAGAATTTCTTTACAATTTCTGCTGATTGACCAAGTTATTTAACACACAGCTTAGAATGGGAGGAGACCTAGTACCCTTATTCAGCCAGCCTTCCTGTCGTACAGACAGGAACAGGGTCGGAAGTGAGACGAATGAACCGGTGTCCCATGGCAAGATGGCGGGAGCCAGGCTCTAGCCAAGGCAGAGCCCCTCCTACCCTAGCATATTGTGTTTCTTTAGATTTATTGAAATGCATCTCCTAGTTGAGAGTGCTTTGCTTTCGAAAAAAATTCAACTCACTCTTAGATATTGCTTTTCATAGCTGATGCTTAAGGAGTACTACTTCCTACTTTTCTTCCTTGCCTGTGCCTTTCTGTTTCCCCCTACCCCCACATTCATATAGAGAGAATTTCTTTTTCTAGCCACCTAGAACAAGACTCCAGTGTGAAAATATAGCCATCTTAAAATTTTTCTAATGTATTATTTATCCGTTTTCTAAAGGTGCCGTATGTAAGTGGATGCGTTTGATGTGTTGAGGAGGTACATTATCCAGGACTGTTGTCTGGGATGTAATAGGAACGATGGCTCCCTCCTGTGCACCAGAGGCTGAGTCCCTGTGGCAGAAGCTTTGCGCATCACTACCTCCTCCTTCCCTGTCCACACATCCAGATGCCAGTGTAACTCAGACTGGCAGGAAGTCAGAATAGATGTGCGATTTTTAGGGGTTGGGGGTCCCCGGAGCAGGAAATTAACACATTAACATTTTGCCTGATCTCTCTCATAAACTAACCTCCAAGCCAAAACTCGATCCGGGAAACATTGCACAGTGTTAGTTATCTTAACATGAAAATATAAACGCACTGAATTTCCATTTGTGATGCTGGTTGAGTAAATCTACAGCTTAAATAAATTATCCATTATTCTTCAGAGGTGTAGAGCCATTTCTCTAACTTGGAAAGCAGTGCACACGGTGAGGACTTGCTGTCTCCTTAAATGACACAGCACTTGGTGAAGTCATTTGCCCTCTGGTGAAGCAGAGGCCCCTCCTCCACACTTGGTGGGAGGCAGGGGGAAGGTTTCCTGTGTGACTGGGGTAGACTGGAACTTGGAGGGCCTCTCCATGACGAAAATGTCCTCATGCCATCTCATTTCTTTCGGTAATTAAACCTAATCGTGTGTTACAGAAGCAAACATTTCTACTGATTATTTCCATTTCCAGCAACGCTGCCACCCTGCAGCTGGCTCCTAAGCTCACCGTCATTACCGTCCCCCTGGGCATTGTCTGTGGCTTGTTGGCACTTTCACCTGTGCTAATGAGAAGAAAAATGACACATAATCTTTCCTTCTTCCCAGGCGTGTTCTTTTCCTTAATAACTCTGATTGATAAGGACTGACCCTGGGACGAGGAATAGCATAAGAACTTGAGCGTGTGATCTTTAACAGTACTTAAATTGATTTATTATTTTTTAATTGAGGTTTATGGTCTTATTATGAAGGGATCTTTCAAAACCTGTGTTTAGCAGGTAGTTTTAGCATGTATGATAGTAAAGCATCTGTGTTGGTAATGTTGCCTTTATCGTAGAATTCTGTAAGTAAAGCGTTAACAACTTTTAATTTTATTAAATGTTTGGGTGTTAGATGCAATGCTGGGTAGGTACTAAGGGTCCAAAAGCGAATCAAATGCTTTTCCTTCCTGTGAGGAGTCTAATATGACACAGACTATACATAAGCAGAATTTCAGTATTCTAGTGTAAGTACAGTAATTATTACAAGGAAAGCGTGTGTGTGTGTATGTGTGTGTGTGTGTGTGTGTAGGGTGCAGTGTGTATTTGGCTGAATAGAAGGCATAGAAACACCAGAGCTTTCCAGGCAACGAAACTACTAGACTGGTAGGTATTGCAATACTGTGTAAAATAGTTGGATGTGTCAGAAAGCTGCCAGTCTCACTCCCTCTCACTCTTTTTTGGAATGTGGTAACTGATGGCTTAATCTTTAACGTTTCCTGTGGCTGCTGCCATATTGTAATGCACTATTAGCCCCTGTCACTTCCTGTCATGAATGGGAATCTGTTTTATCTTGATCCATATTTTCTCCCCCTTAGTCCCAGCTTCCCTCCATGTGTTGCTCGAAATGTGTATGACACCTCCTCAACCAAAAACGTTTATTAGTTACTGAAGCTGTAATGGTTAGGTTCGCCAGTGAACTCCAATGAGTGTAATTTACTGCAGGTCACAGCTGTGGTCTTAATGGATCATTAAACCAGAAGAAGCCAGCAGTTCCGGGTGCTTTAGTGAAACTTCTAAAGTTAGTTAACTTGTATTTCAGATTGCTTCCAAGTATGATCATCAGGCAGAAGAAGATCTTCGTAATTGGATAGAAGAGGTGACCGGCATGAGCATTGGCACCAACTTCCAGCTGGGCCTAAAAGATGGCATAATCCTCTGCGAGTGAGTTTTGGTCCTGATGTGGCCACTCTTCCAGTCCTTTCCACAGGCCTCTGTCTTGCCCACCTTGCCAGTCCAGGGTGTCAGACCTTGATATTCTGCACATGTTTTTAATGCTTTCCTTTACTGATGTCAGAAGAACCAACTTTACATTCCAGTCCTTGTTTGTTGTTCCAATAAATATGGTATCACTTATGCTTTTCTTTTCAGACTCATAAACAAGCTACAGCCAGGCTCAGTGAAGAAGGTCAACGAGTCCTCATTAAACTGGCCTCAGGTAACAGCCAAACCAGCAACCCCTGATTCCAGTCGGTTACTCTTTATGCAGTGAGAACTTGATAACAATTTTAAAATAGACGTTTTAGCAGAAATTTGTGCACATGACTATGTTGTTTTTTACAATGTTATTTTAAATGTTTCCGTAATTACTTACAATTAGTTCTGTGATTATTAGATGTTTAGCTTAGAAGTTTTCTTATTATGTATTTAGTCTGTGTACTTTCAGAGAGGATTTGACACAGCTTACACAGAGAAATACAACCTATGGTCTGGGTCCTAGAACATAAGATAAATGAAGGAAAAAGCAAGGAATTTAACATAACAACTAAGGGTTGACTGTAGAGCACTGTATTAAGCACAGTCTTAGTTCATGAATGTGTATGATAAGTAAAATTGGGTATTTTGTCTTGAGCATATGCTTTGAGTTATGAGGATAAACGTTTAGTAACCACACATTTTTTTAATTAAAATTTAAACATAATAAATTGTGCATTAATTTTGTACCTTTTGACAGAGAAAATTCCAGCCCTGGATAGGTCAGACACAGAATTCTTTAAAACATGCAAGGAAGATCTTGAATTTAAAGAACTGAAAAAACTTGACTGCTTAAAAATATTAAAAAGACCATTATGTGACCAACTATGAAAATACTCTTCCCTTTCCAGAGAGAGCTACACACACCGTGTATCTGGTTGAGAATCCTTGCCAAGGAGCTTTCTGCCTGGCATCTTGTACCCAGTCATAAAGCCTTAGAATTCTTAGATAATATGAATGTCAGTATTTAGCTCCAAAAGTTGTCTGCTTTTTTTTCTTTATAGTTGGAGAATATTGGCAACTTTATCAAAGCTATTCAGGCTTATGGTATGAAGCCACATGACATATTTGAAGCAAATGATCTTTTTGAGAATGGAAACATGACCCAGGTTCAGACTACGCTGGTGGCCCTAGCAGGTCTGGTACGTATATGTCTTTAATGACTGGTTAAAAAATTCCCCACAATAGGGCTTCCCTGGTGGCGCAGTGGTTGAGAGTCCGCCTGACGATGTAGGGGACGCGGGTTCGTGCCCCGGTCCGGGAAGATCCCACATGCCGCGGAGCGGCTGGGCCCGTGAGCGATGGCTGCTGAGCCTGCGCGTCCGGAGCCTGTGCTCCGCAACGGGAGAGGCCACAGCAGTGAGAGGCCCGCGTACCGCAAAAAAAAAAAAAAAATTCCCCACTGTGTTGGTGATTAATTGCATCTTTGCTCTCATAGGAGTTCAGACTAGGCAGGGAGGAGCCTGTCTCTTCCGTAATTATTAGCTTTGTGGAAAGGCTGCTGACATCTGCTGCCTAGTACTGGATAGCTTAATCAGAATACTCACATTTCAGAGGTCTGGGGTGTTTTTGAATGGCTTTAGATGTGTTTTTACCCCTAGCTTGGGTCTTAAATGAAACCTTCATCTATGGACAGTATCATTTCTTTGTTGTTCCTTCTGTAAAACTCTGTTGGCAGAATCACTAGTTAGTGTGTATATTTCCGTCTAGGCTAAAACAAAAGGATTCCATACAACCATTGACATTGGAGTTAAGTATGCAGAAAAACAAACAAGACGTTTTGATGAAGGAAAATTAAAAGCTGGCCAAAGTGTAATTGGTTTGCAGGTAAGTAATGTATTGCATATCAGTTACTTATTCAGTGTCATTAATTCTTACCATGCAAAGCATCTCTCATAAGTAAGGAACAGATAGATATACTATAGTGTATATTTTGGGATGGATCTGTGGTTTATACAATTTATGTCCATTTAAAACCCATGAGACGATGATGGTTTTAGAAGCCTCAGGCGTGCCATCTGACTTAGTAATTGTTTCTCCAGGAAATGATTTTTTTTCCTAATTACACTGTCCTATTTTTTTAAGAAAATGTACTTTATAAATTCCTAAATGTTATTGACCAAATGAAGCAATTTTAGAAAACCTCAATACCATTTTTTTACCCTAGTAAAGCATGATTTATCAGTCCTGCGGAATACTTTGTTCAGTTATTTTTTTCCCTTCGTGTTGTTCCCCTGCAGAGTGTCACAAAAACACCACTGCTAAATGCCTAATATGCTAAGGGCTTTACTGTCTGACACCTGCTGGATACAATGCCTCACTGTTGACTGAGTCTACATGAGTTGGGTTTATTTATTTATTTCAGCTTTATCGGGGTATAATTGACATGTGGATTTATTTTTATACAGTACAAAATCATGTCAGCGGCGAGAAATTGGAAACCGGAATTTCCAGACAGTAATCAGTTGTTTAAATTGTGAGAGCTCCATAAAAGGACCTAGTAATGAAGAAAATGATATACAAGAGTTCAAAGATTAAGGAAGACAAATCAGGTCATAAAATATTGGGTTGGCTAAGAAGTTTGTTTGGGGTTTTTCAGAAGATGTTACGAAAAACCCAAATGAACTTCTTGGCCAACCCAATACTATATAGTCAGTGTGATCCCAATTTTATTTTTTAAATGAACATGCATATTTTTGTATGTATATGTATGTGTATCTGGATATGTACACAGAAACATAAGCTAAAAAAGCTAGATGGTTGGGCTTCCCTGGTGGCGCAGTGGTTGAGAGTCCGCCTGCCGATGCAGGGGACACGGGTTCGTGCCCTGGTCCGGGAAGATCCCACGTGCCGCGGAGCGGCTGGGCCCGTGAGCCATGGCCGCTGAGCCTGTGCGTCCGGAGCCTGTGCTCCTCAGCGGGAGAGGCCACGACAGTGAGAGGCCCGTGTACCGCAAAAAAAAAAGGCTAGATGGTTATACACAAATCTTTACAATGAATGTCTAAATGGTAGGATTTCAATGATTTTTTTCCCCTCCCTTCCTTTTTGCTTATATGTGCTTTTTTTATCTTCTCCAGTGACAGGTTTGACTTGTAGTAATAAAGTTTTCCTTTAATCTTGTTTTATAAGGAAAAAAGACCAGCAGTAGAAATGTGTCCCCAACCAGTAGAAGAACAAGGTGTACTGGTTGGTCCTGAAGCCGTGTTATTCTCAGTGGGGAATGAAAGTTAATTATTATTCCTCTGAATATTGCTAAGTTCAGATTCGCCATTCTGCCCCTCTCTGACTCTGTCTAGTGACATGAGAACTAGAGGAATAAAATGTGGTTCTTTTCCCATGAAAATGTTGGTGATTTTAATGAAACTTAAGCCCTTGCTAAGCTGCCATAGAAGACACCTGGCATTTACTGTCACGTTTTATGCAAAACATGTTTGGAGTAGAAAAGCATGTTGTTTAGCCAAAGATTGCTCTGTCCCTTTAAATGGCTGAAGCAGGTACCCATAAATTTGGTTATTTGTGCTAAAGAGGGTAGAGGAAAGAGTTGGAGAGGAAATTATTCATCATTCTGCCACTGTAATAACTTTTCGTGTCTGTCCTTCTCTTTCTATGTGCATGTTTGTATCTGATGAATTATGTTGTGAGGCTTTATATCCAGTGAAGCTTTTGAAATTTTTCTTTTTAAAGTGAGCACCTTGAAATTTATTTGTAAAAGCGTAGATTTTGTATCTAGTTGACTGCAACCTCAGCATTGGAAGGGGCTTGTCGATTGCGTCCCTTCTAAGAAATCTCTTCAGTAGAACAGAAAGTTTTGTTTGTGTCATATATATTGGTGACTTCTGATAATTAGTGATTTTATTTTTAACTTAAAAGATGGGAACCAACAAATGCGCCAGCCAAGCAGGTATGACAGCCTATGGGACTAGGAGGCATCTTTATGATCCCAAAATGCAAACTGACAAACCTTTTGATCAGACCACGATTAGTCTGCAGATGGGCACCAACAAAGGAGCCAGCCAGGTAAGCAATCCCTTTTTGTACTTGTTTCAAAGAGTACAAAAGGGCTATTTAAATTCACACTTACCTTATTCTTATTAACTGAGTCCAAAGCGGTTATTTTTTGTACTATATATATATATATATATATATATATATATATATGTGCCTTCAGGAAAGTAAGATTTGCTGAGAAAGCACAAGAATCAAAGGGCCTTTTCTGTAGCCACACAAGTATGGTGTGGCCCATGGCTGTTATTGGCAGTTAGAACAGCTGGCCTTTCTACCTAACCAGAAGAAAAAGATATGTTTATTACAGTGTTCTTGTTCCAAATCCAAGTGAATTGCTCATTCTGATGCTTCTTTTATTTTTAAAGAAGCCCTCAGCTAATTTGGTGGGTAAAATTATCTGGTGTTTTACGAAGAACTCTAGCTAGCATCATGGAAAATGTGTGAATCTAAGGAGATGGAAATACAGCATGGTGAGAATGCTAGTATTCTACCACGACACGAGATGGAAGTATTTCCTGTGAAGAATAAATAGATCACCAGCACCTCGCAAGGCGGTGTGCACATAACCATATCAGAGCGGGACATGTCTTACATCCAACAGGAGTGGGGGTAAAGTTTGAAAAAGCTTTTCATCATGACCTCATGAGGTGTGGTGGTGGTGCCCTCTATGGAATATGTCCTGCCACACGGGGCAGTGTCTCAGAGCTACCACTCAGGTTTGCTTTTTTACCGATTAAATCTGAAAGCATGTGCTTGGCATAAGTGGAGAAATGAGGTGAGTTACAGTACCCTGAAAAGGAGGGGAGTGGGAGTAGTTGTTCTGAAGTAGCTGGCTCTTTGGTGTCTCAGAGCCTTCCGAAAGACTCAAGTCCTTAAGGACTGCTCAGCATAATTTTTGTTGAATGTATTACAGACTTTTGAAACTGGTAACCTGGATAGCGTGTATGGTCATACTAGGTACTCAGATGTAGCTTTCAGGTATGCCAGCATTATGCTTTGTTTTTATATTCGTTATGTCCAATCTTCTTATTCCAAAGTAGGTAGTATTGTCTCCATTTTGCATATGAGAAACCTAAAACTGAAAGTAAGTTAACTTGTCTGAGGCCACATAGCAATTTTATAGCAGAGCAAGGATTTGAAGTAAGGGCTGACCTTAGCTCGAAAGCCAGTGAATATTGCTTTGTAAGAGAATCAGCATCAGGATATTTTGGTAAGCTAGCTTTACCCCTGAACCGAATGAAAGTTATTAGTGTTCACATTCGATGGGAATTTCATAATTTATAAAATACAAGGAACAAGAATAGATTTTAGCTGCTGTTTTAACTTTTATACTATGTTTTAATACCAGGCGGGGATGTTAGCACCGGGTACCCGAAGAGACATCTACGATCAGAAGCTAACATTACAACCCGTGGACAACTCGACAATTTCTCTACAGATGGGTACCAACAAAGTCGCTTCCCAGAAAGGAATGAGTGTGTATGGGCTTGGGCGGCAAGTATATGATCCCAAATACTGTGCTGCTCCCACAGAACCTGTCATTCACAATGGAAGCCAAGGAACCGGAACAAATGGGTCGGAAATCAGTGATAGTGATTATCAGGCAGAATACCCAGATGAATATCATGGCGAGTACCAAGATGACTACCCCAGAGATTACCAATATGGAGACCAAGGCATTGATTATTAGATTCACAGAGGAGCTCAGTATTTAGCCCGTTGTTTTTATTCAGTGAGAACCAAGCTAGCCTTGAGTAATTTTTATCTTGTCTTCCTAAAACACTATTATGCTTATTGTACCTAAAGGAAATACTGCCTTACATACATTCCTTTTTCCTTTTTCTGCCTCTTCCCTAAATAGTTGCCTTTTAGTGCTGTAACAGTTAAATCCTACAGCATAACCAATAACTCACATATGAAGTAAAAAGGAATACTGTGAAAGGGGAGTACTCTTGTACAGTCAATTCTTTTATTAAAGATCTATGCATTTTTACAATCCTCTACTTAAATTGGTATTTTCAGACGATAGGAAGCTTTTTTTTTTTTTTTTTTACAGTGTAGTGTCTGGTTTCTCCATGGAAGACTAAACTCATGCTTATAGCTAAATGTGGTCTTTGCCAACTAAATTTAAGATGCAGCATTTTAGAAATTTATATATCAATGTTTCTACAGTATTGTTTGCTAATTTTTAAATAAAGTCCTGATCAGTGTGCATTTGTGATTATATGTGTACTCATTCTTACCTAAGCCGACAAGATCTTTTCCGAGTGGTGTTTCGAAAGGAGCATGTACAAAGCTGGCCTGCAGACATCGAGGTCTGGGGGGTGCGTTTGCTCTTCCTGTTTGTGCCAATGTATCGATGTAGAGTTGCTCTGTTTTCTTCCACTGTATTTATTGCTGCATTTCTCAGCATAAACTTATCCCATTGTATTTTTTATAAATAAATATTTTTTTTGAACATTCCTACGAGCCACAGGCTGATTATTTTCTGGCTAACTTCCAGATGGGTAGAGTCAGATTTTTTTTTTTAAGTATTCTTTCCCAGGTACTGTTATAAGATACTTGAACGTTTCTTTACTGAATCTCTACACCAATGCACTGAGTACTTGAGAGGGAGGCTTAGAAAAACGAAGGGACCTGCCCATCGCACACAGGAAATGCCAGCCGGGATTCAGACTATCATCTGACCTTTGCTTATTCCATTGTGACTCATCTGCCTCCAGTTCATTCTAAATCCAACTTGGAATAATCTGAAAATCATCTTGGGGAACATTGGTGGGGATGGGGTGGAGCGATTTTATATTCATATTCTAGCGTGAATAAATATTAAGAAACATACTGGATCAGGAATAGGACACGCTGTTTGATAATGAACTAGGATTTATAGTAGGAAGTGTTAGCAAAACCTAACCTTCAGTTATGATCTAGAGGAGGTCAAACAGCTAAGTGTTGTAATGATAAAAAATTCAATCGCTAACACACTTTTTGACATTTTCTCAGCCAAGTGATTTCCTCTGATAGCACTGGTTCTATTAGGCCTTGGGGGTGAAATGTGCCTGCTTGTTTTTTGCTGAGGCAGATAATGAGGACATAGGGGTGTTTGATGAACCCACAAAAGCACAGTTGACTTGCTCATCGTGCTGCAGTGACTAAGGTTAATGCCTCGGAGAAACTGCTCTGTCGTAAATCCTTTTCCTAAAGGAGACTGTCAGAGCTCAACTAATAGTCTTGTTTAAGAGGAAAGTTGTAATTTGCATTGTTAAAGGAGACCTGAGCTAGCATGCTGTTTCCTGCCCTCCAGGAAGAGGCGTTTAGGGAAACCTTATATTGCACTGCTTGCCCTGCCAAATAAGCCAGATTGGGCGTCCTGTTAGGAGAGTTAGTAATTCAGTTTACCTGTTATCTAGTTGAAACGAGGCTGCCAATCAACACGTTAGATGTTCCTATTTGTTTAAAGCTTTAAAAAGGAAAAGCCGCCAGTGCACGCCCACCGTGGCCCTTTCCTCTGACCCACCACTGAATCTAAATCTGGGAATGGGGTCCAGGCAGAAGGACTTTAAACCTTCCTCCGGGCAATGTCAGGTGGGGCTGTGGTTGAAAACCCGCTTCTGCAGAACGTTTGCTAATTTGTAAGACTTAGCCTTGTACTTTTAACAAAATTTAACTCCTCACATCTGGTTAATCTTCTGCCCGTTCTATACCACGCCCATCAGGTGGTAGTTCCTTTTACACTTTCGGTTTTAACTGTCCCTAAATCTAAGAATTGTACTTTGAAAAGCTATAACATATTTAGCACATTTCCAGGAGTGGAAGAGTAGGGAAAAGTCCTCTGTACTAGGGCAACATTCCAGAGATTTTTGCTAAGGTTTACTGGTCGTGAGTGAGGAACTGTCCTTCAAATTAGTTTTTACATAATGTGCTTTTTAATTGACCACATAAACATGTTGTTAAAAGGTTTTTCAGTCCCTGTTGGTACAAAAAAGGTTGTATACTTTTATGGTTCTAGTATTGTAATGTGGTCAAATAGTGGGGACAAAAACAGGAAGAATAGGGTCCACGTTGGGCCCTATCGTTTATTCTGCGCACGGCTCTTAGGAGAAGGAAACTTTTTCCAGGTACAAATACCTGATGGGCGCGCTTATCTTACAGAGGCCGGAGTTCTGTTCCCTCTTCATTCGTTAATGAGTTCTCGTCTCTCTGTGCCCTTGCATTATTTGATTTGTTGATCCTTTTTATAAAACTCTGAAAAACAAAAGAATGAGTTAGACCAGTGTTCTGTATCTGCACGGATTGGCAATCATATACTTGGCCATATCATTTCGGGGAATTTAATCCTTAAAGTTTTCCCTGTTGAACTAAAATATCTTAGGGGGGGTGGGTAGATTTCAAAGTCGGCTTTTAATCAGAAAAGTGTAAATTGGAGAAAGAAGACCTAGTTAGCTTCCTACCACCATCAGAAGTATTTTCTTTGGAGTACATACCAAATATGTTAAAGTGCTACTGTATTTTTATGTTTTATTTGGAGAAGAATGAGGATACACTTGATTATAAAACTGTAGAAGTGCCTGTTAAACTTCAGTGCCTGACCGGACTAAGGAGTGCTTTGCATGCTCTGTTTAAAAGCAAAAGGGCCTATGTTTTAGGGTAATAGAATGAAAGAAAATTGTTAAAATGTCACTTGACCCAGACAACAGAAAGAGACGAGAGACTTCATTCAGCTGTTAAAATATGCCTGTCTACACAGGATAAGGCAAATCAGCAACAACTGTGTTGCAAAAGCTGTTGGAAACAGCTGCCTGCTATTTCCAGATAGCAGTATGGGGGCTCTAATGAGGGTGTGACATTTCTCAACATTGTGTGCTGTGGTTAATAAAGGGCCTCAGAATCGCAGATCTGTCATACTGGCGCTGAAGGTGATTGGTCTACACTGGAGTGGGTGTTCCCTAAAATACAACGATGCTTGGGGATGCAAAAATGCCTTAGAAAAAGATCAACTGTGAAACCTCCAGACCATCCAAAAGGCCAGACCAAGCCATTAGCACCAAAGGAGACTTGCACTGCTACTCCACCCAGACGCTCCTACCCTGGGTCATTTGCTTAGTGATAATGGCTCAGTTTCACTTCTTTCCAGGGAGAAGGTTTCAATAAGGGAGGTGGGGTCAACCTCAGAAAATACGGCCCAAATCTCACTCTCAGGACATTGGGGTCATGTGGGCCTCCGGAAGAGAAAATAAGCCGGGAACCAGCCTCCTTTATGTGTGAGTCTTCAACGCTTTTGAGATTGTGAGGATGGAGTCTAAAACAGGAAATGAGATGTTTACTTACCAAAAACTCTTGGTCCATAAAGTAGGGCTTTTCTGATGATCCATCATTTGTTTCCAGATCAACAGCAAAACACAGGAAAAGTGCATCCAGCACAGTTTCAAACATAGATAAAAAACTATGGGCTACTAAGTAGGCAAAAAAAGCAACCAATAGTAGTGGGATTGCCCACACCTGGAGCACACGGTGGTAGTTAAATGCCATCAGTCCTCCAAAAACTGTGAAACACACCACTAGCACCTGTCCAGAACAAGAGTTTGTTGAAAATGTTTATAAGTTGGTTGGTTAGGATATTTTAGAAAAGACATTTGTCAGGTATAAGCAATAGTTTTCACGTATGTGCATGTGTGGGAGTGTATGTGCCTTACTGTAAAGAGTGCTTGTCAGAAAATTGGGTACAATGAAATAGGAAGAAGAAAAATGAAAAGCTATGATACCAAAAGAAAACCCAGCTAATTTGGAGGATGAGAAGAGTATAAATACTTTCATTTTATCTGTGCCCAGTTTTTGTATTTATGCAGATGTAATGGTACCTCACAAAATTTTTAGTGTTTTTTTCACTAAATGCTACAAAAAGCATCTTCATTAAAAAAAATTTTTTTTATAAATGCTATTTTTTAATTAATTTTTATTTATTTTTGCGGTACGCGGGCCTCTCACTGCTGTGGCCTCTCCCGTTGCAGAGCACAGGCTCCGGACGCGCAGGCTCAGCGGCCATGGCTCACGGGCCCAGCCGCTCTGCGGCATATGGGATCTTCCCGGACCAGGGCACGAACCCGCGTCCCCTGCATCGGCAGGTGGACTCTCAACCACTGCGCCACCAGGGAAGCCCTATAAATGCTATTTTTAAAAACAACAGAACAACAACCCACTGAGTGGATATACCGTAGTTTAATATGTGAGTACTTTTACCCTGGGGATTAAAGTGGATGGGCTTTCCAATGCTGGTGTAGGGAGCTAATAGGATAATAGGCTTTTGCTATATGTAATTACTATATTTCCAGGAATATGATTACAGGCCATGATGTACCTAACTGTTTAACAGACAAATTGGAGCCCCTCTGGAGCCCGCACTGCACTTGGATATCCATAAAGATGGACGCGAATGTCTGCATGCCACTTCATTCAAAAAAAAAAAAATCAGCAATTATGCGTTCCTTTTGGGAAATATAGGAAAATGAATTACTGCCTAAAATAAAATACAAGTCTGTTATAGAAGAGTAGCTCCCGCTCACCGCAACTAGAGAAAGCCCGCACGCAGCAAGGAAGACCCACTGCAGCCATAAATAAATAAATAACTTTATAAAAAAAGAAAAAATGAAACCTCCTTCCAAAAATTCTGGGAAGTAGTTATTACAAAATATATCATCCACAATCCTACCAAGCTAATGTAAACAATACCACTTAGATACAACTACAACTTAGATTATTGGGCTGTTTTGAAAGGCGTAATCAGTTTGTTCTTCTAGAGCTACTGTCCCATGAAAAGTCTCTGGGGCCCAGCTGTGCCTTAAAATATATGTGCAATTAACACACACCTGTGAAGTCCATGCATGTTCTAACTTGTTACTGACAGCTAACCAAGACAGTAACGCACCAGAGATATACACCAAATGCCACAGAAACACAAAATGCTAACAAGGAGCCCAGGGTCCCCATATTTGGCACTGGCACAACTGGAGCCTGATATCTTGCTCATTTTAGGGCACCACGAATGTCCCTGGCATTCGTGTCCTATGTGGAGGACTGGCTGGAAGAAGCAAGGATGTCTAGCTTAGAAGAGGGAAGATGTGGAGGGAGGGTCAGGACATCTGTGGTCAAGAATTTGAAGGGCAGTCAACTGGAAATAGGACCAAACAGGTGCGTAGAATTAAGCCCAGTGGGTGACATGGAAAGAGACACGCTAGTACAGTATAAAGAATCTTCAACTTGAGGCATGGTCAAGTAGGGGCTGCAGCACCACTTTCATCACTCTTTTAGGGATTCTTCCCTGTAACCCAGAAAGGGGATGTGTTATCTTTAGTTCACAGATAGGAAAAATGAGGTTTTCACAAGACTACATACAACTCCTTGGAAAAAGATGACAGCAGAAATGTAACTGGCTCCATTTGGGACATTAACCATTCTATCTTTATATTTATGGATTCAATGCTCTTAAAATCATCAGGTTGCAATACTATTTCCATATATTGTTATGACAAACAACCCCTATTAAACATTCATTTTCTGAGGTTAGTAGCATTTTCATTTTAGATATGAGAAAGCAGGATTCAGAATGGTAGAAAGAAATGATCATAGCTAAGAGTAAGACTAGGATTCGAATCCTAGCTCTACCTATCGTGGGATCCTGGACAAGTTATTAAACCTTAGTTTCCTCATCTGCGAAACGGGGTTACTTCACAGGATTGAGGATTAAATGAGAGGATAAGGCATAGCATCTACCACAGAGTAAGCACTTGGGAAAGAGTAGTTCTCCTTCACGGTCTTGTTGTATGGCTTAATTTTTTTTTTTTTTTTTTGCGGTATACGGGCCTCTCACTGTTGTGGCCTCTCCCGTTGTGGAGCACAGGCTCCGGACGCGCAGGCTCAGTGGCCATGGCTCACGGGCCCAGCCGCTCCGCGGCATGTGGGATCTTCCCGGACCAGGGCACGAACCCATGTCCCCTGCATCGGCAGGCGGACTCTCAACCACTGCGCCACCAGGGAAACCCTGGCTTAATTTTTGAATCCCAAGTTCCTTTATTATTTTAGTGAAGACATCTCACCTTTCCTAGAAAAATTACGAAGTCTCCAAAGCAGTTAACAGATGTAAAATGACTTGAATTCTTGGATAAGAGTTTGAGTGCATCTTTTGCTGATGTACAAAAATCTGTCCCATTAATGGCAGTTGTAGTGTATGCATTCTGAAACAAAAGACAATAGTGAGAAAGATGATGAGTCTTACTGTTGTGAAGACAATATAATGCCAATGCAGAATATTTTCAAAATAGAGAAAAATAGTTACTATTAACCCACTATCTCTACCCGTAACAGGTCATTTCATTTTCAAAGTCCCTTCCAGTCTCTGGAATATATACACATATATTTTCATATAATTGTAATAAATGGAAAAGATAAATAAGTATTTCTGGTCAGTATGGTGGATTGAGCATCACCGCTACAAACACATGGAAATGATGCGTAAAGCATAACTATCTTAATGCACAGCAGAGTTTGAGGGGAGGAAAAGAAGTTTAGGCGCTAGAAACAAAGCAGACCCTAGCTAATGGTGAGCGCTGAACCCAAAGACTCAATGGGCAGGGAATCAGTAAAGGCTTTAGGAGTGAGGGGCTGGGGATTTAACACCTTGGGGCTAAGAAACAATGCTCAGGCCCATGCCAGGCAACTGAGCTGTCTGCATAAATACAGAATTTATATTCAAACTCAATCAGCCATTCCAGGAAAGTGGTATAGAAATGCAACATCTGCCTAGGACCATTGAAATTACTAGGGTCTGGCCATAGGCAGAGCAAAACCACATCCGCCCAGGCCAGGGAATGGTGGAGGCCCACAGACAACCATCCTTGAGGAAGATGAAGAAGCCTTCACAGGAAAAATGTACAGGTGACTCAAGGAAATGAACAGCACGTCAAACAAAAGAATCTGCACCTTGAGAACAATCTGAAATAAAGCATTCAAGGAAGTATGTTTAAGATGTTAAGGAGATAATAGAAGGAAGAGTGACCATAAAGAATGAACAGCATGGTGTAAAAAATGAAGAGGCAGTGTAGAAAACAAACGGAATAGAAATTCTAGAAATGAAAAGATATACAATTTGAATGGTTCAGTGTCATTGTTATATATCTGACTTATTTTCCTTTATATAGAAAATAAGCATTTTCATGTTGCTCCATGGCTTATTTATAATTTTAATTTTTAATAAATACATATTTTATCAGGGGTGTGTGTGTGTGTGTGTGTGTAGCTAGGGCATATTTAGACTATTTCAAATATTTTGCTATTATAAATAACTATGCAATGAACATCTTAATTTCCTCATTTTGGATAATTTCTTAAGGATAAATTTCCAGAAATGAGATTACTAAGTCAAAGAGGACAAGTGGGTGTATGTGTTCATATAAGAAGATTTCTTTGGTAATTTTTCCAATATACCTTTTCCTTATAACTATACGATAATTTCAAAACCATCTATTTCTTACATTTCCCTTGAAATCTTTAAAATGCTACTTGCACTGCAGTTTACAATTTATAACTTCCCTGGGAAAATACACTGGAATGCTACCTGCTTGGGTTTTGCCTTGCCTTTTGGCTTAAAGGATGAAAGTTTTATCTCATGATATAAAAGTAATCCTTTCATACACTCATTCAAAAACATTGTAAAGAAACCAATTTGGAGTCTACTGCAGTAATTTAGCCCCAGTGATGCAGGTCTTAAGCAAGGTGAGTTACAGAGGAGAAGGAGACTAAGGCCGTGGAATTAACTGACCCTCTCTTGGTAACCCCCTCTTCCCCAAGGCCAACTAGAGAGGAATATTTGACTCTTAAAGATGAAAGGCTGGTATTCACCTCCCCACACAGGGTACCCTGCTTGCCTCAGAGGGGATATTCTCAGTCAGATGTCAGATGAGGTCCCTGCGGAAATGCCTTAATGGGGCTTCCCTGGTGGTGCAGTGGTTGAGAGTCCGCCTGCCGATGTCAGGGGACACGGGTTCGTGCCCCGATCCGGGAAGATCCCACATGCCGTAGAGTGGCTGAGCCCGTGAGCCATGGCCGCTGAGCCTGCGCGTCCGGAGGCTGTACTCCGCAACAGGAGAGGCCACAGCAGTGAGAGGCCCACGTACCGCAAAAAAGAAGAAAAAAAAAAAAAAAGAAATGCCTTAATGGTATTCCACAAGAAGTTTTGATTTCTGACTTATGTAGAATGCATGTGAAATTGCTTTTAATATCCCAAACTGGCTGTTGGTGGACTTAAGTCTTGAGTGGGGACGTGGAAACTCATTGCTCATAATTTGATCAAGCATCTTTGATCATCTAAGGTTCTCAGAGCCCTGACTACCAGCTCATCATCCTGAAGACACATGTGCAGGGTGGGTAGGTACAGACTGGAAACCAAGGTCAAAGGCATTGTCCCAGGTGCTCTGGAAAATCAGGGAACTTTTGTTTTTTCATTCTAACTTTATGGACATGACACTAGCAACTTTAATTAGAACAAAAGGCTATTTAAAAGCATGGTGGTTAAGGTAAGCACAGGCCCTGTAGCCAGTCTCTGGGTTCCAATCCTCGTTCTTTTTTTTTTTTTTGGCTGCGTTGGGTCTTTGTTGCTGTGCGCAGGCTTTCTCTAGTTGCGGTGAGCAGGGGCTCTTCGTTGTGATACGTGGGCTTCTTATTGTCGTGGCTTCTCGTTGTGGAGCATGGGCTCTAGGTGCGTGGGCTTCAGTAGTTGCAGCACGTGGGCTCAGTAGTTGTGGCTCGCAGGCTCTAAAGCGCAGGCTCAGTATTTGTGGCGTACAGGCTTAGTTGCTCTGGCATGTGGGATCTTCCTGGACCAGGGCTCGAACCCATGTCCCCTGCATTGGCAGGCGGATTCTTAACCACTGCGCCACCAGGGAAGTCCCTCAAATCCTAGTTCTTACCACCAACTGACTGTCGGTCTTGGGCAAATGATTTAACCCCTCTCAGACTTCAGTGTCCTGATCTGTAAAGTGAGTTATAGCACCTACTGCAAAGGGTTGTTGGGAGGATTAAAGAACACATTCCCTATAAAGCAGTTAGCAAAGCGCAGGCACATAGAAAGCATGTAATAAAGGGTGGCTATTCTCCTCCAGACCTCACCAATGATGAACTCATTTACTACTGGGAAACACAGAGGCCATTCTTTAAGCGCGGAGGAGGTGCGGAAAGGACCCGTGGTTTCTTCATCTGTAGACTTTAATCCCTCACATTCTCAGGGACCCAGGAGGGGCAGGACCTGCTTCCCAGACCACGTCCCAGGCCCCCACGTGGTCTTGCTCCACAGCAATACCCCATGCCACTCAGCCTCTTTCTTTGCATTCGGGCTCTGTCCCCAGCCCCCCACGGCCCCACTTCTGCCCTCTGAACTGAGGTTCTTGGTGTTCTTCCTGATTCAGGCTGGGAACAGAGTTTCTGCGGGACTTCCTTTACCTACAGATCGTAACCTCATAGTCAGTTTAGCACAACTGCTTATAAGCAATAAAAATAGATTTTGCTCCCTGGCTAAAATGATTAAAGGTTAAAATAGTACTTTCCCATGCATGTGTTGACTCCACAGATCTTGGGGGCCCATAACCATTTATCTTTTCTTTAACGTATCATGCCCAGTGAAAGACGGCATTAAAACCACTCTGACAGGGAAATTATATATACGCCTTCCTGCAGCTACTACACCACTAGTATTTGACCACAGGTTCAACCCTGATTGCCGCAGAGAGACCTAGAATTAATGTCTGAATGAAGAACTGGAGGAGGGAAGAATTGCTCATGACACAGGATATGGAGTGCGAATTTCTGCAGTTTCAGCATTAGCTAATTTATACTTATTCTGAGGAGAAGTGCTTCCTTGCCAGGCAGCTGGAAGATGGACTGCAGTAAATGTTCAGTGTTGTAAGTCCTGGATTGGAGCATTTGCATTTGCCTGGCATGACAGAACGCTAAGGCAATCTGCAGACCCTCACAATATGTGGAAAGGATAGATATAAGGAAGAGGGAACACGTTTTGTTGGTTGTGAAGGTTAATCAGGAGATTCTGAAGCAAGAGAAAAGGAGGTAGAGGTACCAGGCTTTTATTACCAGACAAAATTCAGTGTGTCTGTTTAGCATCACCAAGCAAGTGGACACATCTATGCCTGAGACTGAACCCGTGAAAACACAAAATCGATACAGGGAAGGATTCCCCGCTTGACTATGGAAGCACCTCAACACTAGGTTGCATTCTCATTCCTTTGCCTGGGACTGAGGACTCCCTGCACGCACAGGTAGCTTTGCTTTCAGATTCGCATGCACTGTCCACCAAGGTCTGTCACAAGCTGCAGGGGAGGGTGGGTGGAGGTCTTGTGTGGCTGGGAGGATTCGTGAACAATGAACTACAACTCAAGCTCAGGTGAGACAGCAATGTGGAGTGGAAGCCCAGCCTGTGGTGAGGGAGAGGAGAGCGCATGGGGGAGGGGAGGGGGTAGAAGACGTCACATTAGTGGCATTAGGCCGGGCCCCTGCAGGGAACGTGGGGCAGATGGGGCCAAGGCAGCAGCAGAATGCGGTGGACTGAGACTCAGGGGTCAAGCAGAGAATTGTGGTGGGACTCCTCCAGACCCAGATCTCGGCGGGGCTGAAACGCCATGCTGTGGAGCAAGGGGAGTGACAGGAAGGTTCAGCCTGTGCTTCTGGAAGCTCTCCCAAGGCTGTCCTGTGAAGGTTCAGGGCAGATCTCTCATTACTGTCTAACGCTGAGCTACAAAGCCCTGCACCTCCCAAAGCTCATTCTCACCAAAGCCCTTGGGGAGCCCCCCAAGGCACTTCCACTGTGCCTCCTGGGCTCTGCTTGAGTTGCACATAAATGCCCTGTGACCACTCAAACATTGAGTGTGTTGGAGTCATTAGCAGTCATAAGCCAGGGGCCAGGCCCAAAGAAAATGAGCTCTTCTGTGGGGAGAAAATAAGAGTACTAGGAATTGTGGGACTTCCCTGGTGGCGCAGTGGTTAAGAATCCACCTGCCAATGCAGGGAACACAGGTTCGATCGCTGGTCCGGGAAGATCCCATATGTCACGGAGCAACTAAGCCCGTGCGCCACAACTACTGAGCCTGTGCTCTAGAGCCCACGAGCCACAGGTACTGAGCCACGTGCCACAACTACTGAAGCCCACACGCCTAGAGCCCGTGCTCCACAAGAGAAGCCACCACAATGAGAAGCCCGCGCACCACAACGAAGAGTAGCCCCCACTCACCACAACTAGAGAAAACCCGCTTGCAGCAACAAAGACCCAACGCAGCCAAAAATAAAATAGTAAATTTTTTAAAAAAAGAGTACTAGGAATTGTAACTCTTTCCAGGTGCTCTGCTCCCTTCCACCCCACTTCAAGAGATGCCTTAGTGATATGTCCCGAATGGCTTGCCACAGACCTGGCAGTAGCTTCCTAATTTGTCCCTGTGGCCTTTTTTTCACTTTCACTATCAGTAGGCAGGTGTGCAACTTCTGTGTGTAAATAAATAATAATAGTAACTAATAATGGCAAGAAACACGGAGTGCAGACTACGTGCCAGGCCCTATTCTATATCCCCCTGAATGCATTTAGTCCTGTTAACAACCACAACTGGACGATGAGGTAGCTGCAGAAACCGGGGTGCAGAGAGGTTGGGTAGCACACCCCCGGCACACGCATGCGATGGAAGTTGCATCACTTACAAGAAATGGACCTCTGACTCATTCAGGCCCATCAGGAAAACATTTACTTTGAGCTGCACTCTGTGCTTTTCCTTCCAAAAGGTTCAAAATAATAAAGTGGTGCTCTTAGGAGACGTGTCATTAAAAAGAGCCAAGGATGCAGCAGGATGGTTTAGTAGAAAGAGGCTGGGTTCCAATCACATTGCCTCCAAAGACTGGCTGAATGGCTTCCACTAGGTAATGTCACTTCGCACTTACACGAGCCCTCAGGTTCTAGCTAAAGATGCTACACGTCTGTGCGGTACTTCAAAGTGGACTAGGCACCCTCCTGCTATTGTCTTACTTAATCTGCTCCTCACCACGACTCAGTGAAATAACCACCATGGGTATATTATTCCTATTTGACAGAAAATTCTAATCTTTGAAGAGAAATGAAAGAGATTTAAGTGTACTTTTAGGTAACAGAAAAGTTGGATTATCTCTTTACTTTGAGAGTTGTCCAAGAATGTTAATTGCAGCTTTTACACAGAAAGAACATTTTTCCTCCTTAACTCAAGCCGGAAGCCAGCCCAGTCTACCCTGTATCCTTCATCAGCGAAGGGCAGCCATTCGTCCTCCCACGAAACTGAAGCGGGCCCTTCTTTTGGTGGCAGAACTGTGAACCCGAGCTTCTGCTGACTCTTCAAAAAGGTAAACAGTTTCCCTCCGTACAGGAGAGAAGGCATTTGCCAAAAGCCATGCCGTGAAAAGCCAGCTTTATTTCTGGAATGGCTTCCTAACAAAATTCTGATATTTATTAACTCAAAATAAAACAGGAACTACGAAAACAAACCTGAGAAACTGGATGATGAATAAATAACACTGGTATTCAGCCTTTCCTCAGAACCAAAAGTAATACAGTGAAATCTGAGGCCAGAGTGATCCCCGTACATCCAAGGGTCTTTTCTGGTGAAACCTGCAGGAACCGTCACAAGCTAGTTTCATCTCAGCCCTGTTTTTATCACAAACACATGCTGAGGGAGGTAGGGCACAGCCTCCAGACCTGGCGCTCGCTGCTTGGATCAGTCCAAGAGCTCACCGCTCACCAGTTGCAAAAGTCCGGCGAGACGGCGAGTGGGGGAATCTGCCGGCCCCTCGGGGTTGGGACCAGGTGGGGTGGAGGCACTGTAAAGCCGGGTGCTCAGCAGTGCTGTCCTGTTTGCGCCTTTTAAATGTATTTCCTTTTTGCTTATTTTTTAGAATAATGGCTTTAGCATTTTCATGCTCATCATTAAAGAAAATCAAGCAACATGGAGACAAAGAAGAAAGTAAGAAAATCGCTCTGATCCCACCCCTCACATCACATGGACCTCACCCCAATGTTTCCCTGCAAAGATACACAGAAGGGAGACAGACAGAGAGAGGAAGTATGGGCAGGCAAGCAACAGTTATAAAAATGGAAACAAAAAGTACAGTTTAAGTAAAAGCACGAATGTGAATTTGACTTCAGCAAAGGAAACTGAAACTGAAGGAATATTTGAATGTCAGACACATGTATCTTCACACACAAGACCTAGGTTTCTAAAGAAAACTTTATAAAATTATTATGAAAAACATTAAGAGGTTAGAGTGCTTATTTTGTTTTTTTTTTTTTTAACACTGTGGCTTAAGTTTCAGCAGCATGGATGGTGAAAGATGAGTTGTCTTACGCTTTCTCCCGCGTCCCGAACTTAGTGCGTTTCGTTATTATTCTGACTTTGTCAGGCTTTGAACATCTACAGCCTCTTCTGTGGCGACGGCTTTAGTTACTTAATGGAGTGTACCCAGCACAGCTACTGTGCCTGCCGCCTTACATTCCTGCTCTGTGCCAGCTGCTCTGACACTCTCCTGCAGGACGTGGTGGCGGGGTGGGATTCCTTGGCCAAGACGCCCTCCCTGTGAGGCTCGTGCTCATTGAATGGCTACAGGAAGATGCTGTGGCAAACCAAGAATGGCCTCCAAATAATACTTCTTCATGCAAAGCCAAATTCAATTCACTGGTACATTTGTTCCTTCCGTAGAATGTTAGGATTAAAAGGCTACCCCAGACGTCACCCAGGAAAACCCTCTCATTTTACTGATGAGGAAACGGAAGTCTCAACAGGCTAAGTGACCAGACAGAGGTAACCAAGATGGACATGAATCAGATATTCACAGCCACGCCCCTTCCTCCCCCAAATCCAGAAAAAGCCAAGGAGGCCACTGCATTTTGCTGAACTTGGCCATCATTGACGTGCTAGCAGAGTTCTGCCCTCCCAGTGAAAACCCACCGGGACAAGGATGTGATGCTTAGTGATGAGCAGATCCTGGATACGGGGCTGCACAGCAAGTGCCGCCTGCCTCCCCACAGGCCCACAGAGGGCTCTCCCTGCGTCAACCTCATCCGACCTGGGTATAATCAGCGGAGGAAATGAGAGAGGCGAAGGGAGGCCTGGGCGTCCACAAGGCAAAATTAAAGTTGCAGCCTGTGAAACAGAAAGCGCAGAGGATGGGAAATGTGCGTACTGTATTTTTTTTCTTCTTTTTTTCAATTTTATTTTTATTTTTTTTTTCGTACTGTATTTTGATCTTAGGCTTTATTAGAAAGAAGACTAAATGGACGGGCTGTCCCCTGTGAGTGATGACCATTGGCTTCCTCTCCTCCTTACTCTTACTCTTGACAAGGAACTGCGGGCAGCACAATGAAGCCATTAAGGCTACAGACCTGGCGTCATACGGATCCCCACAGAGCAGCCAGCGTTCTAGATAAACTCTTCAGCCTCCGGGCCTCAGCTTCCTCCTTTGTACAGCGGGGGTAATACCCACTTAACACACAGAGTCCTTGAGAGGACGAACTTAGACCGCATGTGTAAAATGTGTACCAGGGTTCCTGGCAGACCCGCAAAACTCAATAAATGGCCATGTTATTCACAGACCTGAGGAGGTTGGTTCTTTAGTTGAGAGAATGCCAAATATCTCTCATTTGAAGCTCACCCCGCAGAAACGGCAAGAGGGAGATGGAGGGCAGCAGCGGGAATGTTTACATGTTTTCGTGTATTGCACATCCGGGGGAATAACTTTTGAAGTCAGGTGTGTGTCCCTCCATGAACACACTGTTGATGGGTGTGGGGCTGGTGAAGCAACGGCCGACCTGTTAGGCTGCACGAGAAAGGCCTGCTGACAGAGAGCCTGGTAGTCGACTAAAGGTCGCAGGCTGCTGGGAGTAATTACTGCTTTGTGCATGGCTTAGCTCAGCATGCAATGAAAACTCTTATAAGAAAAAAGCATGTATTTAAAGACACTGGCTGTAACAACAGAACTCTTCTTTCTGAAGCTCCGTAGACTATCAGCCCTTCCACTCTGGCCTTCTCTATCCACTGGCACTTCTGCCTGGAAAGCAGCTTTTCTTGCAGTCAGTCTTAGGTGTTGTTAGGGCAGCTCCAACAAGAAAGGGCAGCTCTTTGAGCTTGTATTTCCTTTTTCTTTATTGTCTCCCTGCTACTCTTAGCAGATGCTCCAGGCTCTGTGAAGGCCGCACGAAGCAGGGCTGGGCTGAGAAAGTAGGGGCTCATCCTTCCATCCACAGACGCGTACGGAGGGTGTGCCTCTACTAAGCTCGGGGCTGGGCACGGGCCACTGAGCCAGACCGACAGGCTCGTGTTCTTGCATCTCAGGAAGTTCCTTTGTTGCTGCCTTGATGGAGGCAAGACGTGGGCATGGCCAGCAGGCCCAGAGGGCCCTTCTCACCCCCACTGAGATTCATCCTCATGAAGTCATCTGGCCTCAGCTGTCTCACTGCTTAGATGAATGCAAGTCTAGCAAATGCTTCTCTCTGCCTCACCCCTATGCCAGCTGAGGCCTTCTATAAAAGGCAAAAGGAGGGGGAAGATGAAACCATTTGAAGAGCATCAAAGACTGGATCCACTTGCTGAAACTTTTAGGAACTTTCTAGTCCTGCCTAGATAAGAATGCTAACGGAGCCAAAATTCTTAGTCACTTCCTCTCCTATTTGTCACAGACCTCGTTTCTGAAATGTCTATAGAGATGAGACTCAAACGGAAGGAGGACTGTCCAGCTATCCCCAGTGTGTGTGTGATCGTTCACTTTGCTATCCTGACTTCTGTTTCGCTTCCCTCATGTATTTCCTCCTTTCTTGCCTCTCTGCCCACCTCATTCCCGCAGGACTGGGAGGGCTCATTCCCCCAGGTGAGGGGAGGGAGCTGGGGGGGTGTGCAGGAGAAGACACCCAGTCTGCAATTCTTACTGGCTTTTGATTTCTAAAATTTTAAGCTCTTCAGGCCCTTCCTACCAGTGGAGAAGGTGAAGGAAGGGGTTTCCCAATATGATCCGAGTCTGGGAGCAACAGGTGGGTGTGCAGGTCTTCCTCCACCCCCGGATTAGAAAATGAGACTCCCCTGCACTGGGGAAAGAAGCGGGGGAAGAGATCTGTGGGTCCTGACCAGGCATCCAGCTCTGCTTTTTTTTAAGCAGAGCACGGAACAGTGGCAAGACTCTAAAGGCGAGTGCCCACGCCTAGGGTCTGAGTTTGCCAGGAAGTGAGGGGGTTCCAGAGACGTGGGGGGCTTTCATTGCTAAAACCAGAACAGTCCCAGACAAAGCAGGAGGGTTGGTTACCCTACCACTAGCACATCTAGGCAGACAGGGCCATAGGTGGCCTTCCAAAAGACTCCTGCTTCCCAAGCAGAGCTTGAAGGAGCCATGAAGATGGGAAGATGGATGTCTCAAGGGCAACCTGTGTGTACTGATGCCTGGGGCTACCTGACACCTCATATAACCCCATGGGGGGACAGCCCGAGAATAATGGATTAAACTTTCTGCCAATCCAGTGGAATGGGAGTTCACAGACAGAAATTAGGTTGAGAGACATGATAAAGTATTTCTTGCACATCTGAGATTGTGGATGAGGCGCACATCTGGGTGGAAGTGGGTCAGAGATGAGACTCAGGCAGTGGCAGCACAGAGCACTGTCAGACTCTAGCTTTGAGCAGAACATGGAATCCGCAGCCGCTGCATCAAAGTGGCTTTTATTCCCTTGACCACTGTGACTCACACCGCCTTCCTTTTTTTTTAAAAACATTTTTATGAATGCATTCTCTAGTCTCTGGCCAACAATCACTACCTTCTCCCAACAAGTCTAATGTCTAAGACAAAGACACCTGGGGAGCGACAGCTGAGGACCGTATTCACAGTGTCTTGCTTAGAAGGGGATGGAAGGGGATGAAGCATGGGCTTCAGAGGTGGCCACTCTGACAATGACTCTGTTCCAGAAGCAGATGCAGATAAAGAGAAGTGACATGAAGAAACCTGCTCTCCATCGTGAGGAAGATCAGATTTGGGGTAGGAGCTATTTAATGGTTTAATTTCATTTCCCACACTAAATGAATTTGGGAAATGTCGAAACTAATCTACAGTCTTTCCATTTCTTAAGCACTTAGGGTAATGTTGAGAACTTGGATTGTGAAAGTTCTATCTTCCATTTGAACCAGCCCCCCACCCGGCCCCCACCCTGGCTGCCATCACAGATGATGGGCCAGCGTCGGTGGTAAGCATGGCGTCCACAGCGGACACTAGGCTGTGGATGAGAAGAACACAGGAGAAGCCAATGGGCAGCTGCCTCAGCCCCACGTGGAACACTGTCCATCAGAGCACAGTGTTTTCATGGGTCACCTGCTTCCTTACTTCTGGGGCAACTGCTGACCCCAAAGATAGTTTTCATAGAAAGTTAAACACACAGGCAATCTCCCTCAGCATATTTGCAGCATACCTAGAGCATGTCATGACAGGAAGGGAAGGACAAAGAAAATTAGGGTTTGCTTGATGTCCTGCATGGAGCTCAGACTTATGAGAGGAGTCTTACAGATAAGCAAATGGCGATTTCTTGGATCAGATGACCTTTTGAACCAATGTTGTTGGAGACAGTCCCAGTCATCCTCCCTAGGCTGTGGCACAACTACCCTTGAAAATGGGAGTGAAGAGGAAGAAAATGAATGCTAGATGCAGAAAAGAGGGGGCCAAACCGATGTGCTATGCAGGGGATGTTTCCTTAACCTCGGGCCACAGTCATTTTCTGGTCCTGGGTTTGGATTTGAGTACTGGCTTTCCCTCACCATCATCCTTTGTGAGGGGAAACTTAGTCATTAAGTTCCCTGGACTGCAAGGACCAGAAGGGCTGCTCTTAGCAATTCAACTCCCCCCAACAAGTCATGAGTGTGGTGACTCTGGCTGAGGGCAGTGGGGAAGGAAAGGTGTTCTTGGAGAAGTTCCCTGTGGATGCTGATATACCCCTAGCTGAATAATAACCCCAGGAACCCAGCATTGCTCTAAGTGCACAGGATAGAATCAGAGCTTGTACCCTTAGTGGGTTGGTAATGATAATGACCCCCATTTATTCAGCACATACGTCAACATGCTAGGCATAAAACCAGGAGTTTTGCAAACATTATCTCTTTAATTATTTATAATAATCTTGGGAGACAGGCATTGTTATACCCAATTTGTCTGGTACATGGTAGACTTCCAGTATGTGGTGAATAACTAAGCCTCTCCTTCCCCTCACAGAAGAAACGAACATTTATGGAGCAATACTAAGAGCCAGACACCACACCATGTTTATGTGTATTAGTTTAATTAACCCTCTCAGCTGCCTATGAGGTAGGTGTTAAGAACTTTGCTTTATAAATGGGGAAACCAAGGCTAAGTAAGAGAGGTGAAGTGACCTGCCCAATGTCACACAGTAAGTGGAGAAGCTATGATCCAAACCCCGACCTGTCTGCCTTCTTCCCATTCCATCACACTGCTGGGAAATGAACAGAGGGTCCAGGTCCAGAGAGGGAGGAGGGGGAGGAAGGAAGAGCTCTCATAAGAGGTGGACAAACATCTTCCAGAAGAAGGGGAGCGCTAAGGTGTAAGAAGGGAGGATGCTTGGAGAGGGAAGCTGGAGGAGTGGTACCATTAATAAGAGGTGCGATCCCATCCTTCCCAGATCCAAGCGTTCCCCACCCTCTGCCCTGTGAGCATGGGCCCTGACTTCCATGTTGCCCAAGGGAGTGGGGTGATCTACGTATAGTTCTTTTTATCAGGTGAGCCGGGGCAGCTCTCATCGACATTCTGTGTACTGTGACATACTTGTTTGTCCCCAGTGTCTCAGTGAAGCTCGGGAGGGTGGGGGGAGAGAAGATGCGAGGTAGAGAAGAGGAGAATCAGAGAGAGCCCCGCCCACTGTGTAAGCCTGGTTGAAGCACTCAAGCCCTCTGGACCCCAGATTCTGCTGTAATGAGGGGCAGGGCTTCCATGATCTCTTAAGTTCTGGGGTCTGAGTTCCTCCCTGGGGAAGGGGTACCCTGGTGGACTGGTAAAGACCTGGTTTTAAATCCTGGTGGAGGTAACCCTGTGTTTGTATTTCCATGGCCATTCGTTCCCAGAGGAGGTAGATGACTTGAAGGACTTAAGGGTGAGTTTGGAGGGAAGAGCAGAGCACAGGCTGGCTCAGCCCTTTGCCACTGTCTTTGGGATCTACCTAGCACTGAGGACACACCTCCTCAGCTTCTCAGCTGAGTTTGCGGGGGAGACCCCAGGGGCAGGTCTACATTGTTGGCTGGGCCTGGGACAGGGTGAGTTGGTCTCTCCATTTCAAGGCTGAAAACTTTAATAAGCTGCTCCTACACTGTATTTTCCGGCCATTAGGTACTCAAGGTGATATTTTTAATCTTCACCTGCTGCCTCTTGGGTCTCTCAGTTGTTCAGAACTTTACGAGGAATAGGGGATGACTTATTATGGCTCCCAAACCTTAACACTCAACTCTGTTACTTTCCTCCTGTCTAACCTGGAGCAGGTTGCTACTTAACCTCTCTGAACCTAAGTGTCATCATCTATCAAAACAAGAAAAAGGATAACGATTGTACCTTTCTCACAGGATTATTTGCGAGGATGAAGGGAGTTAATACATGTAAAGCAGTTAGCCTGGTGCTTGCTGCACAGAAGTGGCCAATAGTGGTAGGAATTCCTGTCTTGAGGAGCTGCACACCTTGGAGGGAGCCTAACAGTTGCCTCCCAAGAGGTTTTCTGATTAGCTGAGGGCCCCTTGCAAAACTCACCCTCCCTTCCCTATAGTGGGGCAATCATTCATTCGACAAACATTAACTGTTTCTCCGAGAAGGTAGAAGAATTTCAAGTCAGAAAGGACAGACGGCAGCTGCCCAGAAGGAGGAGAGGCTGCTGAGGCCCATTTAGGGCAGAGGGCTTTAGGGTATAGGAAGTGAGCTTGAGCTCCCCCTCTTGAGCCCCAAGCCTTGCAACACACCCACAGCAGGTGGGAGCCGGGCTCCAGAGAGGCTGCTCCCCAGGAAGCTACTTAAAGCCACAGCGCTGAGCCCAGTAGCTCCTGAGCCACGCACCAGGAAACAGGAGGGTACAGTTGGTTTTCTCCCAGACAGCCTGGGGTCTCTGACAAATAGGCGTCTCAATTCCTTTCTATCTAAAGTCAGGACAGGAGCATTTGCCACAAAGCAGCTGGGCTGTGAGGATTACCATCATCTAGAAATGGGCTCTAATGTAAACGATCATATTGACACACATGCGAGCTTCTTCTACAACATGCACACACGGAGGCATCTCTCCGGGGCTCTCAGCATCAGCTGGCTGCCCCAGAATAGCTCTAAGCCAGTCGGTGGGGGCAGGAGAATTCGGAACCGCCGCTGCCATGGAAAGAACAGCTGTCTGCATGCTCTGTGATGAGGCAATGTCAACTACCCCAAGAACTCTGTTCTCTTAAGAACCTTTATATCATTTTCATAATCGAGTTCGAGAAATTGCACAATATTCATGACTTTTCTTTTCTGAGCTGCACACATTTTTCTGGGGAGAGGAGAGGAGTCCCTGGAGGTCTGCCAGCTGGCTGACGATGAACCAAAATCAGACACGGAAAAGTTACCCAGTGCCTTTCCTCCTGATGGACTGTGAGAAAGAGAAGCATTGAAGTCGAGCTAACTGCAAAGGAAGTGGAGGGGGGAGAGAAGGCTTTGGGATATTACAGAGTCAAGTCTGCCACAAAGGCTTAGAAGACAGAGACCGACTTTACGTGCCCTGAAAAACAAGCACTGGCCGGCAGTGTGGGCTGGGGTGTCGGGGTGGGCTATGAAGCAGGGAGGGGAGAGATGTGTATATTTTCCTAGTAGCGGCAAGTTTTTCTCTGCACTGGACTCGACAAGATTATCTGGAGCCTTTCTGACCAGTATATTTGTTAGTCAGGAAGCCAGGAAGCTATGGGCATTTCAAATCAAATGCCAAGAGGCAATAATCTATGCATTTCTTGGTATCTCATATCTAGACGGACGCCACAATAGAGCCTGATGGGCTGATGGGCTGCATGAAGCCTGATGGGCTGCATGAAGGCAGATCTGACCAGGAGACACAGCAGAGATCCACTGGGCACCCAGCTACCCTGCAAAATGGCCCACGGCAGAAACGGGAGGTGAAAGCTGCGACACAGTACCCTCCGCTGTTGAGAATGACCGAGCTGACTGGCATTTTACCAGCATCTCATCACCAGTTCAACGTACTTATTGCTGTCACTACAGCAGCAGTGTTGGGAGAATCGCTGTAAGGGGATGCAGATAGCGGTCCACTCATATTCTCAGTCCACTCAACAAAGATTCTGGAGGCTTGAGATCCGGGCAACATAAAGCATCATTAACCTTTGTGATCCCCGGGTAAGTCCACAACATGGATAAGAAAACCAACATTAAAAAAAAAATAGATCCTGCCATTCAGGACACAGTGGGAGGACACATCCTGCCCCACGTCCCGCACCAAGCGTGTCACGGATATGATGCGGCAACATGGTACCCGTGTGCCCCAGCTCTTGGCCGGCACCACGGCAAGGCTGAGCACGCCCCACGAGGACCTCAGATCATTTAAGCTGATCGTCTTCTGCAGAAGCTCAGTAAGGCGGAGGGATTCACCCAAGTTCCACAAAGACGGCAGAAGCCAACTGCTGCCACACCTGACTAGGGGTTGCCTTTACCTAAGAGCTCCTCCCAGGAGACGGAATGGAAATCGTCGTTCTCAAACTTGTGTGACCTCAGCCCACAGCTCACTTCCTATACCCATTCCCACTTCTGCTGGAAGAACGAAGAATTGAAAAGGAACGCAATGCTCACCATGATAAAAGTACAACACATTAAACAAGAGCCAAATACGCACCAGAAGTGAGGTGGTAAACAAGGCAAGTATAACTGCAGTTGAATAACACAGCCAACCCAAGGCGACTCTGGTGGCACTCATAGCAAAGGGTTCCCTCCCCAGTCTGCAAAATCCCAGCTCTGCCTGGGCTCATTCACAAGCATTGCATGGTCACCAGGCATCGCCCTGGCAGTCAGAGGCATCTTAACAGAATTACGAATTTGAGTCCTCAGGAAACCAAGTAAAACATCAATGTTGGTTCATAAATGACACATTTCCGTAAGCTTTAAGTAACACACTATGCACTTTATTGATTGGTAAAAAGCCTTTAGTTGTATGCGAAAATGAAAATCCATGAATTGAAGAAGAATGAATTTGCCTGTAAGAATTGAAGAAAGAACACTCTGGAATATTCAGTCAGTTTGGAATCATCAGGAAGAGTCCTGTGGCCCACCAGTGGGTTTCAAACCTAGAGGAACACTGACCTAAAGCCACCATCAGCTCTGGGACAGACATCTGTGTCCTCCATGAACAAGACATGCACTCAGGGAGACATTTCCACGAGGAACCGTGCGTGGACCGAAAGAATAAGGGGCAGGCGGTTTCTGCCGAAGGGTTAGCCTCCAGAGTCCCATGAGGGGACTTCTCAGTCGGGCTCCTGGGAAGTGCTGGGGGGCGGGGAGGCTGCAGGATCTCCTCGTCTGAAAATCTCTGAGAACACCCAGGCCAGTTGGCCTCCCAGAAGCTTTGACACAGACTTGCCTGAGGGGAGGAGGTGGGCTCAGACCGCCTTGACTAGCCTTTTCTGCACGATGCAGCCTTCGACGCCTTCACTGTCCCCACACCTTTCCTGTCCTCCTCTACAAAAGTCTGCCTGAAGCCAGGCTTGCTCAACAGCCAGCAACTGACTTGTCTGGACTCTGGCTTGGGCAGGCGCTCAAGCGATCCACCCCAGACAGTGGGTGTGACTCCCGCTCTGACTGCTTCAAAATGCACAGTAAGTATGGGCTTGGGTCCCAGAGGCAAGGCAGATATGGATTCAGACGCTAGTTATGCCACTAACTAACTATGCGCCCTCTCTAAGCCTCGGCTTCCTCACCTATAAATTGGAGATAACTAGCTCAGGGGGCTGCAGTTAAAACTCAAAACTGATCCAATGCAGGGGAAGTGCTGAGCACACAACTGGCCATACAGTGAGTGCCAGGAGGCCATGGCTGTTGTTGTCGCTATCAGCCGGTGACCTCCGGTGGTGCTCTATGCTCACGCCTGACAAATCCAACCTCTTCTGTGCAAGCTCTCCTAATCATCAAGTCAAAGTACCTCCCCATACCGACTCCCCTCTTCTGAACTTGGCAGTCCTCATTCCAGCACATGTTGCTCTTTAAACGTCTCATGCAAGCGCCTCATGATCTTCCTCATTCCCCACGCTAGCTTGTCAGCTCCTTGAAGGCCTGGCTTGCTTTATATTCACTCTGTTTCACCACGGTCCCCTCCCCCATTAACCTGGTTCAAATGGCTTGAATACAGCATAAACAAATAGATGTTGGATAAATAAACGTGTGAGGTGTACACACATAATATTTTCAGCTATCTACACATTCGGTATTTATGATGTAGAGAGACAAGTCATGAAAAATGATGGGATGTGGGATTTCATCCCCCACCCCGCAAGTGAATTACCGCTTAGCCTTAGGCTGGGTGTCGACAAATGTGGCAACTGCCACCAGCCTCCCTCCCTCCCAGGACCCGTGAAGACGGATTAGGCTTTTAAGCAGCAATGCTGAAACACAGCGGGCTACTTGATCTTAAGTAAAGAAGAGCATCTGGGTTCTGTTGGTAACAAATGGATCTCATTCTCTTCTAGCATTTCCCAGCTCCTTCTGCACAAAACTAGCAAAATAAAAAATAAGCCTCAACTCTTATGAATCTGATTTCCAGAGCAAACCTTTTCCTAGCAACTCATTCCCGTGCCAGGACATTTTTCAAGAGGCTAATCTAAATTCCTTCCCTCACTTTGAGCTTACTTTCCTTTGTCTACTGCCAAATGAGATCAACAATAGCTTTGACTACCATTATACAACAACTATCTTTATTCTTACAAATCTTTAGTTCACGCTGCTTTCCAGTAGTTGATTTAGACTAGAGGTGACCTTTCCCTCCCCACCAATAGTCACGGCATTCTTTCTTTCTTCTCCATCCTTCCTTCTCTTCTTTCTCAATCTCCTAAGCCTTAGGCCTCCCAGTGGTGTCCACATCAGCTGGCAGTGCCTAGTCCTGTAGGAGTCACCCCACGTTAAAGCTGCCCCGACAGCTGGTTTAGGCCCAGGCCTAGTGCACGGGCACCATGAACAGAATCCAGAAGACCTATCCCTGTTTGCAGCACTGATTCACTATGAGCTGGATCCTCGAGGCTCGCTGAGCCTTCCTGTGATTCAGGGACAACCATTCCCACTGTAAATCTGTTATAAGGATTCCTCCCCTTTATAATGGTAATTATAGTGTGATTAAATCTAACACTACTTAGGATCTTGGAAACATTTTGAACTCCCCAACGAAAAGGTACTGGGCTAATGTAAGGTGCTGAAACTTCAGAATGCAGCAAACACATCCCTTAGGATAAGAGGGCAGCGAAAACAAACATGAACATGGTATGAGACAGTGACTTTCAAACATGTTCAAGCAGCAGAGCCTGTCTTTAAATGAAACCTTCAGTGGAATCCCACTCCTAAACCAGATAAAAGTGGAGCTGCTCTGGTTGCAAGGCAGGGGTGGGTGCTGGTGGTGGTGCTGGTGGTGCTGGTGATGGTGCTGGTGATGGTGTTGCTGGTGCTGGTGGTGGTGCTGGTACTGGCTGTGGTGGTGGTGGTGGTGGTGGTGGTGGCAGTGCTGGTGGTGGCGGTGCTGGTGCTGGTGGTGCTGATGGTGTTACTGGTGCTGGTGGTGGTACTGGTGCTGGTGAGGCTGGTTGTGGTGGTCTTGGTGATGGTGGTGGTGGTGCTGGTGATGGTGCTGGTGCTGGTGGTGCTGGTGGTGTTGCTCGTGCTGGTGCTGGTGAGGCTGGTGGTGGTGGTGCTGGTGATGGTGCTGGTGATGGTGTTGCTGCTGGTGGTGGTTGTGGTGATGGTGTGGTGGTGGTGGTGGTAATGGTGCTGGTGATGGTGTTGGTGGTTTTGCTGGTGGTGGTGCTGGTGCTGGTGGTGCTGGTGCTGGTGGTGTTGGTGGTTTTGCTGGTGGTGGTGGTGCTGGTGATGGTGGTAATGGTGCTGGTGATGGTGTTGTTGGTGGTTTTGCTGGTGGTGGTGGTGCTAGTGATGGTGTTGCTGGTGGTGTTGCTGGTGCTGGTGGTGTTGCTGGCGCTGGTGGTGTTGCTGGCGCTGGTGGTGGTGGTGGTATTGGTGGTGGTGGTGGTGGTGGTGGTGGTGGTGATGGTGGTAATGGTGCTGGTGATGGTGTTGTTGGTGGTTTTGCTGGTGGTGGTGGTGCTGGTGATGGTGGTAATCGTGCTGGTGATGGTGTTGCTGGTGGTGTTGCTGGTGCTGGTGGTGTTGCTGGCGCTGGTGGTGGTGGTGGTATTGGTGGTGGTGGTGGTGGTGGTGGTGGTGGTGATGGTGTTGCTGTTGTTGGTGCTGGTGCTGGTGCTGGTGCTGGTGGTGGTGCTGGTGCTGGTGCCGGTGGTGCTGGTGGTGTTGCTGGTGGTGGTGATGGTGGTGGTGGTGGTGGCGCTATGGGCCCAGAACCCACCTTTCCTCCTCCTCACCCATTTCTTCCCCCTCCTGAGTGGTGGTCCCTGCCGCACCCACAGGGAGCCCCTAGGCTTCCATGGGGCAGTGAACGAGGGACATGGAAAGAACCTGAATTTACATAATACAATGAGGGCACTGCAACTCAACCTTCAGTTCTTAAAGGGCTATGTGGCCAACATATTAGTATATCAACGGTCCCACTGCTTTTGTCTTTCTCATCTGTCTATATGTTTCTTAGCTTGATTTTCATGTAAGTATATTTTATCACAGTACTTTTTTGTAATGCATCTCAAAATCTTTGTGGAATAAGTTGGTATCTGGATATGTGCACAGAGTTCTAGGAGAGAGAGGCTGGCATATTACACTGCGACAAGACACTCATAGGGTTTGGCCTGACTTTGCTACAGGACCCACCATTCTGAAGGTGCTGTGGTATTTTACTGTGTTTTATACATACTGGCTTGAAGTGATCCAAGTGAAAACTAAATACACTCTAAAATGTATTCCAAGATTCTTAAGAAGAGCCTTAAATATAGGGTTTTACAACAAGACGACTACAGTCTCCCCAGAACAATGAAAGATATTCTTAATGCCACTTACAAGACATTAAACATAGATGGCCTCATTAGTCCCTTTACTGCTACTGGCATATTTATTGGGAAGAGGGGCAATAATAGGAAGTACTTTTCTAAGTGAGACAAAGTATAAAACAGCCTGCTGACTTATAAAAATAATGCTTTGTGTAAATTTTACTAAGGGTTATTAAAATTTCCTAAATTATCTACAGAAAAATAAAACATATATTTAAATTTCCATCAGTTTGAAAGACTCAGGAGAAAAAAAATCCGAAATTCAAACAATCACAGTATGCAAGTTTTCTGATTTTCAAAGGAGTATTTATAGCTTGAAAGGGAAAGGCTGGCAAAATATGTAAAAATTAGGGAGGCAATTCTTTTCCTATTTCAGGAAAATTATAGTTCTTGGAGAAGACATTGAAAATTAGCTCTCAGTTGATACACACGCCTTGTGTTAGAGTTTCTAAAGCCCCCTCCTCTTTTTATTTCTGAAAAGAGAGACACTTTTCTTTCAGAATTTGAAGAATGGCATTAATGACCTAAAGTTCTAAGGTAAAGGTCTGCAAACTACAGCTGAGGAACTAGATCCATCAGACACAGAGTGCTTCCCTCTGGCCGGAGCTAAGAATAATTTTCACATTTTAAAGATAGCTGGAAAAATTCAAAAGAAGAATATTTCTTGATACATGAAAAATACAAAATTCAGATTTCAGTGCCCATAGGTAAAAGTTTACTGGAACACAGTCAGGCCCGTCCAGTTACACCTTGCCTACGGCTGTTTCTTGCTGCCGCGGCGGAGCTGAGTAGTCGTGACCCAAACTGAATGACCCCAAAGCTGAAAACTTTTACACAATCTGGCCTTTACAGAAAAACTGGCCAACCCCCGACCTAAGAGATGACGCCCACTGGCAGGCCCCTCCGTGTGTCCCTGGGGCACGTGGCAGGAGACATACCTGGTTGAAATGGCCCAGGCATTTGTCAAGACACCGGAAGCAGCAGTAGCAGCATCGGGACACACAACTCGACCAGGCGCCGTGCTGCTGGGGTCAGGTTAAGAACGAAAGGATCAGTGTCAGAAACAACACAGGAGAGAGGTAAGCAGGCAGTTTCTGTGAACATACCGTGTTCCTACTTGGAGACCCACGTACCCGGGGAAGCACTGCGGCAGTTCTCACTCGGTAGAGAAGTTCTTCTGTTCTGTATAGGCTACTCCTACTACTAATTATTATCATTTCTACTGCTGATGAGCATGATTTCTCTCCTGTGGGCTTACCTGTTAGGACTGCTGTTAACTTCAGCAGAAAGGGAAATGGGTTAGTCCATATGTACTAGCAAAGGTGAAGTAGACCTCCTGGTTCTAGTTAAAAAAAAAGAATCAATCTCTCTTCCCTCTTCACCTTCCCCTAAGTGTCTTCAATTATAAACTCTGCTTTTTCAAACCAAAGTCTGTATTCATGAAAAATTCACATCCCTGAGACAATAAAGCGAATGCACTGTAGATACTAGTTACGTGTTCACGTAAAAAGAGTCAGGTTTAATTTTTTTGGAAATACATCCTATAGTGAGCCTTTCAGGGCTAAATTTTTAGGGATAAATCAGTCCTTCGAAATGTAACTTGAACTTGTGTATAACTCAGGAATGAATAATTTAACGAAACTTGTTGCGGGGAGGGGTGATTGAATGTGCCCAGACCCAGAGTGGAGGATCCCTGAAAACAATCCTGAAATAGCTCTCTTTGAGGACCCCAGGAATAACTCAGCCTTACCTGGACATTTTCTTGTCTCAATGTTAATTCAATTGGATGAAATTTGACCTGGATACTTTTCAGCCTGGCCATGGTTGTAAATAAGACACTTAATGTAAGAAGGGTCTCACAGTGGCCGTGTGAAATGTTTCACTTGTAGGTACAGTATGGGGCTGTAAGGCTGCTTAGGAAGACCATTTTTTTTTAACCTAAGAAAGGACACATTTCTCCAACAGTGACACCACTAAAAGGGAGTTTGGCCCCTTAGTCCTTATGGGATCTGGCGAGTAATAAATAACCTTTTAGACCTCTGCCGGAGAGGATGAACCAGTAACTTCTCTTTCAGATTTATGGAGGCTGTTTCCCCAAAGAATTTAAGGTGTCTAGCTCTAGGGGAGATAGTTAGTCCCCTGCTGCTCATTAATTTGTGAGTATCTATTACTAATGCATACATATACCTATAATACCTAAATATGAATATATTTAATATATATAAACTATATGAATATATTTAAAATAAAAAAGCTGCTCTGTTCTTCAAGAAATCCTTCTCCCAAGTTTCCTAAGATTGAAGGATCAATTTCAAAATGCAAGAGCCGGAGTAGCTTGATTTGTCCTGGATGTGCAAATGCTTCTTCAAGTCACAGACATGTAGCTAAGCAGTGCTTCAACAGAAATACAAGAAAGTACTCTCTGATCAGGGGCAACGGTTTAGCACGCATTTCAAGATGAGGAAGCTAGATAATTTTATGTGAAATTCAATCAATTGTTCCTAATTAATATACTAATCTTAAATCTTGATTACAGACTTAAATATCAACAATTCAGATTTCTGCTTAAAAGAGCAAACAAAAACAATCTAAAGTATAATTATGAACCCACATGTAAAACTTCCCCAATTAACTAAGAGCACACACGTATACCCAAAAGGTTGGACTCATGTACGTTTGAGAAACTCTGACCAAGTCACCAACGCTGAGGTGGGGATGGGGTCGAGATTAACATTGTGTGAGAACAGAAAAGTTGGGGAAAGTCCAACCTTCCCTTGTTTGGCAGGCCAGAAATACCATGAGAACAGCTGTTTTCCTGGTGTTTTGGTTTCCACTGCCATTCATAACCAAATGTGCATGGAAATAAAAACCAGGGAGGAGAAAAAACCCCAGGCACAAAAGCTCCACAGTTTTCTGCCTTTGGAGCTGAGATTGAGGTCAGCTTGCCCATTTCTAACTATCAAGCACGTGCGTGTGTGTGCACGCGCGCACGCGCACACACACACACACACCAGCAACTTCCCAGGTCACCCTCCAGGAAACACAAAAGGTGGGGAATATTTTAGCATTAAAACAGAAACAAACAAACATTATTCTTATCTTATAGTGCATTTTTCTTTCTTTAAAAAATAAAGCATGATAAATGTCCGTAAAAACTTGCTTAAGTTGCATGTTAAGAATTCCTCCCATTTTTTCAGCATTTAAATAAGAAGGAAAACCAGCAAACTCAGAGCTATGCCCTCTCCACCCCACCTCTGCCACCACATTGGAGAAAATCCAACAAACAAAGCTATGAACAAAACAGGGACCAGGACAAAAAGATTGCTGGGGGTGGGGGGATGGGACCTGAAGAACACTGGAGCTTTCTGAACGGCCACTGGCACAGGTCACATTCCTGTCCCAGGACCCAGTGTAGTTTTCCAGCGATTAACTTTTCTGTAACCCAAACACGGAGCGCACTCTGTTTTAGGGTGCTGCCTTACCTTCTCTTTCAGAGTGTTATAGATGTACATGAGAACGGCTCTTGGCATCCTCACCACAGTGATTAAAAATGACCCTTTGACAACTGTTCCCTGATGGTAGCAGAAAAGAATGGAGAGAGATGAAAGGATCGGGCGATCAGGAGGGTCATTTTTATTTCTGGGAACAGGAGAAAAAAAGACAGCATTTAAAAAACACTATTTAGAAAGAAACGAGAAACTTCTCTCTGGTTCAAATCATCTGTGGTACTAACAATTTAGAAAGCAGGGATGCCATCCGCATTTGGCAAGTTTTTTACACTCCTTGGTAGCTAAGGTTAAATGATTTCTTGGACGAAGTTAATTCCATTTGGTGGCGCTCAATGTTACAAACATGGAACAGAAAATTAAAAAAAAAATACTGATGAGTTAAACAAGTTTTCCTCTTTACCACGCCTACCACCTCCACCAATCCATTAAATTGCGTATTGATTTCATTTTCAGAAGTTTAATTATATAATAATCCCCAAGGTTTAAATTACACACGTGCATCTGTAAATATTGCCAGTATTAGCTCGGTGATTAAAATCACCACCAAATCACATGACCAGGATTGGCAGCCAGAGAGGAACCAGCTTACAGCGAAGGGAGGAAACGTTCTGGCTTTCACACAGCTCCAAGCTCCTGAAACCCAGCTGATTTCTGCTCTGCTCTGTAAAGGTCACTTCACTATGAATCATTTACCGGACTTCATGACACAGCTCTCAAGAATGCAAAAGTCAGTTTCACAGGCAGGAAAAAAAGTGAAAAAGAACAGAATGGGCATATCCCCTACCCAAGCCTGAAAGATAAAACAAAGGAGGGAGGGCTGATGCAACCCCTCCCCCGACACTCTGATGCCAGTTCTAGAAAATGAGGCCCTTTCCGAAAAGCCACTTCACTGATTCCAAGTGAAGCTTGCTTTCTTCATAATGGATTATTCTACAACTTGCTCTGGTTGCTAATAAGTCACTATGAATTAAGGTTTTGACAAGAATCTAGGTTTTGAGGGAAGAAAAGGAAATTGTCCAGAAATGTTTCAAGAGTTGGCAACAGCCGTATTTTGCTGTTACTTAAATCATCCAGGAAGGAATAGAGAATATGAAAGTAATATTGCGAGCAGAATAACTGCAATCCAGTTGTGCCACAAAAAGGGCGATGTGTGTTTCAACTCAATATTGTTGAAAATAGGAAATACCAGGGAAGCTATTGCTGATATGAATTCATTTAGATCTGATAAACTAGAAAAGTAGCACAGCCAGGAAAATCTGACACATTTTTTTTCCTTTTCCTCATTCTTTTTTTTAAAAGGAAGAATGTTTACTTTCCCATTTAGGAGATTTATGTGCCTTAGAACATATTATGGTGCTCAAGAGGGGATGCAGAGAGAAGAAGGCAGCACCTGCTTTCCATCTGGTAGGGAAACAAAGGATTCACAGGCCACTGTGAACTGGGCCTTGGGGGCTGGTCCTCCAGGTACTGAAGTTTGGGGTTAGGCACCTGATTGCCAAGGCTTTGCTGGGATGGGATTAACCATTTCAGGCAGAGGAGTGTCTGCACTGTCTGGACTGCCCTTAACCATGTTGCATCCCAGTGATGGCTCCAGCCGCTCCAGGGCTTGGCTGGAAGAAGATGTAGACATTCCAGAAGCTGAGTTACCACGTGAGAGAGAAAACCTGAAAAGAAGGCTAGCTTGTGGAGCCAGGAGTCACTCGATACCCACCCTGAGAACTATAATGCCACCCCACAGGGAAAGGTCAATCAGTGGAGGGTCTTGGAGTCCCCACTTTCTCTCCCTAGACCTTTTTTCCATGTTCAAAGGTAACATCACCTTATCAGCCCTCCTCCGCTATGCATGTGGCTGGGGCCTTCACCTCTGTTACCTTCACAACCAGCAAAAACTGCCTTCAGGAAGAGGCTCTGATTACACCTGGTGAAGCTTAAACTGAGACTTCACCATATTTTGAGAATTGGCGTTCGGGACTGCAGTGCAGCGAGGGGTGTATTGGGCAGCTCAGTGATGGGCTTGTGAGGATGCTAGGGCCTCCCGTCAGGCCTGTGCCTCTGTCTCTAGGGAGTACTGCACGCTGAGCCTCTTCCACTGGGTTCTGTGGGTGGTGGCAGTAGGAAGACCCCGGGCAGTGTGAGAGAGCAGGAGACTCGAGGATGCGCCCCACACGCCTAGCTCCCCTACTTTTAAACTTGTGGCTGCTGAGTGCTAAAGGTGCCTGGCCCTGTGCAGTGGAGCCAGGGCCCCAGGACACTGCATCAGCTCAAGTCACTGGACAAAGCATTTAATGGTTCCATTCATCCAAGTCTGTAGCTCCTCTGGGTCATGGTACGTAAGTGCTGTTTTGCAACTACTATTTGCTGGGACCGTAGAGCATAAGTCGAATCCAGCAACTTCGGGGTCCTAGAGGCACGTTTTAGCTCCAGTTAGATCCAGCCTAGTGCTCATTGAGAACTCTTCAACAGTATGGAAAATTCATTTTGCGCTATGGCTCCTGGACAAGGACTGGGCTGCACAGGATGGATGGATGGCCTCCAGTGCCAACCTGGTCCTGAGCAAAGGAGCATGGTGTGTCCCTGCAGAGACCTTGTCCTTTCCTGATATTTCTTTCAGCAAAACTACTGCAAGATGGGATTGTGATGACTGTGGGGAAGCTGTGAGATTCATCTTTCCAGTCTCAAAGAAAATGGAAGCTCTTTGCTCTGAGGAACAGGTCCTCGGCGGCTCTTCTCAGGGTTAGGAAACTCATCTGTCTCCTACCTACATTCCTTAGGCTCCGCTGTGATTCCACTTCCTCACTTCCTCCTCAGCAAATCCAAAGCAGCTGCAAACCATCTTTTGTATAGTTGTAAACGATGAAGTCATGCCTCATGCGTCCCTTCTCCAAACTGAGCGGTGCTGGTTCCTTCCTATCACATCTCAGCCACATCTTTATGGCTCTCAGTTGACCCCTCTTCAAGCAAATGGTTGTAAGAGGGAAATGACATAGGTTGCCCATGTCCTGGTACTTGATGGTCTTTGTATGAACTCTTCAGCCCTCTTACTGCTTAAATGAATGACAGAGATGAATGCACTCTGGCTATATTTAATTCTCACCCTGAGTGCAGGCTAGAACATGAGATTAAAGAATGGTGAGCCCTGAGATAAAGAAAAACCTTGAGGTTTCAAAATTAGCACACGGTCAAAAAGAATGCAGAGCTCTTTAATAAATGAAACAGTAGTGCTAAAAATAAATCAGCATGCATTTTACTTTGAATTAGTTTGTTTATTTTTATCAAATATATGAAATACCTTAAAAAGTCAAATAGTACTGCTAGGCGTAACAGGAAAAACAACAGTTTTCTTTCCCCACCACTAATTTTCTCTCCCTGGAGGTAATATTTTAGCTGTTTCTTCTGGAACTCACCCTCACACTTCTAAATTACTTGTTCTTACTGCTATTTCTTGATTTTTTTTTCAGCCTCAGAGACTGTCAACTGACTTCCCACCATGGAAGATGCAGGTTTTATTCTCCTACACAGCCTAAACTCCCCAACACACTCATTTTCCCACCCCTCTTCTTCTCAACATAATTACACTGAAGTTTTTAATGTTTTCTTCCCAGCTTTATTGAGATATAATTGACATATAACATTATGTAAGTCCAAGGTACATAATGTGTTGATTTGATTCACTTATATATTTAAAAATGATTACCACCATAGCGTTAGCTAACACCTCAATCACCTCATATATTTAACCATTTCTTTTTTGTGGTTGTGAACATTTAAGATCTACTCTTTTAGCAACTTTCAAGTATATAATACAGTCTTATTAAGCATAATCACCATGTTGTACATTAGATCCCCAGAACTTATTCATCTTCTATCTAGAAGTTTGTACCCTTTAACCAGTTATCTCCCTTTCCCCTACCCCCAGCCCCTGGTAACGACCATTCTACTCTGTTTCTGTGAGTTCAGCTTTTTTAGATTCCACATATAAGTGATATCATCCAGTAACTGTTTTTCTGTGAATTATATCACTTAGCATAATGCCCTCAAGGTCCATCCATGTTGCTGCAAATGGCAGAATTTCCTTCCCACGGCTGAATAATATTCCATTATATATATCACATCTTCTTTACCCATTCACCTTTCGATGGACACTTAGGTTGTTCCCATACCTTGGCTACTGTGACTAGTGCTGCAGTGAACATGGGAGTGAAGATATTTCTTCAAGATAATTTTTTTATTTCCTTTGGATATACACACAAGAAGTGGGATTGCTGGACTGTATAGCGGTTCTGATTTTAATTTCTTGAGGAACCTCCATACTGTTATACTGTTTCCGTAATAGCTGTACCAATTTACATGCCCACCAACAGTGCACAAGGGTTCCTTCTTTTCTACATCCTTGCCAACAGTTATCTCTTGTCTTTTTTTTTTAAATGCTTGGCTTTATTTATTTATTTATTTTTGGCTGTGTTGGGTCTTCATTTCTGTGCGAGGGCTTTCTCTAGTTGTGGCAAAGGGGGGCCACTCTTCATCGCGGTGCGCAGGCCTCTTACTATCGCAGCCTCTCTTGTTGCGGAGCACAGGCTCCAGATGCGCAGGCTCAGTAGTTGTGGCTCATGGGCCTAGTTGCTCCGCGGCATGTGGGATCTTCCCAGACCAGGGCTCGAACCCGTGTCCCCTGCATTAGCAGGCAGATTCTCAACCACTGCGCCACCAGGGAAGCCTTCTTGTCTTTTTGATGATAGACATTCTGACAGGTATAAGGTGATATCTCATTGTGGTTTTGATTTGCATTCCCTGATGATTAGTGATGTTGAGCACATTTTCATGTGCCTGTTGGTTATTTGTATGTCTTCTTTGGAAAAGAAGTTCAGTTCCTCTGCCGATATTTTAACTGGATTTGTTTTTTTTTGTTTTTTTTTTTTTTTACTATTGATTTGTGTGAGTTCTTTATATATTTTGGTTTTTAACAGCTTATCAGACATGCAATTTGCAAATATTTTCTCCCACTCCATAGGTTGCCCTTTCATTTTGTTGACTGGTTCTTTTACTGTGTAGAGATTTTTAGTCTGATGTAGTCTCACTAATTTTTGCTGTTGTCACTTGTGCTTTTGGTGTCATATTCAAAAAATCATTTCTAAGACTGATGTCAAGGAGCTTTTCCCTTACGTTTTCTTCTAGGAGTTTTATGGTTTTAGTTCTTATGTTTTAAGTCTTTAAACCATTTTGAATTAACTTCTGTGAACAGTATAATACAGAGGTTTAATTTTTTTATTCTTCATGGGGTTATCCAGTTTTTCCAGAACCATTTATTGAAGATATTATCCTTTCTCCTTTCTGGGATCTCAGTTCTCTTCTATTGATCTATGGGTCTATTTTTATGCCAGTACCATACTGTTCATATAGTACCATACAACACTATAGCTCTGTTGTATAGTCTGAAATCAGAAAGTATGATGCCTCCAGGTGTGTTCTTCTTTCTCAGGATGGTTTTGGCCATTTGGGATCTTTTGTGATTCCCTACAAATTTTAGGATTCTTTTTCTATTTCTGTGGAAAATATAATTGAAATTTTGATAGGGAATGTATTAAATCTATAGATGGCTTTGGGTAATATGGATATTTTAACAATATTAATTCTTCTGATCCATGAACACAGGATATATTTCCATTTGTTTGTGTCTTTCTTTCATCAGTCTTGTACTTTTCAGTAAACACATATTTCACCTCCTTAGTTAAATTCACTCCTAAATATTTTATTGTTTTTGATGCTATCGTGAATGGGATTGTTGTATTTTGTTCTTAGAGTATAGAAATGCACCCATTTTCTGTATGCTGATTTTGTACCCTGAAACTTTACTGAATTCATTGATTTAGTCTAACAGTTTTCTGATGAAATCTTTAGGATTTTCTATATATAAGATCATATCATCTGCAAACAAAGGCAATTTTACTTCTTCTTTTCTGATTTAGATGCATTTTCCCCCCCTTTTTCTTGCCTGATTGCTCTGGCTAGGTCTTCCTGTACTATGTTGAATAGAAATGGTAAGAGTGGGCACTCTTGTCTTGTTTCTGATCTTAGAGAAAAAACTTTCAATCTTTCACCACTATGTTTTAGTTAATGTTTAGGGTTTACATTATCAGTACATAAATAAACTAAAATCAGTACATAAAAAAAAATACAACTGATCCAAACAGTGTATTCTGATTATATTTCCTTTTCTGTACAACTTTTGGTTTTTCCTTAAGTTGATAATGTTTCACACTTTTTATTTGCTTGGTTTTCCATGGACTTCACCAAATGCTTCACCAAAGTATAAATTTTTTCTCCACATATTCAAACAACACATCTGATATTCTCTCAGTTTGCTTTTTATTTTTTCTTAGAGACATCCCTGCTGGAGCCCACTGCTCTCCAGCTCCTTCTTGGACTGGTTGTGCTCTATACCTGCTGACTAGCTACCCTCCTGGGGATTCCCTTCTTTTCTTCACTGTGTTGGAGCCCATTTCCTGAAGCTCATGTTTTCCTCCCTGGCTTACTCCTTAGTTTCAGTGGAGAAAGGATGTGGGGAGGAAATCTTTTGGGATGTTGTATGTCTGAACAGGACTTTATCCTCCTTTACCCTTGACTGATAGTATGAGTAGGTCTAGAACTTTAGGTTGGAAATAATCTTTCCTTAGAATTTTGACAGCCTTGTCCTACTGTCTCCCTGCTTCAGAGTTGCTGTTGAACATCAGATCTCATTCTAGTTTTTTTTAAATTTAATTTTACTTTTTATTGAAGTACAGTTGATTTACAATATTAGTTTCAGGTGTACAACAGTGATTCAATATTTTTAAAAATTATACTCCATTAAGGTTATTATAAAATATTGGCTGTATTCCCTGTGTTGTACAATATATCTTGTAACTTATTTATCTTATACATAGTAGTGTGTACCTCTTAATTCCCTATCCCTACCTTAACCCTCTCCACTCCCCTCTCCCAAATGGAAACCACTAGTTTGTTCTCTAAATCTGTAGGTCTGTTTCTGTTTTGTTATAGTCATTCACTTGTTTTATGTTTTAGATTCCACATATAAGTGATAACATATAGTATTTGTCTTTCTCTAATTTATTTCACTAAGTATAATCCCCTCCAGGTCCACCCATGTTGTTTCAAAATAGCAAAATCTCATTCTTTTTTATGGCTAATATTCCATTGTATAAATATGCCACCTCTTCTTTATCCATTCATCTACTGATGGACACTTAGGTAGCTTCAATATCTTGGCTGTTGTAAATAATGCTGCCTGAACACTGGGGTGCATATATCTTTTGGAATCAGTGTTTTCATTTTCTTTGGATGTATACCCAGCAGTGGAATTGTGGGATCATATGGTACTTCTATTTTTAGTTTTTTAAGGAACCTCCATACTGTTCTCCATAGTGGTTGCACCAATTTACATTCCCACCAACAGTGTACTTGGGTTCCATTTTCTCCATATCCTTGCCAACACTGGATATTTGTGGTCCTTTTGACTACAGCCATTCTGACAGGTGTGAGGTGATCTCTCATGGTCTTGATTTGTATTTCTCTGATGATTAGCAATGTTGGGCATCTTTTCATGTGCCTGTTGGCCATCTCTATGACTTCTTTGGAAGAATATCTATTCAGGTCTTCTGCCCATTTTTAAATTGGGTTTTTTTTTTGATATTGAGTTTTATGACTTCTTTATATATTTTGGATATTAACTCCTTATTGGTCATATCATTTACAAATATCTTTCCCATTCAGTAGGTTGTCTTTTCATTTTGCTGATGGTTTCCTTTGTTGTGCAAAAGCTTTTAAGTTTAATTTGTTCATTTTTGCTTTTGTTTCCTTTGCTTGAGGCAATAGATCCAAAAACTATTACTATGGCTTATGTCAAAGAGTGTTCTGCCTGTTTTCTTCTGGGAGTTTTATGGTTTCCAGTCTTACATTTAGGTCTGTAATCCTTTTTAGTTTATTTTGGTATACAGTATGCAAAAATGTTCTAATTTCATTCTTTTACATGTAGCTGTCCATTTCCTGGCATCACTTATTAAAGAGACTTTCTTTTCCCCACTGTATATTTTTGCCTCCTTTGTCATAAATTAATTGAACATAAGTGCATAAGTTTATTTCTGGGCTCTCTATTCTGTTCCATTGATCTATGTGTCTGTTTTTATGCCACTGTAGCTTTGTAGTTTTGATTACTGTAGCTTTGCAGTACAGTCTGAAGTCACGGAGTGTGAAACCTCCACCTTTGTTCTTTTTTTCAAGATTGCTCTGGCTATTTGGGGTCTTCTGTGGTTCCATATAAATTTTAGGATTATTTGTTTTACTTCTGTGAAAAATGTCATGGGTATTTTGATCAGGATTGCATTAAATCTGTAGATTGCTTTGGGTAGTATGGACATTTTTACAATATTAATTCTTTCAATCCATGAACACAGGATATCTTTCCATTTATTTGTTTCATTTTCAATTTCCTTCATCAAAGTTTTATAGTTTTCAGTATATAGGTCTTTTACCCATTCTAGTTCTTGATATTTTGCCTGTGATCTGTTATTCTCTGTAAAGCTTCTGGGATCTTCTCTTTACTTATGTCCTCCAGATCTGGGAAATTTTGATAATTTCTTCCCTTCTTTTTTCTTCATTCTCTATTTCTGGAACTCATATTAGTCAGATGTTGGGTGTCCTAAATTAGCCTCTGATTTTTTATCCTTTTTCTCCCATTTTGCATCTCTTTATCTTTTTGTTCTACCTTTTGAAAGAGTTCTTCAACTTTATATTTTAATCCCTCAATAGAAAAATATCACTCTGCAATCATATTTTTAACTACAAAGAGGTCTTTCTTGTTGTCTCAATATTCTTTTTTTTTAATTCTTATTTTATGGAAGCAACATTTCTTGGTTCTTTCTGAGGATATTATAGTTGTCGTTGTTGTAGTTTTCTTCTGCTGCCTGCATTGTCCCTATTTTCCCTAAGTTCTTTTTGTTTGTTTGTTTTGTTCATTTTGATCTTTTTCTTTCACTAGAGGCTCCTTCTAATGTTTAACAATCACTGGTTATCAGCTCACATTTAAGAGTGAGGCACTGAAAAGTGAATTAGAGGTTCTATATGAGGGTGACTGCTGACCGGTGAGTTCCACGACCTGGTTCAGAGTCAGGGAAACAGGCCATTTCATTGGGGGACCCCCACATGGCACCATCTGTAGGTCCTTTCTTTGGGTTAGACAATTTCTCCAAAGAAGAATCCGATAATCTCCTGCCAAGGAAATATCAACCTGGCTGTCAACATCCTGGAGGCTAAGCTGTGGAGTGTGGGTTGGTAGTAGGTAGAACACTATTCAGTATTTAGACTTTCACTTGCTCCCCCTTCTTTCAGTGCAGAGCCTTGCCCCAGCCTCAGCTGTGCCAGATGCCCCACGTCCAGACCCTCTCTGATGACTTCTCCAGAGAGCAAAGCTCCCGTCTTGTCTTCTGCTGGTGTGAAGGAGGGGCCCTGGGGCCCAACTGCTCCTTAGGAAGACCTTTTTAAACTAATCTTTGGAAGCACATTTTACACTTGAATTCCTGAGCCTCTCTAGTTTTTGTGGCTCAAACCAGCCTCCTCTCCCACCGAATGCACAGAGATAGGGAGATTTTCATTTCACTGGAATTTAAATAAAAAGCTCTCATTGAAAATGCTTTGATTTTGTGGTACTAAAATAGCCCAAAATCACTGCTGTCAGAGAGATATGACCTGCTGGCCAATTTGGTTAGAATAATCTCTGCTCCTCTACTCAGGAGTAAGCAGCACACATCACCCCCTCCAACGGCTCAAAGGTTCTCAATGCCAAGGTCTACAGCCCTATGTGCGTTCTGTGGGCTCTCTAATGACGGAGGCTCCCAACAGCACCTCTGTAATAAAACCCACAGTACCCCTTACCATCAGGAGGTAATTGCTCAATGGCATGAATCATCCCTGGTTGACTTTCTTACCCCCACGAACCCTCATGTTTTTCTGCTCATTTAGGCTGAGAGATTAGAGGAGGATCAGCCCCATAGGAGTAAACTTCCTGTTCTGAGTCCAACCCTGTCATTCTACTGGCCGTGTTCTTCTTGCCTGTGGCTTTCTCTTTGCCTCATGGAGAGTAGCATACACAAAAGAGGTAAAGGGTTGAGATTGTGTGTGTGTGTGTGTGTGTGTGTATGTCCTCAATTATTTTGATGAGGTAAAGGAGGATGAACACTTAAATAAGTATCATAGCGAACAGAGAAGCAAGTAATTAATTCACTAGCACTTAACTATATGAACATGAATTATATTTTATAGTCATGTACACTTCCCTTAGGATTTAAAATTGTTTTTCAAGAAAACATTCTCCTCATTTTGCATAGGATGACATGAAGCTTGCAGAATTTACTGAAGTGTGCTCCAAATAGATCAGTAATGTTTTTAAAGTTTGAAGTCCGTAAGAATGGATGTTTACAGGAGAAGTCAACCCCTTCTTTTGGATATCTTTCAATTCTAAGCGGTACAAATACTTCCCTGTTGGGCTTCCTTCTGGATTTTCTAGCTTAAAGTAAAAGAGGTTGGAAATGTGACAGATTTAAGATACAACATTTCTTTTTACTACCAAATGAACATCCCTCCTAATTTTGAGCTTGGTCTTTTACTCTTGCCAATCCTTTTTGAGAGGTCATGTCAAAATTTCAAAATATCTTTTGAGATACACAACATGAAGTACATAGACAAATCAATAGGAATAACATGCTAGACCTACCTGTTGAAATACCATGTAACCACTGCCCCAGCTATAGTCATTTGCTGGCATGCAAGGATGAATTCACTAGTCCAGATGAGGCCAATTAAATGGTACCACCACATATACCGAATGCCCGAAAGAGGCTTATATTCCACTTGGCCGCCTTCGATGACCTGTGCAGCTCCTAAAGTTTAAAACACAAACATGCTTTATACCTATGTTTTCCTAAGTATGGAAGAAGGTTCAACAGGCCATGCTTCCTCATACCTGGGCTTTGGCATTACACAAAACACAGATGCCAAAGTAAATTTTGAAATACCCACCATGATATAAGATCTTCATAGCAAAACTAAAAATTGAGCACACACATTTAACTTATGAATAATATTAACAGGGATAATTATGATGACTGATTGGCAGGCAATCTGCAAGACACTTGACCTATACTCTAACACTCGCCCCACTTTACAGATATGAAAACTGAGGTTTGGAAGAGTCAAGTGACTTTTGCAAAGTCTCATTGCTCATGACTGGTGGAGGGAGAATATAAACCTGGACACACTGGACTCTAAAACCCATGGTTTTTCTACCACAACACTTAGTGATGCAAATAAAAATTACGTTCATGGAAGCACACAAAGCCATTAGGACTCTGTTATAGAACCCCACTTCACCAGAAGTTTAGACTTAATAAAAGAGACAAGGATCTTCATTTTTTCAAAGGGATTCATTTCAAGAGCAAACTCTTCTAGGACATTTAAAATATCTACTGGGCCTCAGTGTTAAGCTTCTAGGTTCAAATCTCAGCTTCACCCCTTCTTGGGTAGCTTGGGGCAAGTTATTCGGCCTCTTGGAGTTTTAGTATCCTTATCTGTAATACCCATATGCTGGTGGTAGTTCAAGAGAGAGTAGAGTGGGATTACCTGGTCAGTGCTGGCCCAAAGAAATATCACTACGTAAGTGATAACGATTTTTATTATTATTATTAAATTTCAGGAGCACAACACTGTATTAAAGCGAGGCCAGTGATGCAACCCCAGCAATGCTCTGCCATTCACTGGTTATACCCTGCTTTATTTGCTCTCATCTAAAGAAGCCTTTGAATTAGCTCTGCAATTCAATTCAATTCCATTTGGATCTAGTAAAACCAAATCCCAGCTCTGCAGCTGCATTTGACCTCTAGGCGTCCTCTGCTGTGTGTTTTAGATAAACTACTGTGAGAAAGAAGACGGCACTTCGCTCTTTGGCAAAACCTACAGCTTGAAGAAAATTTAAAGATAGTTTCATATTTCCTTTCACAGCTATCAATTGCTTTTAGGTTCACAATTCACGCGTCTTTAGACATTCACAATAGGGTCTGTGCAAAGGAAGTGGGAGAAGATAATCATGCTGTAGAGCGAACTAATTCCACAGACTAAGGCTGGTCTTAGTAACTCACGCTCTGTGTTCTGCTGAACAAGAGTCACATTGTGAGACATAGTGCAGCAGCTTGGTTTACAGAGAGAAGTTAATATTTTATTGAACAGTGGGCTCATTCTGGCTTGGAAGCAACCTCTGATTCAGGTAAGGCGCTGATAAATGCTTATGCTTTTCCAAAATGGGTGTGTTTCAGAAAAGCATTCCCAATCCCAAACGAGGTGACCCCTCCCAACTAACGAGCAAGTGTAGGTAGATCAGGTGAGTGGAGACTTGGAGAGCCACTCCTGGAATAGCAGAAGTGATGGGGCCAGTCAACATGCACGCTGATGCCCCCACAAGGTCGCCAGTGATGGGGACAGACTACAGTTTGCAAGAACAGGTCTATGACATCACACATGGTTCGGAGGGTGGACGACGTTTCCAAAGAACAGGAGGGATGATTTCCTTGACAGACAAAAGGCAAGTAAGTACAAAGGCCCTGGGTGCTAAGGGGGGATCGTCTCTCCTTGGGGCTGCCCTGTGCTGCCAGGGGCACATTCACATACATCCCAGCTTGGCACACAGATGGCGACAGTCAGCAAGTAGAGAATGGCTAAAGGGATAAATCATGATCCACGCAGGCCTTCACACCCTTGGCATTCTGCACAGAAGCAGAATTCATAAATTATTCTTGACTGCCTACTTGTTTTTGAACATCTTTACTGAAGCCATCATCTACTTATTTTTCTGGTTCCATTATACCAGACTGTTTAAAGGTTTTCCTTTAGGACAGGGATTTTCAACCTCTCAACGTAGCAACTGGCATTTTGGGTCAGATAATTCTTTGTTGGGGCGGGAGGGATGGAGGCCTGTCCTGTGCATTGGTAGGATGTTTAGCAGCTTCCTTGGCCTCTACCCATTAGATGCCAGGAGCTTCTTCCCTCCCCTCCTCCAGTTATGACAACCCAAAATGTCTCCAAACATTGCCAAATGCCAGGTGGGGGACAGAACTGCTGCTTCAGAACCACTGCTTTAGGCAAACATTCTCCGAAGAATCAGGCGCTCTGGCTTCAGGAAGAAGCTTAGGGTGGGGCAGGCGTGTTTATGCGCACAGGACTGCCCTCTCCTGGATGGCTGGGTCGGTGCAGGCAAGAGCCTCTCATCAAAATACCAGTCGCTTGGTTACTAAGGACCATTACCATATAGCTACCACTAAGTGTAGCTAACGCGCGTGGATAGCTACCACTAAGTGTAGCTAACGCGCGTGGGAACTGGATCCCAAGATAAGATTGATCTAGGGGGATGGTGGTGGAAAGGACACTGAACTGGAAGAGGGCGTGGTTCCAATCTCAGCTTTGACGTTTGTGATAAGCAACCTGGGCCTCGGTTCTCTTATTTTAAAGATGAAGCGGGAAGATGAGATGAACTCCAGGGCAGTAGTTATACAGTGTGAGAGTCACGCAGGCTGAGATTCACATCTCCGTTCTGTCTCCTAATGGCTGACCAACCTCAGGCAAGTTATGAGGTTGTGGGACATTTTAAAATCTCTGTTTCATCATCTGTAATCTGAAGACACTAATACCACTCCCTTGTTGATTCCATCTAGTCTCACGGCTCTAAAAGCCATACACATAGCTGTTACGAGGATTAAACAGGTAGGTGCTTAGAACAGTGAGTACAATATAAGGTTAGCTATAGTAGAGGTACAAGTAGATATGATTCCAGTTCTGAAATGAGCAAATATTTATTTAGCATATACTGCATGCTAGAATTATGCTGGACATGAGCTATCAGGGGAAAAGATGAAAAAGGCAAACACAAAAATCAGATATCATCAGAGTGAATATCACATTTGCTACATTAGTTTATTCATCTCCCCTTCTTCTGGACTGTTTATAGTTCCTCCTCCAACCTCTAAGAGTTTTTTCCCATCCTCGCGCTCAGTCAGTGGCCTCACTTCCGGTTTCTCTGAGAAAACTGAAGCAATCGGAAAATCTCTGCTAGCACCTACCCCCATCTCTACCCCTTATCGGCATGTGTCCATAATCGGACCCCCCCTTAATATGATAAACTGCCTGTGATCCTAAGGCCAACCCCTGCACTAGATCCCCTTTCTCACCTACTTTAAGATATCACTCCAGAAATTTCCCCTCTCTTTCTTGCTTCATCAGAATATTCCTCTCTACTGAATCATTTTTAATCACCTCACATCTTTAGAAAACAACCCTACTTTTGTGTGTGTGTGTGTGTGTGGTACACGGGCCTCTTACTGTTGTGGCTTCTCCCGTTGCGGAGCACAGGCTCCGGACGCGCAGGCTCAGCGGCCATGGCTCACGGGCCCAGCCGCTCCGTGGCATGTGGGATCTTCCCGGACCGGGGCATGAACCCGTGTCCCCTGCATTGGCAGGCGGACTCTAACCATTGAGCCACCAGGGAAGCCCCCAAACCCTACTTTTTGACTCCCTTTCCTCCTCCAGCTTCCTTCCTATTTCTCTGTTCCTATTTACAGCCAAACTTCTAAGACTGTCTCTTATTCTTTCCAATTCTTTTTTCTCCACCTTTCTCTTAAACGGCTCTAATCCTGATCCAGCCCCCACGCTTCTCTGAAACTGCTTTGTTTCACTTCCATGTTGCTAACTGCAATGGTCAATACTTAGTTCTTACCTGATTTGTCAGCAGCACTTGACACATTGAACCCTTCACCCCAATTCCAGGACAGCACATTTTTCTCCTCCTGCCCACTGGCTGCTCCCATTCAGTTTCCTTTCTTTATTCTTCCTCGTCTCCAAGACCTCTTAACATTGACATGCTCCAACGCACAGTCCTTGAATTTCTTTTCTATCTACACTCATTCAAATCTCATGGTTTTAAATACTATTCATGTGTTCCCCAATTCCCAAAGGAGGTCTATAGCTCGCCCTCTCCAGAAACTTCAGACTCAAACAGCTAACTCCCTACTTGACATCTCCATCCAGCCGTCTAAAAAGCATCTCAATCAACACAACTAAAAAAGAACTTCTGCTCTTCCCCGAAAACGCTCCAAAGTCTTGTCCCATCTCAGCTGATGGCCATCCCATCTTCCAGTTGCTCAAGCTAAAAAACCTCAGTTTTATCCCCAACTCCTCTTTCTTTCATACCCTTCATCTAATATCCGGAAATCCTTCAGAATCTGATATGTCACACCATGGCCATCATTACAACCCTGTTCTAAGCCACCATCACCTCCTCCCTGGAGCACTGCCATGAAAATGTAAGTCAGGTCATGCCACTATGCTGCTTAAAATGCTGTAATGACTTCCCATTTCAGAAACAAAGTAACTATAATGGTCTACAACACCCCAGGATCTGACCCTGTGCTCTCTCTGACACTCACCTGAACCATTCTCTCCCTCGATCAGGTCACTCTCACTGAATGGGCCTCCTTGCTGTGTCCCCAGCACCTCTCCCTCTTGCGGTTCCCTTTGCCTAGAACATTTTCCCTTCCTTTGCTTAGTCTCATGGCTCTGCCCTCACTCCCTTCAAATGTTTGCTCACAAATTATCTTCTCAACAAGGCCCTCCCCAGTCACTCAATTCAAAATTGGAGCCCCCTCCTTAAGCATTTCCTATTACTCTTCTCTGCTTTATTTTTCTCCTTACCACTTATCAACTTTTAATATACTATAAGATTCACGTACTCATTTAATGCCAGTCTTCCTCTAGCTTCCAAACTAGAAGGAGAGCTGTATCTCCAGCATCTGTAACAGGGTCTGATATAATAAATATTCAATAAATATTTGTTGAATGAACGACTGTATGAATGAATGAACCAACCTTCCTCAAGTAATACATCCTATCATAGAGATTTGAGACAACTTTCTAGAAGTCTTCCTAGAGATCATCATTATATCCTGGAGGAAATGCATCATGCAGCTAGCTATAAGTCTGGGTATTACAAGCAAGTTTTAAAGCATTTTGAAAGACTGAGGTGATACTGATATCATATTAATGATCAATGTAAATGGCAGTTTCTCAAGGGAGGCAGTCCAGTTGGTTGGAATAATTTCCCAAAGGATGCAGGCCCGACTTAAAAGGGTTCCGTATTCTGGCACATTCTGTGCACTTGGCCTCGTCCAGCAAACGGGCTCAGTGTTCTGCTGACACCCATCCTGCCTGTGCCTCCTGCTGGTTCAGCTTCTGCTCTGACAGCACGAGGGTTAGGGAAAAAGAGAAGAAAATCTCACTGACAGCGCACCTGTGGTTCACCTAGTTCCTTCTGTGTATACATCTCATTTAACACAACATTGATGTGAATTCACTTCCTGACTCAGCACACACGTAACTGAACTCACTCAAGGGCTGTGCACTGACCGCAGAGACAGAAAGAAAGAGACACAGTCCAGGCCCTCCAGATGTTCATTCTCTTGAGGGAAGACAACACACAAGTCATTATCTTGCATTATTGTTTTTTATAGACCTTATCACTACCTGACATAATCTATCTACTTATTTATGCTCTCTTTCCCCACTCACTAGTACCTTTATCTGGTTCACCGCTGTATCTCAGTACCCAAGCCACATAGCAGGCATTTGAGGAATATCCGTTGAAAGAATGAAGAATATAAAAAATGCAGGGAAAAACGAAGAAGAAATATCTAAGTATGCCTGGGCAATTTATAGGAGATTTTCCAAGAAATATATTACTCAAAACAAATCTTGGATAATGACTAGTTTTCCATGAAGTTTGGGGGAAAAAGTTGGGGTGAAAGTTAGGAAGAGGAGCAGATTCTAGACAAAGACCACAGCAGGTGCAAAGGCACCGAGATGTTCACAGAGATTGTTTCCCCTCACATTTCCCCACAGGGACCATAAACTTCTGAAAAGCAGGGGCTGTTTTAAATTTCTCCTGAGCAATCTCCCTTCCCCCTGTTCCTAGGACAGGACTGGGCCACTAGGAAACTTTTGTGAAATAACTTTAATCATCTTCTAGATCTCTGATAACTTAAAAAAGGACAATTTTCTTTGAGACTGTGTTCTCAAATATAACAGGCAGAGCAGAGAATAAACCACAAAGCTGAAGCGAGTGCTAGACATTGTCTAGTTGACATTAGTTCCTAATATAAGGAACACATACTGTCCCTTATCTGCAGAGCAAAGCTCTGGTCCCATCTCAGCCTCCTAACATCATTATGAGGCAGCCTGGGGAAAGCACCATTTTTCCACTGTATAAAAGGAAAACATGAAGCCCAGAGGATTAACGTACAAGGAAGGCCGGAGCCATCCTGGATCCCAGGTCCCTTGACTGGAGACCCTCTGTCTGACCTTGCTGCCTCCTTTCCAAGCATGGTCCTTTGCCTTTAAACACGCTGAGCACATCCCTGCGATGACCTCTTCTAACTGCAGTACCACTGCGAGAGAAAGCCCCCCCTTCCCCAAATGGGCCTCCTTCTTCTACTGTTCCGACTGTGGGGCATCCTGACCACCTTACGGTAACTGGGGGTCATCAGATCAACTGGGCTCTTTCCAACCTGCCAACTGCACCTACTGGATTCCCAAGGTTATTTCCGTTTTCCTGTAACTACTATTTTCACTGGATTTAGTAGTCACTGTCACATTGCTGGTGGCAGACAAGTCCCAACTGACTCGTTACCATCATTACTGAGGGCCTGGTTATGCTCCACTGAAACAATCCTCAAACAAGCCAGAGTTTGTCAACTAGTTAAGAGACTGATTGACAGTCACTAGAGAAACAGCTCATCAAAAAAATGGCAAAAAATGATCAACCTAAAGTTCACTTTTTCTGCATTTTCTTTTATTTTTTACACATTAAAATATTAACTCATTCAATCATCTGACACAATAAAAGTCTTACAGTATTTACCCACTGAGGACACCCCACAGCATTGGGAACATTGGGTGGAGACTGAAGAGAGAGCCTGAGGGTCCTGGGACTTCCTGAGGGACATGAAATGAGAGAGTCAGGTGCTGTGCAGGCATCTCTCACCACCCGGATCACCTGGGCACCTGCTGAAGATCAAAACAAGCAGCAGATGACCTGCCCAGGCGCAGAGCCCATCGTCCGGGCCCTGCATGAAAAGGCCTTTGAAGTCAAAGGGAGTTCTGTGCACCTGGGTCAGCCCACAGGTGAGTGGAAAGAAGAGGCAGGTGGTCTAAGGGGACGGCGGGTCTGGTCTCTATGACGCCCAGCCCCGGGGAAGGGGGAAGGCAGTCGCTCTGTGAGCCACCCTCTCCTGTGAAGCGGAACATCACCTGCCCACAGACCCCTACAGTAGGTCCTGGGCACCCGGCTTCCTCTTCTTGCCCTTCAACTCCTCTCACTTTTGCTCATTTTGCTCCTTCCACAGATAGAGAAGGGCTGTGCTTTAATATGTGACGCTCTGATGTGCTGCCTTCGGCCCTACAGAGCAGCCCATCCTCTCCCGGCCCCTCCTCTCAGTCCTGTGGCCCAGGCCCTGGGCCCAGCTGGGGCTGAAGTGGGGGAACTGAAGGACAGCCCTACTAGCAGCTCACCCCCAAGCTGGCCCTGGGGCGTGTTCCTTCCAGCTATATCCCCAACTCCCAGGACCAGCTCTCGCCTTGTCCCCTGTGAGCAGGCTCCCTCCTGAGCTTGGACATGACCCCCCTAAATCCCCTTTGCCTTTTTCTGTACTTTCCGATCTTCTGGTAATTTCCAGCCCATCCTCTGAGAAGCCTTCCCTGACTCGCAAAGGGGGTTGGAGCCTCACCGTGGTGCTCCACAGCTCCCCAAATGTCTCCTCTTACGATGCTCATCGGCCTTTGCCATCCACACCGTGGGGAGAGGTCACCACTCTTCCCCAGCGCCTTGCCAGGGCCTCGTCCCCCCAGTGCTCACCTAACGTCTGTGCATTAAAGAACGAAAGAACGTGTCCTGCTCCAAATCATTGAGGGTTTAACCACAGAGACAATTCCCTTCACTCAGACTCAGAGCCCATAACGACAGCGGGGCGGGCAGCTGTACCCTGGAGGCTGGAGTAGCAAGGTCCCTCCCTGGTCCTGAGCTGTACTTCCCAGGGCCTCAACTCTCCTCTGTGATTCTTTTTTTTTTTTGCGGTACGCGGGCCTCTCACTGTTGTGGCCTCTCCCGTTGCGGAGCACAGGCTCCGGACGCGCAGGCTCAGCGGCCATGGCTCACGGGCCCAGCTGCTCCGCGGCATGTGGGATCTTCCCGGACCGGGGCACGAACCCACGTCCCCTGCATCGGCAGGAGGACTCTCAACCACGGCGCCACCAGGGAAGCCCTCCTCTGTGATTCTTTAGGGCGAGGGCCCAGCACCACAGTCCACCACCAGGGCGTCAAGCCCTGCCACCTCCTGCCACACCTCACTCCCAGCCTGATCTGGTTTTAGCTTCTGGCCCTGTCATGTTGCCCTCTGGCCACAGGTCCCGAACACCACATTACAGGCACAGCTTGCATTCACCAGCCAGCTGCTGTGGTCACAATACTGCTTCAACTTGAACAGACAAACCTGAGGAGGTCTAATTTGATCTCCTAGCTTTGTATCCCAGACACAAGGGACATGCGACGTAGTGGAAAGAGCACAGGCTCTGTTCTAGAGCTCTGGCGTCAGTAAGAGCCATCACACTTTCTAGCTGGACCTTCAGCAAATTGCTTTCTCAGAACCTCAGTTTTCTTGCCTGTAACTTGAACATAACAACACAGGCATTGAAAGGGGGTTGCGACACTTAAAGGAGAGAACATAAGACAGCACCTAGTGCAGAGCTTAGAATTTGGGAAATTTTCAATAAACGCTTGCTTTCCTGGAGGCACTGAAGCCATTGCTTCCCTTTCCGCCAGGACTAAGACCACGTCAAGGGAATGAGCTGGAAGATGTTTGTTCAGTGTTGCCCTAGTTAAAACTTCCAACTGTCCTGCAATTTCTGTTCTTTCATCTTTTCTTGGTAACAGAACCTCTTATTTTTAGGCTGTGCATGGCCGCCACCAACGAAATGACATTTCCTGTCCCCCCTTGCACAGAGGAGTTGCCATGTAACTGCGATTTGGCCAATGGGTGTAGGTGGAAGTGTTGTCATGACTTCCCTGCTACCTTCCTCACAGCCCAATAAGACGGGGTGGTTGGAACTCGAGTGTCTATTTCAGCTCTGAGCTGGAAGCAAGTGGTAGGCTGTGCAACAAGAAAAAAGGTGCGTGGGTCTGTGACCTCCGGCAGCCCATGCTGGCATGGGGTCTCCTCCCGTGGGCTTCATTTACATGAGAGAGGAATTGCCCGTCATCTTGTTTAAGCCACTGTTTTGTGGTTTCTGTCACTCTCACACAAAACTCATCCTGATTGATTACTCTCCTGTGATCAATTTGAACAAGGTTCCCTGCTGGATAATTTTCGGAAGTGCATTGCAGGCCTTCAGCAAGCTTCCAGAGACCCCCGCCAGAAGAGACTGCCCCTAGAGCATCTCTAAGCTGGAAACATGGGCTTTCAAGGGCTTGGACCTCCCGAGAGCTGGCTGCCCATCTTGAAGTAATCTCCATGGGGGCAGTTGACTCCAGAAGAGAGGTAAGAGAACCTAGTTTACTAAGAATCTACTACATGTAGTTATTCCTACATATACAACTGGAGCCTACAGGGAACAGAATAAACTTGATAAACATTAAGAAATTATGTTAGCCTGTTGCTTTGACATCTGCTGTGGTTCTTATCTGCCTGGTGAAAGTCTCCAAAAGCAACTTACTCTTTTGTACTCACATCAGAGTATGAGTTTGGGCCTTAACTAAATCAAATGGAGGAGTGAGTGAGAGAAGACCTAGAGCAGTATCACTCAAAGTGGGGGCCACAGACTAGTGGCCTGGGCTCACCCTGTATGTGATTAGTCCACAGTGAGATAAGGAGCTCGTGCCAGAAGTTAGGTCAGCTGCATCACGAGGCCTATCGTCTCATTCTGCTCACTTTTTTTTTTTCACAGCAAGACTTTCTTGATGGAGGAAGTGATGGAGGGATATACATTCTGGCATAAGCTCCTTATCCGGTGTCAGACACCCCTTTGAATAGCACTGTTCTGGAATGTGGTTGCTCTCTTACAGGGATCCAAAAAAACATAACCGTACCACAAACCAAGTGAATCAGAGTCTCCGAGGATGGGGCCCAGGCATCTGTATTTTAGTAAAGCACCACAGCTGATTCTGAGGAATATCTCTGGTGGAAAACCACTGTATAGATATGATAGCAGAATGGAGGGTAGTATTGTCTTCTCAGGAGCAAAGCAATGTGAACATCTGTGCACACTTGCTTTAAACTTAAGCTTGTTCTGAGCACAACGTTTTAACAGGGTCTTTCCTGGGTTCTTTTTTTCACATACTGATACAAAAGAGGAAAAAGAATTTCCTGCTTTTTCTCCCATTACAGAGACCCAGGCACTGTCACTGTTGGCATCAGATGCCTTTAGCTGCATGGGAAGTTCGGTCCTTACAAAAACAGGCCAATGGTTCCAGAATGGTGAGGCCTTCCGTGCACGACTCCAGGGTGACGGACCCCACTCCCACTGCCCTTACCTGCAGTTCCCAGGCTCAGGAGCACGGCCACCCAGGAGACCCAGAAGAAAATGAGGATGGTAAACGTCCACAGTGGCTGGAACAGCAGGAAAGGAGAGCTGCTGATGGCTTTATTTGTGACTCGGAGAAGTTCAACTGTCAATTTTATTCTCTTTCTGAGGACAAAAATCAAGACGAGCAGAACTGCCTGGTGAGAAAGGGGTTAAATTATTCAAAATAATGAAGAACTGAGACGAGCTGAAAACAAACCCTAATATTTTATTGACATCTCAGCAAACAGCTCTTTTAAGATAGTTACTCCCTACTTTTATTATAATAGAAGAGCCATATTCTCAAATACTAACTGAGCATCTACTATGTGCTGATACTTATGCTAGATCCTGCTGCTACAACAGTGGACAAGACACAGCCCCTGCTCTAAAGGAGCTTGCAATCTGGTCAGAGAATGAGAGAAAACGAGAATAAGGTCCTCTGGGGTCAGGGAACCGTCTATTTCTTTTTCCGTCCACAGCACCCAATATGCTCAGAGAATGCAGAAGGACTGCAGAAGGTCAAGGGGACACAAGTATGAGGGAAGAGGACAGTGATCGTGCCTCAAAGCAACCTTCTGTGCCTCCTCCTCTGCTGGCTTTGGCCTCCCTGTATATAAATATCATATTAAAGAAACAAACCTCCCTCTGCCCTCACACCGCGGCCCAGCCACCGTCATCTCTCATCTCCTTCACAGGCGAGCTTCTTCAAGTTCTAGTGCACACTAGCCATCTGCACGTCCACACCTGCACTCATCCTTCAGCTGCCTGTAAACCTCTGGACCCCAAGACTCTCCTGAAACTGCTCTCCCCAAGGTCACCTCATCTGACCTCCTGAATGTCAAATCCCACAAACATTCCAGATCTTGTTTGACCTCAGCATGGCGTGTGAATCTCTTGTCCCCTCCTCTTTTCCTAAAACTTTCTCCTTCGACTTCTGTGACTGCTGTTTCCTCTGGCTCTCCTTCTACTTCTTCAGTTGCTATTTCTTGGGATCCTTTGGGTGGCCTCTCCTACTCCTCTGTGGTTTTAGAATCCTTCTTAGATGCTGATAACCTTTAAATAAAAATCTCCAGGGTCCAGTGGTTAGAACTCCACGCTTCCACTGCGAGGGGCACGGGTTTGATCCCTGGTTGGGGAACTAAGATCCTGCAGCCAATTAAAAAAAAAATCTCCAGCCTCACCTTTCTCTAGGTGCTGGATGAGTAAGCACTTCAGTTACTGACCAGGTGTTGGGTGTCCTACAGTGTGTCAAACTCAACTTGTCCTGAACCAAATTCATTATCTTCATACAAAAACTTATGTCCCCTGGATTCCCTACTCCAGTGGCCCTAATTTTCCTGGACTCTCCAAAAAAAATGAGGCTCCTCTCTTGCATGCTTCCATCTTATCCCATACTTACCCTACCGTAGCACTCAACATACTCTCCTGTAGATGTTTATTGCCTGCATTTCACATTACATCAAGCTCCTTGAGGGCAGGGCCGTCTGTTACTGCCAAGGACTGGCACAGTCCCAGCGCACAGCACAGTCTCAATCACCTTGGACTCAGTTTCCCGATAGAGCTCTCAATCTCTCCTCTCCTCTCTATTCCCACGTTGATGCCACAGCTCAAGTCTCAACATCTCTCACCCAGACCCCAGTAGCCTCTGTACTACCTTCTGCTTTTAATCCCCTTAGCCCCCTACCCTTGCCTCAATCCCTCCTCCAACCCAAGCTAAAGGGATCTTTGTAAAAGGTAGAGTCAAGGATATCATCTCCCTGCTCAAAATCCTTCAACATCTCCCCAAAGCTCCTGGATAAAGATCGAAATCATCATCACTGTAAATCAGGATCTTCCTGGCATGGTCCCTTCCTGTCGAGGGAACTTTCTGCAGGCTCCTCTCTTGTCTCTGTGACCCCTCCCATGCTACTCCCTTGGCCTAAGATGCCCTTCCTCTTCCAGCTGGGCTTGGGCATTGCTGCCCTCAGGGACCTCATAATCAAGTGGAGGAAAGTCAGAGGGCAGTGGGATAAACTGTGCAAAACTGCTCCAGGGGTTGGGAACAGGGCCTCCTGCCGTAGCTGTGGGGACTGGCCTGAGGAGCCAGGGAAGATGCCCGGAGGAGACGGTAGGAATTTCCATCTCTGTGTCCTCAATGCCTAGCACAACCAACAAGGAAGAGGGACATTTTTTGTTGTTATCGTTTTTTACTAAAAATTTTAATGAGGCAAAATGATACAATCTTTAGGCAAATAAACTTGGCTTCTAGCTCCTGAGTGGAATGGTAAAATGTGTGTGTTTAAATGTGTGTGTCTTTCAACTATATTATATATATATATAAAATGCTCCCCTCACGTTCAAAGTACACCAGGATATTGACCACAAGTGATGAGTTAACTCTAACCCGTCACTTCCCCAGTCTCAAGGGAGATCAGCATTACCCACTGGGGATGGTGCTAGGGGTGCTGGCTGGGCGGGGTGGACAGCAGAGCTGACTCACCACAGGGGTCAAGCCTCAACTTCACCCTTCTGGGCTCTAAGATGCACCCCTAGGCTGACACACTGAGGCGAGCATTCGATGCCATTCATCCCATTTTCTTCATCGCTGCTAGTGGTTTTACTGAAACCACTGAAATAATATTCCTAGGCAGCCCCCCTCATAGGCCGCCATCGCTCCCCGTGTACCACGTCATGGCGTTGCTAGCCCTGTAATTCGTCTCATCGTGGGGCGTGTGCTACCTTCGTGTTGTGTCTTGCCAGGTCCATTGCTTAGTGCAGGGCCCTGGGCGTAACAGGCGCTCAGTGAACGGTGATGGTGACGAAGAAGCTAGGGCTCTTATGAGAACAGCTCCTCAGCAGCAGTCCTTGGTAGACTGAGCGGCAGTGACACGTGTGTTAAATGAACGGTGTGCGAGCCGCGGTGCGCTTCCTCACTCTGCTCTCACGGTCTGCCCTTTCCCTAGCCTTTCGCTTGGTGAAAAGCATTCCCCCGACCCTGGCATCGGGCGGCCATTAATGGCTCAGTGTGTGAAGACAAAGGGAGCCCTGTGGAGGGCTGGGGGTGGGGGAAGGGGAGAAGCAAGCTCTCCCGGCTCCCAGCCCTTCTCCTCCCTGGCCCTAGTGCCAACAGCCCAGCACGCGGCCTCGGGTGCGGGGGGCCTTTCTTCTCCAGCCTCCTGCACATGCCCTGGCTCAGCTCCGGGCCTGGTCCCGGGACGAACCAGGAGCTTTGCTTTATCGGATACTTGCTCACTGAGATGCAGTTCACGTGACAAACGCAAACCTGACACCTCACTAGAAAGGAGAAAACGGGAAGCCTGTACCAAACATGAGAACCGAAGGATCCCCGTAGAGGAGAGAGCTGAGCTGGTGGGAGAATCTGCCCTTGCTGAAAGATTTAATGGGCGTGTGGAAACCCCGGCTGCCATGCCTGAGTGAAACAGTTAGCAAGCAACACACCAAAGGATGCCCGTGGGCCACCTGAAATCAGTTCCCGACCCTTTCCGGGACCCTATGATTCCAGAACTGCTATCAGCACCCGGGGAGGGCCCAGGATGATTTTCAGTTGCCAACCACCCTCCCCCAACAACCAGGATCTCCAGGCTCAATGCTCTCTGTTTGCCTGCTCTCAACTAGGGAATTCACCAAGGAGGCGGCGGTTCTCTCAAACCAACTTAGCCTAGCAGCCGCACGTCTGGAAACAAAGGGCTCTCTGTGTTCAAGGGCAGTGCGAGTTGTCACAGCCTTGAGAGCAGAGCATCCACTGGCTAGAGGGGTGGCGACTCTCCGCAAACCAGGAAATGGGAACTGTTGTATGTCTGGCTCCCTCTCCGCGCTGCGGCATCCCCCCTATAGCCGCCTGTGGGTGCAAGCGGTTCTACTGTGTTCAAGGGTAATGAGTCAGCAAGGGTAACGAACCAACCTCTGAGATGGCGGACGTGATGGAACGAAGTCAGAGCGTTTACTCATCTTTTTTAAGGCTGCAATGCATTCCTATGTAGGTATCTCAAATAAAACACAAAGGCACTAGACGTGTGTGTACACTCACTACACTAACATGTATATACATTCTGCAGTGAAAGAAAACAAGTGCTCGTTGCTTTTTGGTTAAAATCTAATTATTTGGATTTCAGAGTTCTGCCTGGCTACTTGACCTACTGCTGGAAGGGTGCTTCTTACCGTGATAACTGTAGACACAACAGCAAACCCCAGCAAACACTTCATGTTCTCCCTTTCTGTGTCCAATTCTGTGCTGAGGTCATTAGTGTAGTCATAATACAGCCACCATAAGACACCACAGACAACTGGAAAGCAAAACACCAGCAGAACTCAGCGCGCATGCCATGAGGTAAGCACCCGCCCCTCCCTTCACACCAGGCGGCCCTGCTCAGGCAGTGGGTCCCAAACCCCTGGGGCTTTGCAGGCACTGACCGGCCCTCTGAAGCAGCTGGATGGGGCCAGCTGAGGACCTGCCAGACCTGGGGTGGCTGCCTGTCTCTGGGAGACGCAGGGAGGTAATTCCGGAACACAGATGTGTCCTGTCAGCCTAGCCCATGGGTGGGGCTGGGTGTGAGCAGGGAGGAAACCACACTGACGGGATGGTGAGAGGAACAATATTAGAGTCTAAAGTCTAAAATTTCCAAGTGAGCTCTGCGGGTGACAACTCCAGGGGCAGCCTGGATATTGGCTTGGCACCTACAAAACTGGGCGGACGCCTCGACATTGCACATGCTCTGCATTTAGGTACTCAGTACCACCTGCAGCGCATCCACAGCGACGACAGGGAGGTCACAGTCGTCTTTCCTAGCCGTAGGTGGGGAAGGCACCCTCACAAGCCACAGTGCGTGTCCTCCAGCACCTGCACGCTGGGCACCTGTGATCTGCAGAACTGACTGTTTAGGGGATGAAACTCCTACGGTCATGCCAATTATTAAAAATTAAAATATCCTATACTCGTTCGGAAACAGCTGCTGCCTTGAGCTCCCTGCATGCCTCTGCCCCTCGGACCTTCTTCCCCGACATCTTCTGGGTGGATCCAGGATCCAGCACTGAAAAGGAAAACAGTGGGCACCGGGCAGGGTCTCCAGGACCCTGCCCCAGCTCAGGGCCTGCGTCTCTTCAGATTGGCCGGAGCCTTTGCACGACAATGTGGGTACCCACAGGTGATGTGAAAATTCAGAAGACATCCTTTAAAGCAACGGTCCCCAACCTTTTTGGCACCAGGGACCGGTTTTGTGGAAGACACTTTTTCCACGCACAGGGTGGGAGGTGGGGGGATGGTTCAGGCCATAATGCGAGCGATGTGGGGGGGGATGGAGAGCGGCAGATGAAGCTTCGCTCCATCGCCTCCTGCTGTGCAGCCCGGTTCCTAACAGGCCTCGGACCGGGGGTTGGGGACCTCTGCTTTAAAGGGCTTCCAACAGGCATTGGAACTGACTTTTAATGGTGTAGAAACCACTACCACTCACCTGGCCAGCTCATCTGAGAGGCGGCACAGTGCAGAAGAGACAGAAGGCTGAGCAGGAACTCTGCTGTGATCTGTGAGACAGAAGCAATCCTGTGGTCCTCCCTGACCTCTCTGGGCCTGGGTCTCCTCATATGTAACATGAGGGAGTTGGACGAGAGACTCTCTAAGACCCCATGTAGCTCAGCAATGCCAGCTTTTAAGTTCTACACTTAATGGAAAGGCTTTTCATTTAATCAAGAAGAAATCAATCAAGTGGAAATACTTACACAGCAATCCCAAAACAATCAGTGCAATGAAAATGTGAACCAGAAGGGTGGTGATGAATCGGAAGGTGAACATCATGGCCAAAGACAAGGCTAGAAAATTAAGCAAAACATATAAATTCTAACAAGCACCAAGGCATGAGGGGGATGATGATGGGGCTGGAATGCCTAAACCTTCCAAAAGAGTGAGGGCTGAGGACTTCCTTCAATCTCTAGATATCTTGGACATCTACCAAACAAAAAAACAAGACACACCCAGGCCCCTCTCTGAAGCATACACAAGTTAGGTCTGTGACAGTGCCACTTCCTGAAGATGCTAGCATTCTTCTTGACTTAAAAAAAATTTCTTTTAAAGCAGGTATTATTCCCAAAAACCCCTAAACTTTCTTTTTTTCTTTTAAGTCCAAACGAACCATCTAAAATTTTTTATCAAACTTAACTCTTTTGATTTCATAACTTACCTAAAGTTCTAATTTTGTGTTCTCAGATACTCTCATTAAATATGAAAGATGAATGCCTTTAAAAATGAAAAATTTAAGATTATAAGATGTATGTATAAAAATCGGCACATCAGTTTCCAGTTCGGGGGTTTTTAAGCCTATGAATTTATTCTAAGTACTTCAGTGAATTTATAAATACTATATTACTTTTTTTTCTAAACAAGAATTCAAGATTACATATAGATATTTGGGTATAGTGGTTAAGAACATGGGTTTAGAATCAGATAGGTCTGGGCTGAGTCTCAGCTCTGCACCTCTGCTTGGCCAAGCCTCAGACCTCTCTAAGCCTCAGCTTCCTCTCCTGCAAATGGTGATAGGGTTCTGATGAGGTTTAATGTGTTAACAGCAAGCAGGATGTCTGGCCCATCCGGGTCATAAGAAGTCTGGAAGTTACATAACGGTGGCTAGTTAAGCATCCCCAAGCATTCAGGAATTAGTAACCTTTAGGTAATGAAATTATGGAAAACTCAATTTGTAAACTGGCAAAATTATGTTAATGGCTGATCAAAGAGTTTCTTTCAACCTTCCAAGGTTGGGAGGCAGCCGCTGTAAATAACGGGGTAAATAAGAGGCCACTACTATTGCCTACAGCAGCAGAGAGAACTAATTCGTTCAAAGAGAAGGTCGACTCTTAAAGGAGCTCATCGAGCTGAAATAGCAAATGGGAAGTCCAATGGTGATGAGCGCCTGGGGGGCTGCTTCCAGAAAGGCCGGGAAAAGGCATGATCTGGCTCAAGACCTTGACCCTCCTACAACCCAGCAGGCCTGTTCCTAGGAGGAGCTGGATACATCAGGCCAATGCCCTCTGATGCTATGCCCTCTATGCTATATGCAGTGATGCACACACCTCCTTCCCTTGCTCACCAAGCAGCCTTGTGATCGGGCTTGCCTAGGGGAAGAGGGCACACGGGCCAGAGGACGTGCGTTCCTGGTACTTATCATGGCCAGTTCACAAAGTGGCAATCTGCTCTGCACATCCATCCTTATGCAGAGCTGAGGGGCAGGCCCTGGAACGCGGTCACTCTCTAAGGCAGCCCCACCTAGTGAGGCCTCGGGGCAGAGAGCCAGCTGGCCTCTCCCCAGTCTTACTGCCCCCTGCTCCACTTGAACCTGAAACACTGAAAATAACTACAAAGAAAATATATGAAGTTTTATATTTAAGTCAAGAGGCTAATTTCCATTGTACAACATATATAAGTGCTAGAAACTTTGGTATAAATAGTCACTGAAATAAAATTAATTGAAAATTACCGAAGGCGAGGACACAGAGACCGAGGATTGTGTCTCTTCCTGACATTATTCCACTTAGAATTCGATGGAGGGCGTCAACATCATTGATCAAAACAGATGCAAACAGGGAATAACACTCAGGAGTTTGAGGGATGCATCGATTAAACAAGGGAAAAGACTTGCTAAAAAATAAAAGAATAAGTGGCAAAGATGTTTACTTAATTACTTATCTTAAAAAAAGATGTTTATTTAAAATTCTCAGCAACCAAAATGTATAAGATCTACAATAATAAAAAGAAGTTTAACATCTTGTTTGCAGTCTACACCTTACAAAGCCAGGCATCTGTGCTGCCACAGTGTTCAGCTGATGCCCGGATGGGAAACTGATTATGGAGACCCATAGACACCAGGAACCTCATCTTGGGGAGTGACATTGCTGACTCTCATGTCTTGGCCCTTCCTGGATAACAAACTACCAACTCCAACGCAAGAATCACCTTTCTTTTAGGAACTATTAGAGATAAGGACTGGCTCAATCAAAAGCTGTACTAATGAAACCACCAGCTTTATTTCTATCCTCTTTAAGAAGACGTAAAAGCCTTGAGAGTTTTGTTACAAACAGAGTGAGTGCTTAATAAATGAGTGATAAATGTATGAACGAAGCTGTGGTTGATAACTGCCTTGGGTAGATGAAAAAGCTGACCTCTTTTGGGGCCCTTCCTGAAATGGAAAAATGCCCAGGAATGTTCATCCTAATGAATCTTAATGAGGCCACACATACCTTCACAGCATCCTGCTCTTCTTTCCTTCTGTGGGCCCCAAACAGTGGAAATAATCCTGATCCAAGAAGTGCTAAATTACCCGACAAGTTGCTAAAACATTAGGCGGTCGCCAACATCGCATTGCCATGAAGGCAAAATGCCTTCTGAAACCCCAGGGAAGCTCAACACAGAACATACAGCAGGATCTTTCTCAGGAGTCACAACAGTATGTGAGAGTTCCCGAGTCGCTGAATGGTGATTTAAGAGAACAGTAACACAACCGAGCCGTTGTTTTTTTTACATTAAAAATTTTGCAAGGGTGATACATTCACACATTTCAGATTCCAAAAGGTGCAATAGGATAAACTGTGAGTAACTGCACTTTCTTCTCCTTGGGCCACGGAAATACATTTCCTCACAGGCGACCGTTGTTTTGGTTTCTTGTATATCATTCTAGAGACGTTTTTAGCATACACGAATGTAACAGGAAATTTAAATAGGAGTCTGCTGCTGGGGCTCAAAGAAAATAAAAATTATATCCCCAAATGAGATGCCAGACCCCACCAAGCAGGGCTTGTCAAAAGACAGGTAGGAGAAAACTGGTTATTCTCTTAAACCTTCACCCACACTGAATATAAGAGTGTTGGAAGTTGGAGATTAGAAGAGCATTTTATAAAATAAACTTTTAATTTTGGAATAACTTTAGTGTTACTGAAAAATTGCAAACACGGTACAGAGAGTTTCCATGGACCTTCACTCACCTCCACCTAATGTTAACATCTGACATAATAGCCACAGTACATTTGTGAAAATTAAGAAATCAACATTGGTGGGCTTCCCTGGTGGCGCAGTGGTTGAGAGTCTGCCTGCCGATGCAGGGGACGCGGGTTCGTGCCCCTGTCCGGGAGGATCCCACATGCCGCGGAGCCGCTGGGCCCGTGAGCCATGGCCGCTGAGCCTGCGCGTCCGGAGCCTGTGCTCCGCAACGGGAGAGGCCACAGCAGTGAGAGGCCCGCGTACTGCTAAAAACAAAACAAAACAAAAACCAAAAAAAACATTGGTGCTACACTATTAACTAAACCACAGTCTTTATTTGGAAGTCACCATTTTCCACCAATTCCTTTTTGTGTTCCGGGACACCACACTGCATTTATGTGTTGTGTCTCTCTTGGTTTGTGACAGTTTCTTAGTTCTTCCCTATTTCTCATAACTTTGACACTTTTGAAGATTCATGGTCAGGTATTTTATAAAATGTCCTTCAAGCTATAGAATGACCCTCACATTTTCTCATGATTAGGCTGCAGTTATGGGTTTATAGGAAGAAAACCACAGAGGCGAAGAGCTATTCTCAGAGGATCACATCAGGGGACACGACAGCAACATGACCCCACTGCTGAAGTTGCCCGAAATCACTTGGTTAAGGTGGCTGGTACCTGCCAGGTTTCTCCACTGGAATGTGACTATTTTTCTCTTTCTACACTCTGTTCTTTAGAAGTGATTCACTAAATCCAGCCTGCTCTCAAGAAGAGGGAAATTAAGTTCCACCTCCTGGAGGAGGAATATCTACACACATTATCTGAGATCCTCTGTAAAGATTTATCTCCTTTCTCCCATTTATTTATTTACTTAATCAGTCATTTATTTATATAAGTATGGACTCATGGATATTTACTTTATCATCAACCCTAGTACGTAGCTTCAAAATTGCTAAATAGTATCCCGTGAGAAACAAATTTACCAACTAGAGCACAGTGTTTATGTACAGTATTTTAAATTTTTTGGTGGTTTTTTTTTTTTGGCTTTAGCTTACAGTATGTAGTCACAGGGTTATTTCTCAAAGTTACCTAGGCCAGCTCCTTTTCTCTCTACCCCCTTCAGTTAGGTTATGTCACACATTTATAAGTTAAATTCATTTGTTGCAGTCAACATTTTATCCTGAGATCTCCTGATACCTTGGTTGATTGTATTTTTTATTTGGATACAGTTGACTGTGTACAGGTGTTGGCAAGTGCATAGACTCACGTACAAGAGCAATTCTAAAGAGATGTTTTTGTTTTTGTTTTGAGAGAGAGAACTGCCATGTGAGTCTATCGCTGTCCCTTAGGGCGAGGGATACTACTCCTAAGTCAGATGAGAAGTGTTTCCTGGAAAACTCAGAGGCTTTACAGATCTTAACCCATGGGTTAAGGTCTGAGCCCTGAGAACGGGGTGGGGCTGGTCTCCAGGACGGCTACATGGACGACTGTGGGGACCTCAGCGGAAAGAAGCTGTGGGTAGCTGCTCAGTGCCTCGGGAAAGGGGAAGGAAGGCCCGACCAGAGGAATAGGGAAATGATCAGCCAGGGCAGAGATGCACTCGACCATGTAAGGGGCACTGCTGGTGAGAAAGCCCATTGGTGGAACTTTCCAAATAACCCAAAAAGTGCTTCATGGAGAAAGCTGGCTGGAACATCTCCCAAGCCCAGAAGACTCATCCTAGAATCAGTACTAGTCAAGTAAAAATGCTCCTGGCTCCTTCTGTCTTCTCTTCACTTTTGGTGTGCCAGCCCCAAGAGTCAGAAGCCCGTTTTAGCAAAGCTGGGAAAGGAAGGGGTGAGGAAGTAGGAGAGGAGAGAGAAGCAGAGGATTGCACCTCCCCTGACCCAAGCCGTCCCCCTGCTCCTGACCCAACCTGGGGGATGGAGAAGCTTCAGCTTCCGGTCAAGTTTGAAGTCTGTCACACAGCGCTGAACATTTTAATCCCTGAATTGAAAGTGTCTTTTACCACTTAAAGTGACTGAGTCCTTACTACCTAAAAGTAACCAGAGAAGTCTTGCGAACTGTGTTTTCATTCAGGGGCAGAGAAAAAACTAGTCTGGCTGAATAAATTTAAAGGGACAGAGAAACAAAACTAGAGTAGCTTTCTAACTACATCCTATAGGTTATGTTTGATGTAATGATTATACAGGCAAATATACACACACACACGTATACATACTTATATGTATATAAACACATAAGTCACACTTATGATATTTCCTTTTTATGGAAAAGGTGGTACACTGCATACTGCTTTATAGTTTGCTTTTTTTTTAACTTAATACATCTTGTAGCTCTGCTCATATTAGAATATAAGAGACTCCTCTTATTTTTACTGAGGTAAAATTTACATATAGTGAAATGTACAGATCTTAAACATACAGTTGGTGGCTTTTGACAAATACATATGTCAATGTAACCACCAGCCCTTTCAAGGTGCAGAACAGCTTTTTTACCCCAGAAAGTTCCCTCATGCCCCCTTCCAATCAATCTCCATGCCTTTACAGGCACTATTAATCTGATTTCTATAACTAAACATTCGTTTTGGCTCTTGTCTAATCCCACTGAGATGGAATCACATAGTATGCACTTTTCTGTGTCCAGCTTCTGACACTCAGCTGTCACATGTATCAGCAGATCATTCCTTTAACTGCTGAGTACTCTTCCGCTGTATGAATATACTACCACTTGTCTGTCTAGTCTCCTGTTGATTGCCATTTGAGTTGTTTACAGTTTTGAGCTATTAAAAATAAAGTTGCTATCCAGGACCTACTGTATAGCACAGGGAACTATATTCAATATCTTGTCATAACCTATCATGGAAACCTGAAAAAAACCATATTTATATACATACATATATATGTGTGTATCACTGAAACACTTTGCTGTATACCTGAAACACTGTAAATCAGCTATACTTCAGTTAAAAAAAGATGCATCATCATCAGTTTTAAAAAGCTGCTAGCAACATTCGTATATGTCTTTTTAGGGACATACGTTTTCATTTCTCCAAGTAACTACCTAAAAGTGGAATTGTTGGGTCATATGGAAAGTGTATGCTTAGCTTTATAAGAAGCACCAAACTTTTTCCAAAGTGGCTGCAGCATTTATATCCCACCAGCAATGGCTGAGACTTCTAGCTGTTCTACCTCCTCACCAGCACTTGATATGGTTCACCTTTACAATGGGAGCCCTTCTAGTAAGCATGTAGTGATATCTCACGGTATTTTCAAGTTGCATTCTCCTGATGGCTAACAATGGTAAGCATCTTTTTATGTACCTATTGGCTCTTTGTTTATCTTCTTTTGAAAAGTGGCTGTTCAAGTCTTTTGCCTGGTTTTATTGGGTTGTCTGACTTTTTGTTATTGATTTAAAGTAGGGATCAGCCAAATTCAGCCCACCATCTGTTTTTGTACATGAAGCTTTATTGGAGCACAGCACAATGTATTTCTTTATGTATTTTCTATGGCTGCCCTTGCCCTGCCCTGGCACAGTTAAGTACTAGTGGCTCCTGAGATGATAACGCCCACAAAGCCTAAAATATCTACTATATGGCCCTTTAAAGAAAAAGACTGCAGATGCTGATTTAAAGAAATTCTTTATACACATATTCTGGATTTAAGCATTTGTCATATATACATATTGTGAATATTTTCTCCAAGACTGTTGCTTCTTTCTTTTTGTTTGTTTTGCATTTTCTTCACGGTATCTTTAGATGAATAGAAGTTTTTAATTTTGATGAAGTCCAATGTATCATTTTTTTTCTTTTATGTATAGTGCTTTGTGTGCCCTCTCAAATTTTTGCCTACTTCAAGGCGGCAAAGATATTCTTCTACTTTTCTTCTAGAAGCTTTATAGTTTTAGCTTCTTAGGTTTAGGTCTAGGATCTATCTAAAATTAGTTTTTGTGTGTGGTATAAGGTAAGAGTCCTCAATCAAAATGACCAAGTCATTTTCCCCCATGTCTTCCCACTGATTTTAGCACCATTTGTTGAAAAGGCTTCTTCTCCCCATGAAATTGCCTTGCCACTTTCACTAAAAATCAATTGGCCATGTATATGTTACTCTATTTCTGGGCTCTCTATTCTGATTCACTTATCTGTCTATCCTCATTCCACTTTTTTGTGGTACGCGAGCCTCTCACTGTTGCGGCCTCTCCCGTTGCGGAGCACGGGCTCCAAACGCGCAGGCTCAGCGGCCATGGATCACGCGCCCAGCCGCTCCGCGGCATATGGGATCTTCCCGGAACGGGGCATGAGCCCCTGTCCCCTGCATCGGCAGGCGGACTCTCAACCACTGCGCCACCAGGGAAGCCCCCACACTGTCTTAATCACTGTAATTTTATAATAACTTTTGAAATCAGGTGTTATGAACTCTCTAACTTGGTTCTTCTTCAAGTTTTGTGTGTGTGTGTGTGTAAACCTATGTCTTTAGCATTTTCTATATTTTTTAGAATAAACTTGTCAATTTCTACAAAAATTATATTGGGGCACTGTGTTGAATCTATAGAACAATTTAGGGAGAAGAGACATCCTAACAATATGAAAACTTCCAATTCATGAATTAGGTATATTTCTCTACTTATTTAGGTGTTCTTTAATTTCTCTCAGCAATGTCTCATCAAAGTTTTCAGTTGAGGGCTCACATGTCTTCTGTTAAATATATTCCTAGTTATTCTATACATTTTTGATAGTGCTGAAGATGGACTTCAAAATTATTTCCTAGTTGTTTGCTGCTAATACAGAGAAATGTAACTTGACTTTGCAGTTTGCAGATTTGCTAAATTCACTAAGTAATTATTTTGTAGATTCCTTTGGATTTTCTATGCAAACAATTAGGTCATCTATTAATAAAGATGGTTTCGCCTCTTCCAATCTATTTTTTTCCCTTACTTTATTGCAATTCCTAGGACCTCTACTACAGTGGTGAGTAGAAGTGGTAAGAGCATATATCCTTGCCTTGTTTCTAATTTTAGGTAGAAAGCATTTTATAGTTCACCATTATGTATAATATTAACTACAGACTTCTCATAGATGCCCTTTATTAGACTGAGAAAGTTCTCAGCTATTCCCAGCTAGTCTCTTATTAAAAAAAAAGAGCTAAATAGTGTTACATTAAGTGATATACCATTATTTATTTAAGCAGCCCTCTATTGAAAGCCATTTAGATTGCTTTAATTATTTTGCTATTATAAACGCTGCAGTGAATAACCTTATACAAATGTCATTTCACACTGGTACATGTATACCTGAAGATTAAATTTCTAGAAGTAGAAATGCTTGATTAAAAAGTGATGAATGTAGGGAGGGGGATCAAGATGGCAGGGCAGGAGAATGCGGAGCTCACCTCCCCCCACAAACACATCAAAAATATATCTACATGTGGAGCAATTCTCATGGAAAACTAACTGGAAACCAGCAGAAGAACTCCTATACCACCAAGGTTGCAAGAAAGATTTCTACATAACCAGTTGGGACAGAAAAGGCACTGGGTTGGGACCTGTGCCCCTGAGAAGCAAGCAGGTCAAGCCACAATCTGGGCATCCGAGTCCTGGGCTCCTGTGTGGAGAAGACAAGCCCCCTTTCCTGCTGGAAAATCTGCTGCGACAGACAGAAGGGCTAGAGAAGCCTAGACTCTGCTTGCAAGGAGTGTGCGACTGCTGTCTTGCTGACAATCAGGGTGGAGAGAGCCATGCACGGGTGGCTGCTGCCTCGTCGCACTTCTTAAACAGAAGGGGTAAACACCCTGGCCCTGCTCATTCCACACCACAGTCTGCTGCGAGATTAGGGCAAAGATTCAGGTTAGCTATGCAGAACCAGACCAGGTCACCTGGGGGGTGATCCAGGGGAAGCCACAGAGGCCATTGCACATGGATGGGGCGAGTGGAGCCATAGTGGCCACTGTCAGGGTGAGCACAGGGAGGTGCCACAAGAGCACACAGAGGCTAAGGGCTGAATCTCGGGCAGACAGGCCCTGGGAATTCATCTAGCTACACAGAGACAGCCCAGAGGGCCTGGAATGCGGTCCAGGTGGGGCGGTGATGGCCACCGTCAGTGCATTCAGGAGTAGCAGATTATCTCCCAGTGAGAGCACCCCAGCTAAGCCCACTTCACACCACAGCTTAGCCTAGACCTGGGGCAGACAGGTCCTGGTAGAAAACTGGCACCGAAGCAGCACAGATGGCAGGCAGGAGCATAGCCACCTAAACTCCTGCAGCCACAACGTCCTGACCTGCAGCCCCAGCCCACTCCACACCACAGCCTTGCACTAGATATGGGATGAACACAACAGAGAAAGGGATGCGATCTTGGGCTGCTTCTAAGCAGAGCCATGGGGGCCCACAGGTCCTCTGTGACCGCACAGGCCTCACTTGCTTTAGTATTCACCTCCCTAGGGGTGGGGCACGCACTCAAGAGCAATAGAGCCTGACTGAACCTGACCTTCAGGGCTTCTAATCCAACAACTGGGGAGCAGACCCTGCCCCTGACAGGGTGACAACAGCCACAGAACAGAAGAGAAGCCCCACCTCATATCCTGCACAGGGTCTAGAAACAACAACACGAACTACACCTCCTATCAAGGGGATAATGGCCAGCAAACTCTGAGGAAAGACCTGGCTGGCAGCCATACCCAAGCCAGCAACTTGCACCAAAGACATTGGACATGGACAGTCTACACAGAGATGCTCCCACATAAAAACACCCCTTCAAGACCACAGTAGATAATTGTGTCTCCTAGATTTATAAAGACAGAGAAAGTTAAATAAAATGAAAAGGCAAAGGAACTACTCCCAATTAAATGAAAAAGAAAAATCCCCTGAAAGAACAAACAATGAAACAGACCTCTCCAATCCACTACACCCCAAGTTAAAAAAGTTGGCAATAAAAATGATAACTGAATTAAGAAAGATTATTGATAGAAATGCAAATCACTGTAACAAGGAGCTAGAAACTATAAAGGTGAACCAATCAAAAAGAGACAATTCAACTGCCAAGATAAAAACCAATCTAGAAGCAATTCATAGCAGAATAAATGACACAGAAGAATGAATAAGTGACTGGAAGATAGAATAATGGAAATCACCCAAGCAGAACAGCAGATAGAAAGACAAATGAAAACAAATGAAAGCAACATACGAGGCTTATGGGATAATGTAAAATGTGCCAACCTACACATAATAGGCGTTCCAGAAGGAGAAGGTAGCGGGGATTGAAAATGTATTTGAAGAAATTATGGCTGAAAACTTGCCAAACCTTAAGAAGGAAACATATAACCAGGTGCAGGAAGCACAGAGGGTCCCAAACAATATGAACCCAAACAGACCCACACCAAGACATATCATAATTAAGATGGCAAAAGTTAAAGGGAGGATTCTAACAGCAGCAAGAGAAAAACAAAGAGTCAGTTACAAGGGAACCCCCATAAGGCTATCAGCTGATTTCTCTGCAGAAACTTTGCAGGACCTGAAGGGAGTGGCAAGATGCATTCAAAGTCCTGAAAGGGAAAAACCTAGGATGCTCCACCCAGCATGATTATCATTTAGAATAGAAGGAGAGATAAAGATTTCCCAGAGAGGCAAAAACAAAAATCATCCAGCAATACTAAACCTACCCTAAAAGAAACATCAAAGAGTCTTCTCTAAATAGAAAACCCGCAAGAATTTATAGGAAAGGGAAAATCATAATAGAAAAGGCAAATATATAAAAGGATTGACGATTACTTAAATAAGCCAGTACATAGATTAAACAACAATAAAAAATTGTAAAAGCAATTGTACTTACAATAAATAGGAAAAGGATAAGCATGAAGATGTAAAATATGACATCAAAAGCACAAAATGTGAGGGAGAGGAGTATAAAAATGTAGATCTTTTAGAATGTCTTTGACCTTGAATGACTATTAGTTTAAAGCAAGTAAATAGATATAGTTGTGGGTCAACATGCTTGAACTTCATGGTAACTACAAATCAAAAGCAGAACAGATCCACAAAAAACAAAAAGAAAGGAACTCAAGCATACTACAAAAGAAAGTCATCAAATCACAAAAGAAAATACAAAAAGAAGAAGAAATGAATGAAGAAGAACTACAGAACAACTGGAAAACAAGGATTAAAATGGCAATAAATACATACCTATCAATTATTACTTTAAACGTCAATGGACCAAATGCTCCACTCAAAAGACACAGCATGGCAGATTGAATTAAAAAAACAAGAAACTACAATATGCTGCCTGCAAGAGATTCACTTCAGGGCAAAAGACACTCACAGACTAAAAATGAGGGTATAGAAAAAAATATTTAATGTAACTAGAAACAAGAAGAAAGCAGGGGTAGCAATACTCATATCAGACAAAATAGGCTTTAAAACAAAGGCCATAAAGAAAGACATTAAATAATGATAAAGGGTTCAATACAAGAAGAGGATATTACACTCTTTAATATTATGCACCCAGTATGGGACCTCCTAAATACATAAAACAAATACTAACAAGCATAAAGGGAGAAATGGACAAGAATACAATAATAGTAGGAGACTTCAACCCTCCACTGACATCAATAGACAGATCATCCAGACAGAAAATCAATAAGGCAACAGAGGTCCTAAATGACACAATAAACCAGTTGTAACTAACTGATATCTACAGGACACTACATCCAAAAAAACCATAATACACGTTCTTTTCAAGCGCACATGGAATGTTCTCCAGGATACACCACGTACTAGGTCACAAAGCAAGCCTCAACAAATTCAAGAGGACAGAAATTATTTCAAGCATCTTTTCTGACCACAAGAGTATGAAACTAGAAATCCACCACAGAAAGAAAAAGAGGAAAATACTAAACAACATCCTACTAAAAAAAAAAACCCCAAAAAACAAACAAAAATGGGCCATGATGAAATCAAAGAAGAAATTGGAAATTACCTTGAGACAAATGAAAATATAACCTTACAAAATCTATGGGATGCAGTAAAAGCAGTTCTAAGGGGGAAGTTCATAGTGATACAGGCCTTCTTCAAGAAACAAGAAAAATCTCAAATAAACAACCTAACCGGTCACTTAAAGAATTAGAAAAAGAACAAACAAAACCCAAAGTCAGCAGAAGGAAGGAAACAATAAAGATCAGAGAGGAAATACATAAAATAGAGATAAAAGAATTGAAAAGATCAATAAAACCAAGAGGTAGTTTTTTTAAAGATAAACAAAATCAACAAACCTCTAGCCAGGCTCACCAATAGGAAAAGAGAGAGGATCCAAATAAACAAAACAAGAAATGAAAGAGAAGAAATAACTTAATAACACAGAAATATTAAAACATTAGAAAATATTATGAGCAGTTATACGCCAACAAATTGGACAACCTAGAAGAAATGGTAAAGTTTCTAGAAACATACAGCCTGCCAAGGCTGAGTCAAGAAGAAACAGAAAATTTGAACAGACATTACTAGAAGTGAAATAGAATATGTAATAATAAAAAAAAAAAACTCCCTGCAAACAAAAGTCTAGGACCAGACAGCTTCACTGGGGAATCTTACCAAACATGTAAAGATGAACTTATATCTATCCTTCTCAAACAATTCCAAAAAGTTGAAGAGAGAGGAACACTCACAAATTCTTTCTATGAGGCTACTATCACGCTGATGCCAAAACCAGACAAAGACACTACCAAAAAAGAAAATTACAGGCCAGTATCTTTGATGACTATAGATGCAAAAATCTCAACAAAATATTAGCAAACCAAATCCATACATAAAAAGGATCATACACCATGATCAAGTTGGATTAATTGCAGGGTTGCAAGAAAGGTTCAACATATACAAATCAGTGTGATTCACCACATTAACAAAAGACAAAAATCACATAATCATTTCAATAGATGCAAAAAAATTTGACAAAATTCAGCATTCATTCATGATAAAAACACTCACCAAAGTGGGTATAAAGGCGACATATCTCAATATAATAAAAGCCATTTATGACAAATCCACAGCCAACACAATACTCAACAGTGAAAAACAAACGCCTTCCCACTAAATTCAGGAAAAAGACAAGGATGCCCGCTCTCACCACTTCTATTCAACATAGTATTGGAAGTCTTAGTCACAGCAATCAGACAAGAAAAAGAAATAAAAGGTATCCAAATTGGAAGGGAAGAGGTAAAACTGTCACTATTTGCAGATGACATGATACTCTATGTAGAGAACTCTAAAGTTTCCACACAAAAACTACTAGAACTAATAAATGAACTCAGCAAGGTAGCAGGATACAAAATTAGTATACAGAAATCTGTTGTATTTCTTTACACTAATAACAAAATATCAAAAATTTTAAAAAGTCCCATTTAAAATCTCATTAAAAAAACACATAGGAATAAAATTAACCAAAGAGGTGAAAGACTATATGCTGAAAACTATAAAACATTGAAAAAGAAACTGAAGAAGATTCAAAGAAATGGAAAGACACCCCATGCTTTTGGATTGGGAGAAGTAATATTGTTAAAATGGCCATATTACCCAAGGCAACCTACAGACTTAATGTGATCCCTATCAAAATATCCATAACATTTTTCACAGAACTAGAACAAATAATCCTAAAATTTATATGGAACCACAAAAGACCCCATACTGCCAAAGCAATACTGAGAAAAAAGAACAAAGCTAGAGGTACAACCCTTCCAGACTTCAGACAATGCTACAAAGCAACGGTAATCAAAACAGCATGGTACTGGCACAAAAGCAGACATATAGATTGATGGAACAGGATACAGAGCCCAGAAATAAATCCACACACCTATGGTCAATTAATCTACGACGAAGGATGCAAGAACATGCAATGGAGAAAAGACAGTCTCTTCAATAAGTGGTGCTGGGAAAACTGGAGTTACTTGTAAAAGAATAAAATTAGAACATTCCATAACACCATATACAAAAATAAACTCAAAATGGATTAAAAACCTAAATGTAAGACCAGATACTAAAAAACTCCCAGAGGAAAACATAGACAGAACACTCTTTGACATAAATTTTAGCAATATTTTTTTGCATCTGTCTCCTAGAGCAAAGGAAACAAAAGCAAAAATAAACAAATGGGACCTAATTAAACTTAAATGCTTTTGCACAGCAAAGGAAACCATCAACAAAATGAAAAGACAACCTATGGATTCGGAGAAAATATTTGCAAATGATGAGACTGACAAGGGGTCAATATCCAAAATATACCAATAGCTCATATAACTTAATACTGAAAAGATAAACAATTCAATTAAAAAATGGGCAGAGAACTCAATAGACATTTTTCCAATGAGGAAATGTAGATGGCCAAGAAGCACGTGAAAAGATGCTCAACATCACTAATTATTAGAGAAATGCAAATCAAAACCATAGTGAGGTATCACCTTGCACCAGTTGGAAGTGCCGTCATCAAAAGTCTACAAATAATAAATGCTGGAAAGGGTGTGGAGAAAAGAGAACACTTGTACACTGTTGGTGGGAATGTAAATTGGTGTAGCCACTAGGGAAAACAGTATGTAGGTTCCTTTAAAAAACTAGAATTAGAGCTACCATATGATCCAGCAATCCCACTCCTGTGCATATACCAGAAAAAATGAAAACTCTAATTCAAAAAGATACATGCACACCAGTGTACATAGCAGCACTATTTATAATAACCAGGACAGGGAAGCAACCTAAAATGTCCATCAACAGATGAATGGATAAAGAAGATGTGGTATATACATACAATGGAATATTACTCAGCCATAAAGAAGAGTGAAATACTGTCATTTGCAGCAACATGGAGGGACCTAGAGAATATTATACTTAGTGAAGTAAGCCAGACAAAGACAAATACTATATGATATCACTTATAATGTGGAATCTAAAAAAAATTATAATACAGATGAATCTATATACAAAACAGAAACAGACTCATAGACATAGAAAACAAACTTGTGGTTGCCAAAGGGGAGAGAAAGGGAGTATGGGATTAACAGATACAAGCTACTATACATAAAATAGATAAGCAACAAGGATTTACTGTATAGCACAGGGAATTATATTCAATATCTTATAAGATATAATCAATATAATCAGAAAAAAAATAACTGAATCACTATGCTGTACACCCGAAACTAACACAATATTGTTTTTTTAAGAGTTCTTTAAATATTTATTTATTTTTGGCTGCATCGGGCCTTCCTTGCTGCACGCGGGCTTTCTCTAGCTGCGGTGAGCAGGCTTCTCATTGCGGTGGCTTCTCTTGTTGCGGAGCACGGGCTCTAGGCTCGCAGGCTTCATTACTTGTGGTTCGCAGGCTCTAGAGCGCAGGCTCAGTGTTGTGGCGCGCGGGCTTAGTTGCTCCGCAGCACGTGGGATCTTCCCAGGCCAGGGCTCGAACCCGTGTCCCCTGCATTGGCAGGCGGATTCTTAACCACTGTGCCACCAGGGAAGTCCCCTAACACAATATTGTAAATCAACCATACTTCAGTAAAAAAATTAATGAATGTATGTACCTTCATGACTGATGAATATTGATGAATTACCCTCAGGATCCTGCCTCAGCATTGTATGGAAGTGCCTATTTCCCTACACTCTTGCCAAAGGTGTGTTTTTAAACATGTTGCCAGGCTATGGGGTGAAAACATTAGAGTCTTAAATGGAATTTACCCTATCATGAGGGAGGTTCATTCTTTTTTAGTATCTTTAAAAAATATTGTGCTTTTTCTCTGCAGCATCTATTCACATTCTTTTTTCATTTTTATATTGAGATATTGGTCTTTCAAAAGTTGACTAGTAAGGCCTTTCATAAATTAGAGATTAATCTTTTTTATATGAATAGCAATTTATTTGCCTGTTAATTTTACTTCTAGTGTTTTGCCATGCAGAAATATTTGTTTTTAATGTAGTCAATGCATTTTTAATTTTATGCCTCCTGAGTTTTAAGTCATGGTTAGAAGCCTTCCTTACTTCCAGGCTATAAGAGAATTCTCCCATGCCTTCTAGTACTTCCTGGTTTCACTTTATAAGTTAAAATCTTTAACCCATTTGCAATTTATCCATATAAGCCACGAGGTGTAGATCCAGCTCTTCCCTCTGGATGCCTACCCAGCTGTCCCAACCTACATGTTGAACAGTCCATCTTTTTGTCACTGATTTGAGGTGCCTTTTTTTTTTTATCATTTACTAAATTCTTGTAAGAATTTGGGTCTATTCCTGGATTATATAATATCTTTCACTGATCTTTCTACATATGTACTAGTACCCAGCATTTTAATTATTAAAGATTGTTTTAAAAACTGGAAGGGCTGGTTTTCCTTCATTGTTTTTCTTTTTCAGATTTTTCTTGGCCATTTAAGAAACTTTTTTCCTTGCAAACTTACATCAGCTTATCTAGCTACTGAAAAAATCCTGCTATTATTTTTATTTTAATCATGATAAACCTATTGCTCAACTTAGACAGACATAACATCTTAATAATGTAGGGAGAAGTAACATTTTTATAATGTTGAGTCATACTGTCAAGAACAATTTCTGTCTTCTGATTTGTTCAAGCTTTCTTTGTAGCTCAGGAATATATGAAAGTTTTCTTCCTGTGGCTCTTGTATATTTCTCGTTAAATTTATTTCTAGGCACTTTTGTGTTTTTGTAGGTGTTTTTTCTTGCTGTGGTAAAAGGAGTCTTTTCAAAAAACATATGAATGCTACAGATTTCAGTATATTTATCTTGTTCCCTGCCACCAAAGTTTCTTGTCATTTGTAGCTTTTCAGTTAATTTTCTTACCACCTACAGAGTAATAATTTTACCTCCTGCTTTCCAACTTCTAAACCTCTATTTTCTTTTTCTTTGCTTTTACTAAACAGTCTTAATACCAAAGAATCTGAACTGTTTTGAAAGAAAATGTTTTCTGAACTTTCATTTAGTGTTTCTAAAAAATAAGGTCAGATGTATAGATTCAATGTCATTTTATACTCCCCCAAACATAATTTTCCCTAAGAGCTTAATTTTGTCAACATAGTTTGTTAAACATGCTGCTTTTTAGGCATTTAACTTCCCTGTACTGGTAAAGAATGACCCATCTTACCCCAGAGAGTGATGGAGAGAGGCATGTAAAGTGTGGGTCACCCCTAGTGACCAGCTAGCTGGTAGGTGGCTGACCAGGTAGCTGCCTACGGAGTACCTCATGAGCTGGGGCAGGGGATGTGTCTCTTGGCCACAAACTGTGATTTCTTCCCCACTTCTGCTTTTCCTCTCCCCACCAGCAAAGCCACTCAGATATGCTGGAAGTAGTTTGGAGAGCTGACTGTATATTTAGGCGACTCTCTATATGGAATTTATTCAAGCAAACAATGCAGTGACATGCACAGGCACCAAGGTGAGAGGCTAGAATTTACTGGAGGGAAAAGCCCAAGCCTTTTACATTTTAAATATATGGGGGACTCAAAATACAAATATTACGCTGAACACCAAAAGGAAAAAGATATGCTTGCTTGTTATCTTCTGCAGTATTTTTTCACTGCTCTTAGAAGCTCATTCCTAGGTACACAAATCTTCTTGATACTCAGTCATTGCTCTAAAAGGGTATGTTATACCTCACGTGACCAACCCAGAGAGAAGAAACAATTGGCTTAGTCAAAAAGAGGTATTTAGAAAATGTGCTTTGGCTGTATAGCCACACTTCTCATGTTCTCAAGCTTTTCACTCTTGGCACTGCTCTTCCATGATAAATATGATAATTTCCATCTTAAAACAACCACTTGCTTGTGTAGGAAAAGGAAATGGAGCCCTCGAGCCTATTTCTATCTCCCTAACTCCATCCAAGAAAAGCCAATCAGCAGTTTTGTCTTCACTTGAAAAGTTAGTGTTGGAAAGGTCTGCATTTAAGGGGTGAAAGGCGTAGGATCGGCTGGAGCGGTAGAAAAGATGGTGCCCCGAGGACACAGTGTACAGGACCAACCTCCCGGCCCCCCCGCCCCCCCCCCCAAGCTTGGTGTGAGCCTAAGGAGGCCATTTGCCAGGCAAAAGAAAACCAACGAAGTCTCGACTGTTTGTTTTGGGTTATAGGAACAAATATGGACGCTGTTTGGGTTTGAAGGCCAGCTCTTCCACTTGTGCAACCTTAACCTACCTCTGCATCAGCTTTCTCAGCTGTAAAATAGGGTTGAAACGATATCCACAACACAGAGGTTTTATGAGGTCCAAGTAAATTAATACATGTAAAGAGCTTAGAAAAGTACCTGGCAAGTATCAGAGCTCAATAGATGTTTGTTGTTATCATCATCAATATCAAGATATAAGCTTCCCATGGAATTACAGTTACCATCCCATTTACAGTAAGAGGAGAGTTTATCCAACTCTGGTTAAATTACAGCCTTAAAAATTCTCTTCTCTTTCAATTCCTTCTGCAGGTCCAGTTACAAATAGTGTTCTTTAAAAAATCCTTCTCAAAACACAAACACTGCACTACATTACTTATATGTGGAATCTAAAATAGTTAATCTCACAGAGACAGAGAACAGAATGGTAGTCACCACAGGGGAGGGAGGGAAAAGGGGAGATGTTGGTCAAAGGGTATAAAGTTAAAAAAAAACTTCTCTCCGCCTGTTAAATAATTTTCTTTCAAGTTACTACAACATTTTTGTTTTTTTTCCCCTGGATTTAGTTATGTTTCATTGAGACATGTTTATGACATCTAACAAAAATCAGAATTAAAAAAAGAAGATATTATAGAAAAACGATATGGTATTCTCCTCTGGAAATAATTCTCCCCTCTTTCAATTACTTATAACACAAAGTATTTATTTTAGAAAAGAAGGGCACAAGGATGGTTAACTACATTCTTCCTCCTATTCTGTTAAAATCTCATTTTTTAGCACCTGCTATCTCAGCATTTTTCAAGCTGCATCTGCAGCCTGTTAGAAGATTATGAAATAGATTACTTTTTAAAAAAGTGAAATAGAATAGAAACTATTAGTGTGAATCATATGCAGTAAGGGGAAGTCTTGTTTTGTGAGACTTTTATTTCTGTTCCATATACAGAAGTATGCATGAAGCTATGTATACTGGGGTTGTGATGTAATACATGTCTTACTGTGAATCCCAGTCACAAGTTTGATGAACACCATAGCAGGGGGTTGGCATGATGCCTTGGTTCTACTTAAATTGTCATTATCTTGAAGGGATTGTGCACAGAGGTCTCATTCACTGTAAACATATGTACAATTTTCAAAAGAATGGCAATGCAAAATAAACCCAAGTCCTCCTTCAGTACATCTCAGCATCCTGATGGTGGCAATGATTATTCACTGCATTTTTCCCTTTAGTCTTCTCAATGGCTCACACATGAGGCATTTACCATGGCAGTGCAACTACTGCTTCACCATTACAACTTTAACTATAGGGGACCTCCTCTGTGCCAAGTACTGCCCTAGTTGATTGGGATGAATAAGATGCTGAAAGCAGTTCACTGAGTGGTGTTCTTGAGAAGGACCTGTTTTCTATTCTCATTGAGAAGAAAGGTGTGGACTCATTTGGCCTTGCCCACCAAGGCCTGTTTCTTATGGAGGAATCTAGAGCTAAAAAAAACTAACAATGTCTGGTTGCAATAAAAAAGCAAAAGTAAATGATTTCTACTTTGTGATAAACAGCTGGAGTAGAAAAAACACACCAACTACTTGATAAAATCATTCATTTGGTAATAATTCATATAGTAGTTTTTGCTAGCTCCAGGGTTGTCATTTGAAGACTACGTGTATTTTTACTGTTTGAGTTTTCTCCTTATTTAGCCTGGTTTCTAATCCATTGTCCTAAACCAATATGTATATTGCAAATAGCCCCTCCTTGTTTATCCCTGGCCTTCTGTAAACCGTAAGCTCCCTGCAGGCAGGGGCTCTACTGGATATCTCCTTTGCAGCTGCTTTCTGTGATACCCAGAGGAGTAACAGCCTCCCACCAAGTACCCAATAACTTTTGTTAATGGATAAGGAAAACGTATGGAAGCTTTTACCTTGGAGGAACTGGTAGCCTGGGGCACAGCGAGTCTGCATTTGGATTCTGGGTGTAGTTGAAGGAATTCAAACTATAAACACACAGGAAGGACCCTGGAAGCAGAAGACACACAGACTGTACCACCTTCCTACGTTGTGCTTATCTTTCTAGGGGAGCCAGTAAGGAAACCATAGTCATTTTACCAAACCAGGAAAAAAAAAAAAAAAACCAATAAATCACTCAGGTTTAGAAAACAGGTCTCTGGGTGACCTAAGACAAAAAGAATCAGCATCACAACTGAGACTGAGCTAGGTCCTCTCTTTTTCTCTCTCCAAAATGCCAAATTCAAAACTGAAAGTTATACGATAGGTACTAAAACGATAGGAAGATGAATTATTATATAGGCTTCATATTTTTAACCCAGCCTTGCAAACAGTTTTTAAAACTCTGGCACCCCATTTCACAAGCAGATGAAATTTGCAGTGGGTTGTCTCGAATTTCTTTTTACTTTCCTTTGCTTGTTTAATGCTTAAAATATAAATCTGAAAAGCAGGCTCAGAGCAAGTTACACAAATGCTTTTGGAACAGCTTAAGGCTATCCCACTGGTCAGTGAAACTAACCATAGCCCGAACATCTTAATGAAAGAACATACCTGTCGGCAATTCAACCCAAAGCCTGTGGGTGCCTCTCTAGGACTGGATGTGCCAAGTGCACAGAGCTCTCTGACCTCCATCTGACCTTGCCTTTGGGCCCTAAATGTCTGCTGTCTCCTCCCGCTCTCTACGGCAGACCAGTCCCTGGCAGTTAGCAGAGAACAGCTAGGGTTTCAGATGAATTCCAGATAAACCTGAATGAAACTGAACAGCTCAGGAGAAAATGTTTATGGCCCTTTCTACACAAGGAGAGGCACCCACAGGAAGGACAATTTCCAGTTTTGCAGAGAAAGCCAGGGCAGGGCAAGTTATCTAGGTCTGCACAGGTTACCCTGCTGTGGTCCCCAGCCTCAGAAGGAAGAGTGACCCCATCCCTCGGTACCTACCAGTAGTGTTTGCAAAGAGCTGGACCTCTTCCAGGGTATTAAGCTGCTCTTCAGGACAGCTGGACACACAGAGAACGGTGGAACTGAACCTCACATCCTTGACTTCCAGGTTGCAGGAATTCATAAAAAACACGTGTCTAGGAGACCAATGAAACAGGAGAAGAATGTCGTAGAGCATTTCCTGTCATTGAGTTTGATTGTGGGACTTAAAAATACCCACACGCTATCAAATGTGGGAATAATTAAGGCAAATTTTCATCATCAAATACTTCCACATAATTTAACATGTATTATGCCTACCTGGGTTCATCTATGGAGTTGTGCAGCTTGGCAACCATACTCAAATGTTAACAAAACTTCCCTTTTCCAGATTCAGCATTTTCTGGGATGTTGATTAACACTAGGGAGTTCTCCGAACAAGTCACTGAGGAAGGGAAAGGACTGATTAAACGGTCCCTGGTTTGCTAGGTGAGGCCAGTGCAGGAACGACTCATGAAGTCCACAGAAAGCATATTTGCACCCAGAGTGTTCAATTATATACCTCAGAGAATAGCTGAACCCAGGGAAGTGAGACGTGGAGAGGAGGAGACCGAGGCTGTGAATTAAAGGCTTACCCCTCCCCCTGCCTCCCAGTTTGAGACAGGAAACTCATGAGACCCTTCCTGCTGCAGCTGCCCAGCCACTGGGCACAAGAACAAAACTGGTTGTTGACATTAACAGGGTCACATGCTGGTTGGCAGTGGCAGCTCTCAGGCCCATGCCCTACACTTAACCGGGTTGCTGAGATCAGAGGAATGTCAGACCAAGAGCCCTGTAGGCAGTCCTCCAGGGGAGGGACTGGAGAAGGGGTGCCAGAAGCTTCTTCTTCCTCCAACTGGGGTTGGGAGAACGGTGGGTGGTGTAACAGGAGATGGGGGAACAGATTTCCTTGGTGTAGGATACATACGTATTTTATTCTACTTATTAATTTTAAAAAATTGTAGTAAAATACACATAAAATTTTACCATCTTAAAGCTTTTATGTGCGCAGTGGCATTAAGAACATTCACATTGCTGTGCAGCAATCCCTACCACCCAGAACTCTTTTCATCTTGCAAAACTGAAACTCTGTACCCATTTAACAATAAGTCATCACTCCCAAACCCTGGCAACCACCATTCTACTTTCTGTCTCTATGAATGTGATTACTCTAGATATCTCATATAAGTGGAATCATAAAATATCTTTTCGTGACTGACTTGTTTCACTTAGCATAATATCCTCAAGATTCATCTATGTTGTTACATGTGTCATAATTGCTTTCCTTTATAAGGCTGAACAGTATCCCAGTATATATATACATACACATTTTGTTCATTTATTCATCTGCTGATGGACACTTGGTTGCTTCTACCTTTTGGCTATTGAGAATAATAAAATATGTACTTTTCATTTCAAAGAGGATGACTGTTTCCCAGCATTGCATTATGAATACAATGTCTAAACAGGAGCACAGGTGCATCTGGGGAGCCCCTTCCTCTCCTGTCTTCTTTGTGAGTGACACCCACAAGTGCAGGGAGAAATGCCCCTCAGGCAGTCCATGTTCAGCAGTGCAAAGCCCCCCTCCTCAAGAGCAAATTCAGGGGTAGAGGAGGCCTGGTCGCAGATTTGTATTTGGTGATTCCAAACTTATACTCAGGACCTATCTAGACCTTTAAGATTTCTTTCCTAGGAGCTGCTTTTGATTATCAAGTCTTGAAATTATCACAAAGCTGTATCCATCTTAGAAAATCATGGCCAGGGATTTCTCTCCCCTCAGGGATTCCCGTCTCTTCTCTCCCCTTTTTGTTTCTGTGTTGGAGTTGGTGGGAGAAAAGTGAGACACCAAAGCTGAGAGTGCCGTAGCTGAGAGTGTAGGCTGGGGAGGGAGTGGGACACAGGTTCCCAGCATTCCCAGGTGGGATTCAGGTATTTCCACACTGAAACAATACTGTGGATGGTGTATAATTAGCAACATGATTCTGATACATTATGGATAATAATAGTGACAACTAACATTTATTAAGCCTTAGCTCATGCAGTGTCTCAGTGGATCCTTAAAACAATCTTGTGAGGTGGGTCTAATAACCAGTTTAAAAAGATGAAAACTCAGCTCAGAGAGGTTAAGTACTCTGCCCAATTTCAATTTAGGGCTGGCTGACTCTAAAACTTGTGTCCTTACTACCACACACGTCTCCCTCTCATGAGTTGGGCGGACAGAGTTTTGAGTGGGAAAACAGTTTCCAGGCTCAAACGACTAATTGATACAAAGTTTTGAAATCTAGCCCCTCTGTAGGTTGGGGACTTACTTGAAAACTTACTTTTTTAGGGTCATGTCCTGCCCCGAAAGAGGGGCCCCTTCTACTGGGGAGTTCTTCTTGCCACACACGTTGCCAAAGCTGTCGTAGCCGAAGAGGAGTCTTCCTGTGGCCCCAGCCGTCACTGAGTAGCCCATGATGAACATCTGGCAAAACCCAAGTAGCCGCCATGAGAGCCTGGCCAAGGGCTGGAAACTGGTCCCCCACATCCTTGGATGTTGATATAAAATGGAACCGGGTGGAAACGAATCTCCCCAGCATCACTGCACTTTCCTCCTTCATCAGTAATACCAGCGAATCAGAGCAGTTAGCGCGCTGCTCCTCTAGTACGTGCTTTACCAGGTTAGGGAGGGAGAACATTCTAAAACACTGAAGCAGATTCCTCTCTATTTTCTCACCAGTTTGTGCTTCTCACCTTCTTCTCCAAGAGTCTGTCATTTTTTTCTTCTTGGCCTAAGTTCACCAGGATAATTCAATTTTTTTCCACTTGAGGTTCTTGTTTTATTAAGGTCATAAGCAAGGCTATGCTGCCTTCCCTGAGGTTCTATCCATCCGTCCAACCCTTACTTCCTAACACCTCCCTCAACTTTTCTTTTTGTCTTGTATTTAGGGGATTCTAACCCTCTGTCCATAACAAGTGAGAAAATGGTGTTTTGGAGTAAGTCCTTAAAAATACACAAGATAAAGAATCTCAGGAATTCTGCTGGACAAGAACATCACGCGATCTATAGTCACTTTTGTCCAATTCCGGAATGAATGTGGACTATTTAAAATATTCAGCTCAAACGACTGTTCCCTTAATATGCATTGATGGGCCCTCTACTCGGATTGAGTCTGTATCTTCCCATAACATAAGCTTAGTGTTGTAAGTTTCTCAATCTACAATGAGTAGAATACCATTTAATACTTGGAATCTATAGCACTGGTACCATATGTTCCAAAGGTACATTGTCCCAAAGTCAAATATGTTTCAGATACTCTACATTCATTACTAATTTAGGAATCAAAATAACAGTCTTACAGTGCCCAGTGTGTGCTAGAGACTCTGTTGCGGAGGGACATAGAAACAAACACAACCGAGCCCCTGCCCCCAAGGAACTCGGCCTAGAAGACAGGCAGGGCTCAGGGCTTATAAACAGCTGGCTTCCTGGGGAAGGAGGCTCTCTGTCCCTCCTACTCTGCCAGCACCTCCTCAGTCTTGAGGTCAAACTGCAGGACGAGTGGGTCACCCTTGCCGGCGGACAGACCCCTTACCCTTTACTCTGAGGCTGTGGTTCTGCGTGTGACCGTGGGCCCATGTGGCTGACGTGATAGGCTGACCCAGCCCCCGGGTGTTCCCTTCCTGCCCTTCCTTCTGGAGTGTGGTCAGATCCTGATTGGCTTTGGACTTAGAGGGAAGAAAGGAGTCCTGGGCTTTTGCCCGGCTTACCAGAGATCTAATAATGAAGTGATATTTCCCATTTATCAGCATTCTTTATGTTAATGTCCCCCTTGGGAAGCTTGTGGGGAGGAGTAGAAGGTTTTTTTTTGGGGGGGTGGTTTCTGGGGGGAACAGATTTGGGTAATCCTGAGTCCCTGTCATACTACTACTACTTTAAACCATCAAAAGTTTTTTCCAATTTCAAACACACAATTGCAATTCCAAAGAGTAGGCGTGTATAGCAGTTATAGTGGGTTATCAAGGAGGTCACTGTCAACTGTACTGGGGGAGATCTGGAAAAAGGAGTGTTGAAAGATGAGTAAGAAAAGGCAAGGTGGGAGAGGACACTGGAGAGGTAGTAGAGGCAGAGATGGTCCAGGATTTGAGCCGTTCTGTTCTGTGTCTTACGCACATATAAAGAAAGGCTGGCACTCTTTCTGTTTATAATAGACTGTCCCTGCTTGTAATTCTGGCCCCTCACCCCAAACCTCCTTCATCTAGCCCTAACTCAGGGCAGCACCATCAGTAATCCCATCCCGCATGTGCCTTGTCACTGGTCAGGATGTCACAAGACCGACCAGAAAGCCGAACAGCAGAGAGGCAGAAAAAACACTCCTTGCTATCTTGGCTGTGGTTAAAAAAATGTTGCAAAGATACTAAAAGCTAGTCACCTAAGGAAGAACTATCATTATTCAAATTTAATATAGTAAAGAGAATGTGGGCATTTCAGATTTATTTTGCAAAGGACATATAAATTTAAAGCAGCTTCTAGCTCTGTACCACCTCTCAGATGGTTCTTAATTCTTCAGGCTGTGATGGGCCATCTACAAATCCTCTCCTCAGAAAGCCGTTGGTTGAAGGTTTGGTAGTGCTGCACTAGGTTTGCATTGTAGAGGGGCCAGGGAAGATCATTAACAGCCCAGGTTCAAAGCTGCCAGGTACTGGCAGAACAGCTGCTCCCTGCATTTATATAATAGCAGATCCAGAGATAAATACCAGCATCTGTGGGCAAGTATAGGTGGAGGTGTTGTAGGCACAGTTTCTCGCAGCTCCTAGAGAAGAGCTCCAAGGGTCATAATAGAAGCAACACAGAACATTCAATTATGCCTTTAAGGACCAATCTTCCATTGTGCCTGTTACCCATCTGCCTGTGAGAAACCAGTCGGTAAGTCAACAACTGAATAAATGCCTTTCTTACTTGGAAAGAAGAACAAATATATTTTAGGGTTTATTCAAATTTGTTTCCTTTCAACAGAGGTAATTATGTGATAGCTACTGTCCAGCTTTATAGATTGATCATTTACCATGCAGCAAATAGCACGGCTCAGTCTGGAATGGATGCTTTCATGAACATACTCTTTGAAGAAGTTGAGTGAGCTTTTTTCTGCTGTTAACTACAACTCTAAAGTAAGTACAAAGGCTACAAGATTCAGCTTCCAAGAGACCCTCCCAGGACAAAAATGGCACAGCATGATGAGGTCTACCATCAATCAGACGCACCTGGAAACTACAGTAGGAAGGGGGAATCCCATTACCTACCAAACTAGAGGGTTTATAGCAAAGGCTTGTTTACCTATTAGCTGCTAAACGCAACATATGGAGAGGGCATTACACTCAGCTAAAGTAAGAAGAATGTATTGATATTTCTAGGCTTGCACTGGATTTCCCTTTGTTAGAGGAACATTTTATCAATATGTGGGGGGGCTGAGATGAGATGGTAAAAGAACTTCCCCTCAGTGAGCTGGGATAATAAGAGACCACATATTGGCCTATTAAATAACAATGCCACTGCAAACGGTGGTTCTCATTTCCTAATGGAGTCTCGCATTAGAACGTGACTGACGGCAACAAGCCAGCCTCTCCAATTCACCGAGCCTAGGAGGTTGAGACACCTGACAGGAATTTCGGAGAACTGCTGTTTACCCTGCGGTACTGGCAGATAGATCGCTCCCTGAAGCACAAACTTTAACCTCGTACCACCCGGAGCCTTCTCCCCAGGAAAGGCCCTGGGGACGCTATTTACATTTGGGGCACAGCTATCTCAGGACACACACACATACTCTGGTCTCTTCCCTGCCAGGCGCTCACACTTACCAAACCAGCCCAAAAGAGAAAGAACAGGAACAACCAGGCCTTATCTGTGCATTTCCTATAAATCTGAGGTCGCCACTGTCTTTGCCTGGGGGTTGTCTCCGTGGAAACCTTCCAGAAAAAGAAGGAAGAGTATTGAGGAAAAGAGGATAATCATATAGGTCCCAACCTGGAAAATGAATCGAAACTTACTTGAAGACTGCTCAGGAATCTGAGGAATAACCCATTCCTTTTTTTTTTTTTTTTTAAACGTGGCCGCCTGAAGCTCTCATGGAGCCTTTGAAACACCTGTCCTGTGCAGAGTGGATGTTAAGGTCCCAGTCGCTGAGTCCTTACCTGGAGGTGCCCCTAGAGGCGGCCCCAAGTTGGTGCTGGGCGGCCAGCCTCTCCTGCGCCTCCGTCCCAGGACTGGGGTCCGAGGTCCTCCCCGCCAGGTGCCCCCAGGACGCGGCGGCGCCGGGGGGGGGCGGGGCGGTGGGTATTGATCCGAGGGGATCCTGGGAGGCGGAAGCGTCCGGGCGAGCAGGTGCTTGGAGGGGCCCGAGCCTTCCCCCGCGGCCCTTCCCCCCCGGTCCCTCCCCCGGGGCCAGGTGCAGGCCTTACCAGGTGCTCGGTGCGGAGGCACTGCATCCTGCGCTCCGCCCCAGGGTCCGCGCACTGGGAGCCCACGCAGAGCCCACGGCGGGCCGGCCCAGGGCCCGGCAGTCAAGCGGGGGGAAGGGGCGCAGCGCCGCCCCGCGGCCGCCTTCGAGCGCCACGGACTTCGCCCCTGGCGCTGCCCCGAGGGCCCCCCGGCCCCCCGGCCCCCGCGAGCACCCGGGCCGCCCGCCTCAACCTCCGCGCGGTGGGGCGCCCGGGAAGCCCGTGTCGCCCGCTGAAGCGCGAGGCCCCCGCTGGCTCCACCACGACCCTGGGCGCGTCCTCTCTGGGGCGTAATGAGCCGGCGGCCACCGTAGTGAGCAGGAAGCCGAAAGTCTCAACAAACCCTTCCAGAGGGCGGGCCGGGGTGGGGTGCTGAATTACATCTACATAGCTAACAGGTGAGTGCCCTTACCCTGCCCCTGATTCTGTTTTAACTGATTTAAGACATTATTAAACAATCAAAAAGGCAGAAACTACCGTTATCCCCAGTCTACAGATGAGGGAAACTGAGGCACGGACAGCAGCCATGTAACTTGCTTGGGGACACACAGCGAGAAAACCGTAGAGCTAGGAGTTGAACCCTGCCACAACACTCGAGGAGTTTTCGCAGTGGTCCTCTTTCCATCAGGATGGCGGCCAGGGGCTGCTGGCTCTCTCCCATAACGCGTGACCTGGAGAAACTAAAGCAGCTGGAGGAACCACGGGTTCCAGGAAGTAAAACAAGAATAAAAAGCCTGGGGAGTCTGAGGACTGCCGTAATCTGTGAGCATGTGGGCAGTGGGTGGCGGGAGGAGAGGCCAAAGAGTTAGTTGGGATGAAGGAATTTCAGGTTCTGTTCTCACCTCTCTGTCCCAATAATGGGACAATCATTGTCAGGCTGTTTACAATTGAAATGATAGCCACTGCAGAAGCCACTGGTGGGGGAGTCCTTCGGGTAATAGCTGACCGGTGCAAAAGTGCTATCGGGGTGAGACATTAAAACAACTGAAAATGGGCCCCCTACCCCCTTTCACTCTCTACTCCTCCCATCCACACCCCCACGGCTGCTAGGTTACTGTTTCTTTTCAGCACTGCTTCTCCCTGAGGGGAGAAACCTGGCTGAGGAATGATCTGATGTAGTGTCAGAGAGTGGGATGGACAGACGGTGGTTCTCTGGTGCCTGAGACTTAAGTTCTGGGCTCATCACCGCCCTCCCACCCCTAACTCACTGGGCCTTCTGGTTGTATATTTATCAGAGTAGCTGAAACTCCAAGCGAACATGGATTCACAGGCCAAATAACTAGACCTGTGAGGAGTACAACTACTATAAAACAACCACAATTGAACAATGCATACCATCTGAAACTGATTTGTTAGAACTGATGGACCAAGATTTTTAAATAAGCGTGATAAATCTATTCAAGAAGGTGAGGAATGACAATAGCAATATGAATCAGGAAAAAAAAATCATAAAACTAAAATGAATAGAAACATTAAACATGAAAGGTATGATAACTGGAATGAATATTCATTGATGCTATTTATTAACATGGGATAAATAGTAGAATAGATGCAGCTGAAGAGGAATCAGTGCTTGGAAAGAGTAGTTTCAGCAGCTCTCCAGAAGCAACAGGAAAAGGTTAAAACAAATAAGGCAGCTTATTTTACAATTTTCTAATTAATATCAAGAATAGAACTAGAACAGAAAGGGAATGATATAAAAATGGAGAGGAGGAAATATTTGAAGACACTGTGGAGATAAATTTCAAGGTTGAAAGAAAGACATAAACCTCAGATTGAAAGGGCAAGTCTCAAGCCAAATATCTTTATTGTTTTAGGAATTTCTTAAAAATCCATTCATTGGAGCAATAGACTGACTACCCAACTAACTCTCATCAGAATTACAGCTTCTCCTCAGAACCATGGATCAGTTAACTGGGTGATCCCATGACTGTGCCCTTCAAGGCTCACTTCAAACCTGCCCCTTGCTGTGACCACCAATCCTCAACTGTTGAATGACAAACTTGCCCAATCTAATCAGCCTCCTTGCATTGAAAGACCCATCTTATACCAGACCCTAAAAATCTTATAAATAGCCTATTCTTGAAACACATCAAATATATTTATGTTCATGAATTTACAGTAACATGAAATAGAAATAAAGCCGCATTGACTGCCCTTAGAAGGTTCTAGGGGACAAACTTATTATTTCAAAAACTGGTAAATAAAGAGAAAGAATCAAGCACATATTCTGTCTCTTCTACCTGAACCATACGTCAGGGTAATCACATAACTGATAAAGGAGGCTTCTCTTTACAGAAGTATTCTGGCTTCTAAGTGCAGAAGGAATGATAGAATTTAGGACCTCACAGTTTTCCAGACATCACAAAACAATGTTTGGAAGGCTGACAATCAGACATCAGCCTCCTCTCGGTGAAGAACACACACTGTCACCTGTGAAAGAATTGTGCCAGAAAAGTTCACATGAATCTGACTATCGATTTATAAGAAATATAGGAAATAGAGGAAACAAGTCAAATGACACCACAGGGATGCCATCAGCAAAACCAAGAATGGGAATATCTTCAGACGCACGACCTAGGGTTTTAACATCAACAACAAAAACAACAGTAGCAACAGCAGCAAAAAGATTATAAGAAAAAGGACAGGGAGGGGAAACCTGTAAATTAAAAGAGACTTGGGGGATATTTTAACTAATGACGATGTATGGCCATTGTTTAGATCCAGATTAAACCAACTGGAAAAATAAAAGGAAAGAAGACCATTCAGAGGACCGTCTAGGAAATGTGAATACCGATTGGATATTTGATAACTTTAAGTAACTTCTATTAAGGAATTTGGGGATCTGATGATGTCATTGGGGTCAAGTTTAAAAAGGAAAGTCCTTATCTCTTAGATTTACATACTGAAACTTTTACAAGATGATACAATATCTGGGATTTGCTTTTAAAAATCCAGGGCAAAGGGCAATGGGTGGAGGTGTGGGGGAAACAAGATGGACCATCAATTGATACTTGCTGAAGTTGGGGGCAGTATACATGGGGGTCCATTAAATTATTTTTTCTACTTTTATATGTTACACACACACACACACACAAAATAACAACGCGTGCCACCTCCTAGTCTCCACATAGGAAGCTTCTAACCTGTATGCATGTACCTGTTACTGAACATACTTGCCTTCTCTCCTTTTTTACTCCCTACTCCCTCAACCTGAGCCCATCCGTTCCTCAGGAGCAACACTCCCTGCTGGGCCTTAGGATGGTTGTGTCTGGCTCTTAGCATAGCCAAGGTGCCAGCTCTCATGGTTTCCCTCCCCCTCAGTCTCCTTTCCGACCCCATCTGGGCCCCCAGTGCTTCTGGAGCACTTTGGTCGTAACATTTTCTCCTCTTCTACGTGAATCTCTTCATCCTCTTCCTCACGCTGCCTCTTTTGCCAATCTATCCCTAGGTTTCTCATGATTCTTGCACTTGTCTTTCCTGATATTCTAAGCCAACGCTTTGGCACCTTCCTTAACTTCTAGCCAAAGATCCTGGACCCTTTCTCCTGTCCCAGTCCAGCCAGGGATGCAACTAGAACCACTCAAGTTGCCTGCTTTGCTTTCCAGTGTCTGACCATTACCCTTTGGGTCAGGTACTCCAGGTGCAGAATAAGGCTTGAGCTAAGCTTCAGCTGGTGTGTCTTATTGATGCTGTGCTTTGGGGCCAGCACCTGGGAAAGGTCTGGTTTCCCAGCCTTCATTCCATGTTTCTCAAGCTTCCTTCCCTTCCTCACCAGCTCCTGTGGCTGAGTTCCCAGCCTGCTTTGAACCATAGCCTGACACCCTATGGTTAAAATACTGTGATGTTGGACTGTGATAAAGCAATTTCCCTTCCAGGAATTATGGCTCACCTTAGAGAGGCAATTAGTAGAGGCTCCAGAGGGGCCAGGACTGTCAACCCAGGCCTGTGGGATCTTTCATCATTCTTGCCTTTCCTGTCAGTTGTGAAGACTCATCCCTCAGATTGGAAGCCAGAAGTAAGTTGGATACAAGGGGTCTTGGGTTTGAACTTTGGTCTTTGTAGTTGGTTCAGGAATGGTTCAAGATGCACTTGACAGATAAGGGGGCTGCAAGAGGCCATTTGGCTATGAGATAGGGAAGGGGGTGGGAGAAGGGAGCCACGAAAGGTATGTGTGTAAAGGAGTCCCAGCCCTTTGGAGCTGGGTTGAGGTAATTTCAGGATGAAAGAGTTGGAGGCTCAGAAAAGTCTTTCTTTTCTCCTTTAAATCTTTGGACAAAAATCTGGTCTCTGGGACCTTGATTCTTTTTAGCCCATCTCTGGTCAGCAAGGATTGACTAAGCATTTACTTTGTACCAGGACTTGGCCAACCCTAGGGGCACAAACACCAAGCAGCAAGATTTGGCCCTTCAAGGTCACGCTTACTTGAGGGTTGGTGATGAGATATGAGACACGTGATGAGGGTTCTTTGCCCAGCGTGATGTTTCTTGAAACCTTCCTGGGAAAGGCTGCCTGAGTGGAGGGTCAAAGGATGAGTAAGAGATGGCGAGGCACAGAAAGGTAGGGAGGGCATTCCAGGCAGGGGACCCAGCAGGCATAGAGGCCTGGCTGCATGGAACCACACAGAGAACCCCAAGCAGTGTAGCATGATTGGAGGAGTGTGAAGTGAGGGAAGGAGGGTGTGGTGAGTCTAACGGCAGAGAGTGTCAGGTCCGGCCTGCCACAACAAGGAGCTGCTTGTCCTGTGGTTATGTCTTTCCCATTCACCCTCACTTTGTAGGACAGCTCTTAGAGAATGCTGCCCTGCCCTGGTTGTGCTCAGAGGACTTGAAGGAGGGGGGCTTGTGTTCTCCTTGTACCTCAGCAGAGCCGGAAGCAAGAGTGACAACCTTGGGGCTGGGCTTGGTGAGGGCAACAATAATCAAGTGAGAAAACTCTCATGGGGAAGTGAGACAGTACAGCCTCCAGGCTCCCAGCGAAATGCGGTCCTTGGAACACAGCTGTCCTCAAGCCCGAAGGGCTTTCAGTTTGGTTATTTTTTTTTGATTACAAAATGTTCTATATATTAAATTACATTGTGCTAATGTATTCCTTTGTATGCATCAAGTGTTGAATAGCATTGTATGTAACATATATATGTTACATATTTCACATGTGCGAGCTCTAAGGCATGTTAACATGAACACTCAGAGTCCACCAGCCAATCTCAGAGCTGGAATATTACCATGATGTTCCTCCTTGAACACACCCCTGCCAAACCTTCAATCTCAGAGGTAAACAATGTTCTGAATTTTGTTTATCAATCTCCTGCTGGAGCCCACTTATCTCACATTATCCTGTTCCTTATAATAATTTAGTTTGCTTTTCAGGGGATGTTATAAAAATGGTGGTATATGGTATAGAGTTATTTGGAACTTTTTCACTCATAATTGGGTTTTTTTTTTTTCATGCTTGGTTTTAAAAGTGAGGCTGGTTCTTCACAGGCTTAATCAATTTAAGCACAGACTTTCTGACTAATGTGGAAGAGCAGGACCATCAGATTCCCGAGTTCTCAAATTCTGTTGAAGATAAAATGCTTGTGCTGTTAGGGGCTGACTGCTGGGTCTCATTTGCTGGCTTTCCTTTGTCCCACCACTTTCACTTAGTCTGATTGTAATGTTGTGTAGTAATCAGATCTCTTACCTCCCAGGTTTCTATATTTGTGCGGTGCAGAGCCATCCTATGAATGACTTTGAGACACTTCCTGCTTCCCCTCACCAAGCGTTTGTACCTGTCTCTAGGACACCACTTGCCAAAGCCTTTTATGTCCATGCAGGTCTTCAGAAACCATTTCCTTCTTTCTGTGTCTTATGATGGTTACTGAGAGTTCTAAGGGCAAAGCCATAGGAAAGCCTTCAGAATGGTTCTTTGATGGGGCTGGAGACTGAGCGGAAGGAAGTTTATGACCTGATTCCTCTTGCCTTGTATTACTTTCCCAGGGCCGTTGCAATTAATTACCACACATTTGGTAGCTTAAAACAACAGAAATTTATTTTCTCCCAGTTCTGGAGCCTAGAAGCCTGAAATCAAGGTGCCAGCAGGACCATACTCACTCCGAAGGCTCTAGAAGGCGAGGAGTCTTCCTTTCAGATTCTAGTGGCTTTAGTATCCCTTGGCTTGTGGAGATCTCTCCAATCTCTGCCTCTCTTCCCGTGGCCTTCTTTTCTGGGTCGCAATGTGTCTTTTTTCTGTCTTTTGTAAGAACACCCATCATTGGATTCAGGGCCCACCCTAGTCAATTCAGAATGACCTTATCTCCAGATTCTTACCTTAATTATCTTCATTCCAAGTAAAGTCACATTTTGAGGTTCCAGGTAGATGCGTCTTTATTTTGGGGGGAGGGGGTGCCATTATTTACCCACTGCAGACCTGCAGATGCTACTTGAAGGAGATGTCCTGTGGTTGGATACGTTTTGGAAGTATTCTCTACACCCTTCTCAGAGCATCACACTGTGCACCAGTGTATCTGGACCACAATGTGTGTGTGTGTATGTGTCAACAACTATAACACTGCTTTGGGAAGTGCTGTTAGGGACTATACATTTTTGGAGAACATGGCAAACTTAACTTGTGTTGAAATATTCAGGGTCTTAGAATGGATGGAATTATTTTCAAGCACCTGGAAAGCCCTCCTTCCCCATACCTACCTACCTGATCAATGCTCCCTCACATTTCTTAGACAAGAACGCCTTTTAGCTTACACTGAAGGAAAACTTCAAATACAAATGGCCCTGGAGAGGGCATTTGAGCAACATCTCCTTACTAATGCGAATGACTAACATCAGAGCCTTTCTTATCCAAGGTCTTGGTAGAGGGAGGAAGAGACCCGGACCTCGAAGCCACCAGGGCTTCTGAAGTCCCAGGGGTGGCAGGACAGGAGCCCAGAAGTCAAACTTCAGCTTCCTTCCTTTTAACCCGTTCAGGGCCAGTGCTTCTTATGCACAGTGCAATACATTTTACGGCTAGAAGTCCTCATCTGTTTAACCTGAAATATAAGACTACCTTTGCATTCTGACACCAATACCCGATTCATTAAGATCCTGTCTATTTTTGCTTTTTGCCAAATATCTGATATAAATATCAGAATTTTTAATCGATACAAGCATACACTTCGAGAAGGCAGATTGAATTTTGTTTTATAAAATTGTACTGTATATGATGACCTGTGACACTTCTGTCTTCTCATTCAACAGGTAACCTGTCCCTTTGCATTAAACGGGCCACGTTGTGTTGTTGGTTGGAAAAATCCACCAACACAAATGTGCTCTGATTTTTAAGTTCTTACGTGCAACTCTTCTGAGAGAGACATTTGCCTATTTCTTCTGAATTTTATCAATCTAAAAATCTTATCTTTTTCTCTTCTAGGCTGGGGAAAGAGGAACAGGAAAGGAGAGAGAGAAGGGAGTGGGAGAGTGGTGGTGTGAGGGGAGAAGCAGCAGATGGAGAATGTGGAAGCTCTGTTACCAGCTGTAGGTTTTAGGCAAGTGCTCTTTCCCTCTGGGCCTCTTTGTAAAATGAGAGAGGAGGGCCACGTTCTGTCTCCTTCCAGCTCTGAAATTCTGTGATTTAAAATTACATGGTACAGGTATGGAAAGTAAGAACCCAAAGTAAGTAGAAGGAAGCAAATGACAAAGATGAGCAGAAATAAGTGAAGTAGAAATGAAAATATCATAGAGATGGTCAATAAAAACAAAAACTTATTCTTTTTTTAATAGATGAAGAAATTTTATTTTATTTTTATTTTTTAAAATACTTATTTAATTAATTTATTTATTTTGGCTGTACCAGGTCTTCATTGTAGCATACAGGATCTTTTAATTGCGACATGTGTGCTTCTTAATTGTGGCATGTGGACTTCTTAGTTACAGCACACGGACTTTTAGTTGCGGCAAGCGAACTCTTAGTTGCGGCATGCAAACTCTTAGTTGTGGCATGTGGTATCTAGTTCCCTGACCAGGGATTGAACACGGGCCCCCCCCCCTGCATTGGGAGTGTGGAGTCTTACCCACTGGACCACCAGGGAAGTCCCCAAAGCTTATTCTTTGAAAGACTGAAAAAAGAAAAAAAGGCAAGTCTATGTCAGACAGATCATAACTACAATAGTTTGGAGATAAAATATACAAAATACCCGGTGCGTAATAAGAGATAGATACTAATGACACGATGATTGGTGATGTGACACCTCCCTATGTTGCTATCCTTTTTTCTTCCATAGTCTTTAGTTTTCCTCCTTTAAAAATTTATATTTATTCTTAATTTCACTTTTATTCCATAGCCACATATCATATCTGATACTGGCACTCACTCTGTTAGAAACTTGGGGTAATAAAGAGATTATAACCTCAAAGCCCTGGTATTGAGGGCCGATGCCGTTTCTACTTTCTTACAACAGGTGGCACTGTAAGCCAATGGCTGCGTAGTCAAACAAGCCATAAGTTGTAGCATGTTTTTTTCCCCACTAATTCTAAGATCTCTTCCCCGTCTTCCTTCCTTACTTCCTCCCTCCCTCCCTCCCTCCCTTCCTTTCACATTTCCAAAATTGTCATGCATCTTTCACTCAACATATGGAGACTGTAGAGTTTTATGCCCCCTGAAAGCTGTTATCAAAACGATGTTAAATCTCATTAAATCTTAATATTGTCTTAGAATGGAAGACATTCAATATGTTATGAACTTATGAATCTGAAATGAATTGATTACCTGTAGAGAATGTTCAAAATCACTGGACACAAGTGAATTGAAAGTGGTGCATTATTTAGTTATCTAGGAATCACTTTTGCTTTGGGGTTGGACAGACTCAGTAGTTTGAAATGCAGCTTGGACACTGACTTGCTGTGTGATCTTGGACAAATTTCTTACCCTCTATAAGCCTGTTTCCTCGTCTTTAAAATGGAGATAACAATGGCTAATTTGGAAAATTGTTATTCTATGCCTGCCGTATATCTTGGCTCAAGACAGTTTCCATAACCTCTAGCTAGGGTTGTGTAATTTTAAAAGCTGAGGTTAACAATGAAATGTGAAACAGACCTCTGTTGATTTATCAATATAACAGATAGGGAGAGTGCACCTGTGCTATTCCATGAATTAGCTAATTGACTTGGGGACTGTGGATATCGGGCCCTTGTTTGGCACTCAACCCAGATGGCATTTTTTATCATCTCCAATGGTTCCCAGAACAGAATCTCCTGGGATGTTTGTTAAACAAGTGGTGGGTTCCTGGGCCCACCCAGACCTACTAAATTAAAAATCTCTGGAGGTGGGTCACAGAATGTGTCTTTAAAATGAGTTCTCCATATTGTTTGTAGGGAATAAAAATGTGATAACTCTGACCTAGAGTATGATTTCCTACGGACTAGTGTTGGGATCGTATTAACTTAATTTCTGTAGTACTTGAATGATATGTGATTTTAATTTGTTTATTGGCATCGGAAAAACAAAACTAAAGGACAGCTCTGGTTCTTTCTGTTCTGTTTCCCAGCATGTCACTCATCTTTCACAAGTCAATTGCAGCTGAATGGGTCTTGAACTTGCAACTAGAAGGTAAATAAATTCTGGAGATTTAATGCACAGCAGAGTGATTATAGCCAACAATAATGTGTTATATATTTCAAAGTTGCTAAGGGACTAGATCTTAAATGTTCTTATCACCAAAAAAATAATTTTATGACTCGATAGAGGTGTTGGCTAACGTAATCATACTGTAATATATAAATGTATCAGTCAGCATGTTGTATACCTTAACTTATACTGTGTTATACGTCAATTAGTTCTCAATAAAAACCTACAACCTATGTTAAAAAAACGAATGGGTCTGCCATGACAGTGATAAGGTGTCATCTCTATTGTGTGAAATAGTCAGAAAAGGATAATTCTAGATTGGTGAGTGACAGTTCTAGATAACTGAAGTTGAACCTTTTTTTTCTTTTGCGGTACGCGGGCCTCTCACTGCCGCGGCCCCTCCCGTTGCGGAGCACAGGCTCCGGACGCGCAGGCTCAGCGGCCATGGCTCACGGGCCTAGCCGCTCCGCGGCATGTGGGATCTTCCCGGACCGGGGCACGAACCCGTGTCCCCTGGCATCGGCAGGCGGACTCTCAACCACTGCGCCACCAGGGAAGCCCCTGGATAACTGAAGTTTAACCTTTTTAAATGTCTACACTATTTTAACATTTTTGATGGAAATTATTTATTCGACAAATACTTGTTGATGGCTTCCTAGGTCCCAGGCTCAGGTTCTCTTGTCAGTACGCTGAACACAAGGAATAGAGCACACGGTGTGTGGAGCTGGGAGACCCAGCTGGACCAGCTCTCCACACACAGCAAGGTTCCCGAGAAGAGGGCCATCAGTCCCCTCAGTCAGGACCTGTCTGGACAGGCGTTCTTCCCGCTGTCCTTCACACAGTTGTCGTCAGACTTTCAAGTCTCCCATGACTTTTATGATGCCCCTCAAAATATCGAGTTGCCTGTTTCTTCCTCCTCAAACGTTCCTTCTTTCCTTCCTTCCTTCTTTCTTTCTTTCCTTCCTTTCCTCCCTCCCTCCCCCTCCCTTCCTTTCCTTTTTTCTTCCTTCCTTCCTTTCTTCCTTCCTTCCTTTCTCTTTTTCTTTCTTTCTTTCTTTCTTTCTTTCTTTCTTTCTTTCTTTCTTTCTTTCTCTCTCTCTCCTTCCTTCCTTCCTTCCTTCCTTCCTTCCTTCCTTCCTTCCTTCCTCCCTTCCTTCCTTCCTTCCTTCCTTCCTACCTTTCATTGTGCTGGGTCTTAGTTGTGGCAGGTGGGCTCCTTAGTTGTGGCTCATGGGCTCCTTATTTGTGGCATGCGAACTCTTAGTTGTGGCATGCATTCAAATGTTTTCATTGAAGGCAACTTAAGGTGCCAAAACCCATGAATATACAGCTATCTATATATCTACAAACGTGTATACACACATACATACATATGTATGTGTATTTGGGTGGAAGGTCCAGCACACTCTCGCTTCTGCACACTTGATCTACTTCTTGATCTACTTCTTTAGGTCAAAGTGGGTTTCTAGGATACAAGTAACATGACAGGAGACAAGGTCATAGTGAAGTGAGCCACACACAGTGTTGGATGTCAGCGTGGGATGAGGCAGCAGAGGGCTCCTGGCTGAGAGCATTTGCAGATGCAAGTCAACACTCACTGCCAGTGAGCACAGCTGTCATTGTCACAGAGCTTAGGACAGCACTCAGAGCGTGGGAGAATATAGATTGCCATCTGCTGTATGGGTTGACATCTCTATTTACTTTGATAGCTTACTATTTCAGAGACAAATGGCATTATAATGAAACAGTAGTATGGCTGCTTCAAATGGGGGCATGTGTGTCTCAACTTTCTTAATGACAGAGGGCCATTATTAGGAACATAAATATTGTACTGTGAGATCATCTTGGGACTTATTGTGAGTAATTTGTGTGGCTGGTGGTGGGCAGGTGCATTTGCCCCCTGCTGAGTGGCTCAGCCCTCTCGGTGCTGTGACCGTCTCTGCGTCCCAGGGTCTTCTTGTCACTGTGTGAGCCTCTTGCCCCTCCTGGCACCTTTCTGCTCTCTGATGCCCTCTTCCATCTTCTCTCTTCTCTTTCCTTTCCTCTCTCATTCTGAATTTTATTATCTTAGATGCTTTGTTTTTAGAGCCTTTTCTAACCAATGAGAACGTGTCCTGCATTGCTAACTAAGACCGTTAAATAAATTTGTCCTTGCCCCAAACCAAAGCATTTTGCTGTATGTTTTTGAATAGCATACAAAGACTATTGAATCAGGCCTCACATATATGTAGCCTCCAGATGCCCGTTTTACAGTGCATTTTATTACACTAGCTTTCGTCTGCTTATCTCTAGTTCTTAGATTTTTAACAGGCTCTTGTTCTTGTGTTCAAGGCTTTTCTGGGTGCTTCTGGGTCAGTGGTTGTTCTGGACAGTTAAGGGTGCCAAAGGCCAGAGTGCAGGTCGTGACTCTATTGACCAGTAAAGCAGTTCAGACAAAGTGTTTCTCAGATTGAAATCAATGGGCTTCAGGGAGGCTGTAAGAGCACTCCAGTAGGTGTCAGGCTCTCACACTGTTCTAGGTTTTTTTTTTTTTTTTTTACTATCAAAATGCAAAAGTGACCTGGATAAGCACATATGGGGCCCATCTCCCAAATGCGTGTGGTCACTACCTGGCACCCCACAGCCAGCCCCCTGGGGTGCGGCCAGGACAAGGGTGAGGAGAGTGAAGCACCCAGGGGCTCTAGGAGCTCGTGCCTCCTGAAATTTTGCACCACGGGCACTGCACCTGCCTCACTCTTGTCCTGTTTGTCTCTGTGAACTTCCAAATGTCTTCACTCCAAATACTCGGAATTCCACCCTGAGGATGGAGCCAAATAACTTTAAAAAGAATATATGCCTCTCGTGTTCTAAGTGGTTATTAACCAGATAAAACGAACAGCTTAGAAAACGCTACCCTTCTAGTTACAGCTTGGGCCTCTTAGGGAGCACTTTGTTAGCTTATTGTTTAAGTAAATGAGAACTGATCCAGGATTTCTCATCTGCAGTAAATAAAAGTCCTATTGTGTTATATTTGGATGTACGCAAGGAAACAGGAGGATACAGAGTGAAACTGAAGTGGGCCAGAAGAAAGGGGACCAAACGTGACAAACAAGAAATAAAAGCACCGGTTTTACTAAGCAATGCAAAGGAGGCTGGAAGAAAGAGAAGGCCCCCGCATGTTGAGAAAAGGAACCATTGTGAAAGTGAGACTGTTTTCAAAATTAATTCAGAGGCTTGATGCAATTTCAAACTGAATCCAATAGGATTATTTGTGAGGGAGAAGTCTTGGCAAATTTAAAGTCTCAAAATTTATCTAAATGTATATTCAGACAAGATCACATCAAATTCTAAAGAAAAGGAGGAGGATGAGACTGCACCGTTAAGGGAGCGCTGGTGTCATCAGAGAGTAGCACAAAAATAGTAATGGGATGGAAGGATACAGTTCTTGGAGCAGAATCGATGGCCTAACGATGGTACATGTTATATGTACGTGAATTCAACATGTATTACAAAGAGAAAGACTAAATAAATAATAATAAATAAAATTAATCCTTGTTGGAACAAGGCTGCACATAAATAAATATATGAAATAAACAAATAAATAATAGTCATAAATAAAGAGAAGGAATCAGTATAAGTTCTCATCTCACACTATGGCCCCAAATACATTCTTCTTCTTTTTTTTTTTTTGCGGTACGCGGGCCTCTCACTGTTGTGGCGTCTCCCGTTGCGGAGCACAGGCTCCGGACGCGCAGGCTCAGCGGCCATGGCTCACGGGCCTAGCCGCTCCACAGCATGTGGGATCTTCCCAGACCGGGTCACGAACCTGTGTCCCCTGCATCGGCAGGCGGCCTCTCAACCACTGCGCCACCAGGGAAGCCCCCCAAATACATTCTTGATGAATTCGAGTTAAACAGATAGTACATCACAGAACGACTTCATGGATGTAAGTTTTAATATTTGTTAAACTTCTAGAAGATGAAAGACTGAGTTTCCAAGTGGTAGAAAGAAAATCATAATGGAAAATACTTGAGTACAGAACATAAAGTAAAATTTCTGAATTCAGGACTTCCCTGGTGGTGCAGTGGTTAAGAATCCACCTGCCATTGCAGGGGACACGGGCTCTCTCCCTGGTCTGGGAAGATCCCACATGCCGCTGAGCAACTAAGCCTGTGCGCCACAACTACTGAGCCTGAGCTCTAGAGCCCGTGAGCCACACTATTGAGCCGACGTGACACAACTACTAAAGCCCTCATGGCTGGAACCCGTGCTTCTTAACAAGAGAAGCCACCGCAATGAGAAGCCTGCGCACCGCAATGAAGAGTAGCCCCCACTCACCGCAACTAGAGAAAGCCTGTGCACAGCAACAAAGACCCAACTCAGCCATAAATAAATAAATAAATATTGACTAACATTGTAAAACAAAACTTCTGAATTCAAAATTAAATAAGAGATTGTCATATTTGCTGCAAAGAGTTTCTAGTTTCTAAAGACCTTGGTATACTTATTCTAAGGTATGATCATAAAGACTACAGAGAAAAATGGGCAAATGAAATAATTGGCCAGTTCACAGCAGAAGACACACAAGCACAGGTATAAACACACATATGGAAAAATGACAACTCCTGATATTAAAATGAAACTGCAGGTATAGAACATTCATTGATGTAAACATTTTAAATACATGCATTTAAAAATAAAATGATCCGTTGCTGGAGAAAGGGTGATATAACAGGTATGCTCACACTTAGAAGAAATTGGTTTGTGTTTACCTTTTTTTTTTTAACATCTTTATTGGAGTATAATTGCTTTACAATGGTGTGTTCGTTTCTGCTTTTTAACAAAGTGAATCAGTTATACATATACATATATCCCCATATCTCTTCCCTCTTGCGTCTCCCTCCCTCCCACCCTCCCTATCCCACTCCTCTAGGTGGTCACAAAGCACCGAGCTGATCTCCCTGTGCTATGCAGCTGCTTCCCACTAGCTATCTATTTTACATTTGGTAGTGTATATATGTCCACGCCACTCGCTCACTTTCTCGCAGCTTCCCCTTCCCCCTCCCCGTATCCTCAAGTCCATTCTCTGGTAGGTCTGCATCTTTATTCCCTCTTGCCCCTAGGTTCTTCATGACCATTTTTGTTTGTTTGTTTGTTTGTTTTTAAGATTCCATATATATGTGTTAGCATACAGTATTTGTTTTTCTCTTTCTGACTTACTTCACTCTGTATGACAGTCTCTAGGTCCATCCACCTCACTACAAATAACTCAATTTCATTTTTTATGGCTGAGTAATATTCCATTGTATATATGTGCCACATCTTTTTTATCCATTCATTTGTTGATGGACACTTAAGTTGCTTCCATGTCCTGGCTATTGTAAATAGAGCTGCAATGAACATTGTGGTCCATGACACTTTTTTGAATTATGCTTTTCTCAGGGTATATGCCCAGTAGTGGGATTGCTGGGTCGTATGGTTGTTCTATTTAGTTTTTTAAGGAACCTCCATACTGTTTTTTAAGGAACCTCCATACTGTTCTCCATAGTGGCTGTACCAATTTACATTCCCACCGACAGTGCAAGAGGGTTCCCTTTTCTCTGCACCCTCTCCAGCATTTATCGTTTGTAGATTTTTTGATGATGGCCTTTCTGACCGATGTGAGATGCTATCTCACTGTAGTTTTGATTTGCATTTCTCTAATGATTAATGATGTTGAGCATTCTTTCATGTGTTTGTTGGCAGTCTGTATATCTTCTTTGCAGAAATGTCTATTTAGGTCTTCTGCCCATTTTTGGATTGAGTTGTTTGTTTTTTTGATATTGAGCTGCATGAGCTGCTTGTATATTTTGGAGATTAATCCTTTGTCAGTTGCTTGATTTGAAAATATTTTCTCCCATTCTGAGCGTTGTCTTTTCACCCTGTTTATGGTTTCCTTTGCTGTGCAAAAGCTTTGAAGTTTCATTAGGTCCCATTCGTTTATTTTTGTTTTTATTTCCATTTCTCTAGGAGGTGGGTCAAAAAGGATCTTGCTGCGATTTATATCATAGAGTGTTCTGCCTTTGTTTTCCTCTAAGAGTTTTATAGTGTCTGGCCTTACATTTAGGTCTTTAATCCATTTTGAGTTTATTTTTGTGTAATTAGGGAGTGTTCTAATTTCATTCTTCTACATGTAGCTGTCCAGTTTTCCCAGCACCACTTATTGAAGAGGCTGTCTTTTCTCCAATGTAAATTCGTAGCTCCTTTATTAAAGATAAGGTGACTATATGTGCGTGGGTTTATCTCTGGCCTTTCTATCCTGTTCCATTGATCTGTCTTTCTGTTTTTGTGCCAGTACCATAGTGTCTTGCTTACTGTAGCTTTGTAGTATAATCTGAAGTCAGGGAGCCTGATTCCTCCAGCTTCGTTTTTCTTTCTCAAGATTGATTTGCGTATACTGAAGAATCCTTGCATTCCTGGGATAAACCTCACTTGATCATGGTGTATGATCCTTTTAATGTGCTGTTGGATTCTGTTTGCTAGTATTTTGTTGAGGATTTTTGAATCTGTGTTCATCAGTGATATTGGCCTGTAGTTTTCTTTCTTTGTGACATTCTTGTCTGGTTTTGGTATCAGTGTGATGGTGGCCTCGTAGAATGAGTTTGGGAGTGTTCCTCCCGCTGCTATATTTTGGAAGAGTTTGAGAAGGATAGGTGTTAGCTCTTCTCTAAATGTTTAATAGAATTCACCTGTGAAGCCATTTGGTCCTGGGCTTTTGTTTGTTGGAAGATTTTTAATCACAGTTTCAATTTCAGTGCTTGTGATTGGTCTGTTCGTATTTTCTATTTCTTCCTGGTTCAGTCTTGGAAGGTTGTGCATTTCTAAGAATTTGTCTATTTCTTCCAGGTTGTCCATTTTATTGGCATAGAGTTGCTTGTAGTAATCGCTCATGATCCTTTGTATGTCTGCAGTGTCAGTTGTTACTTTTCCTTTTTGATTTCTAATTCTATTGATTTGAGTCTTCTCCCTTTTTTTCTTGATGAGTCTGGCTAATGGTTTATCAATTTTGTTTATCTTCTCAAAGAACCAGCTTTTAGTTTTACTGATCTTTTCTATCGTTTCCTTCATTTCTTTTTCATTTATTTCTGATCTGATCTTTAGATTTCTTTCCTTCTGCTAACTTTGGGGTTTTTTTGTTCTTCTTTCTCTAATTGCTTTCGGTGTAAGGTTAGGTTGTTTATTTGAGATGTTTCTTGTTTCTTAAGGTAGGAATATATCACTATATACTTCCCTCTTAGAACTGCTTTTGCTGCTCCCATAGGTTTTGGGTCATCGTGTTTTCATTGTCATTTGTTTCTAGGTATTTTTTGATTTCCTCTTTGATTTCTTCATTGATCTCTTGGTTATTAAGTAGTGTACTGTTTAGCCTCCGTGTGTTTGTATATTTTACAGAATTTTTTTTCCTGTAATTGATATCTAGTCTCATAGTGTTGTGGTTGGAAAAGGCATTTGATATGATTTCAATTTTCTTAAATTTACCAAGGCTTGATTTGTGACCCAAGATATGATCTATCCTGGAGAATGTTCCATGAACACTTGAGAAGAAAGTGTATTCTGTTGTTTTTGGATGGAATGTCCTATAAATATCAATTTAGTCCATCTTGTTTAATGTGTCATTTAAAGCTTGTGTTTCCTTATTTATTTCATTTTGGATGATCTGTCCATTGGTGAAAGTGGGGTGTTAAAGTCCCCTACTATGATTGTGTTACTGTCGATTTCCTCTTTTATGGCTGTTAGTATTTGCCTTATTATGTATTGAGGTGCTCCTATATTGGGTGCATAAATGTTTACAATTGTTATATCTTCGTCTTGGATTGATCCCTTGATCATTATGTAGTGTCCTTTGTCTCTTGTAATAGTCTTTGTTTTAAACTTTATTTTGTCTGATATGAGAATTGCTACTCCAGCTTTCTTTTGATTTCCATTTGCATGGAATATCTTTTTCCATCCCCTCACTTTCAGTCTGTATGTGTCCTTAGGTCTGAAGTGGGTCTCTTGTAGACAGCATATATACGGGTCTTGTTTTTGTATCCATTCAGCCAGTCTATGTCTTTCGGTTGGAGCATTTAATCCATTTACATTTAAGGTAATTATCGATATGTATGTTCCTATTACCATTTTCTTAATTGTTTTGGGTTTGTTATTGTAGGTCTTTTCCTTCTCTTGTGTTTCCTGCCTGGAGAAGTTCCTTTAGGAATTTCGTTGTTCCTTGCTGTACAGCTGGTTTGGTGGTGCTGAATTCTCTTAGCTTTTGCTTGTCTGTAAAGGTTTCAATTTCTCTGTCAAATCTGAATGAGATCCTTGCTGGGTAGAGTGATCTTGGTTTTAGGCTTTCCCCCTTCATCACTTTAAATATGTCCTGGCGCTCCCTTCTGGCTTTCAGAGTTTCTGCTGAAAGATCAGCTGTTAACCTTATGGGGATTCCCTTGTGTATTATTGTTTTTCCCTTGCTGCTTTTAATATTTGTTCTGTGTATTTAATTTTTGATAGTTTGATTAATATGTGTCTTGGCGTGTTTCTCCTTGGATTTATCCTGTATGGGACTCTCTGTGCTTCCTGGACTTGATTAACTATTTCCTTTCCCATATTAGGGAAGGTTTCAAGTATAATCTCTTCAAATATTTTCTCAGTCCCTTTCTTTTTCTCTTCTTCTTCTGGGACCCCTATAATTCGAATGTTGGTGTGTTTAATGTTGTTCCAGGGGTCTCTGAGAGTGTCCTCAATTCTTTTCATTCTTTTTTCTTTATTCTGCTCTGCAGTAGTTATTTCCACTATTTTATCTTCCAAGTCACTTATCCGTTCTTCTGCCTCAGTTATTCTGCTATTGATCCCTTCTAGAGAATTTTTAATTTCATTTATTGTGTTGTTCATCACTGTTTGTTTGCTCTTTTGTTCTTCTAGGTCCTTGTTAAACGTTTCTTGTATTTTCTCCATTCTATTTCCAAGATTTTGGATCATCTTTACTATCATTATTCTGAACTCTTTTCAGGTAGACTGCCTATTTCCTCTTCATTTGTTAGGTCGGGTGGGTTTTTACCTTGCTCCTTCATCTGCTGTGTGTTTCTCTGTCTTCTCATTTTGCTTAACTTACTGTGTTTAGGGTCTCCTTTTCGCAGGCTGCAGGTTCGTAGTTCCCACTGATTTTGGTGTCTGCCCCCAGTGGCTAAGGTTGGTTCAGTGGGTTGTGCAGGCTTCCTGGTGGAGGGGACTAGTGCCTGTGTTCTGGTGGATGAGGCTGGATCTTGTCTTTCTGGTGGGCAGGTCCACGTCTGGTGGTGTGTTTTGGCGTGTCTGTGGCCTTATTATGATTTTAGGCAGCCTCTGTGCTAATGGGCGGTGTTGTGTTCCTGTCTTGCCAGTTGTTTGGCATAGGATGTCCAGCACTGTAGCTTGCTGGTCGTTGAGTGAAGCTGGGTCTTGGCGTTGAGATGGAGATCTCTGGGAGATTTTCACCATTTGATATTATGTGGAGCTGGGAGGTATCTTGTGGACCAGTGTCCTGAACTTGGGTCTCCCACCTCTGAGGCACAGCCCTGACGCCTGGATGGAGCACCAAGAGTCTGTCATCCACATGGCTCAGAATAAAAGGGAGAAGAAAGAAAGAAAGAAAGAAAGAAAGGAAGGAAGGAAGAAAGAAAGGAAGGAAGGAAGAAAGAAAGAAAGGAAGGAAGGAAGGAAGAAAAGATAAAGTAAAATAAAATAAATAAAATAAAAAGTAATTATTAAAAAAAGTAATAAAAGAAAGAGAGCAATGAAACCAAAAAACAAATCCACCAATGATAACAAGTGCTAAAAACTATACTAAAAAAAAAAAAATTGGATGGACAGAACCCTAGTATAAATGGTAAAAGCAAAGCTGTACAAAATCACACACAGAGAAGCATACACATACACACTCACAAAAAGAGGAAAAGGGAAAAAAAATATACATATATATATATATATATATATATATATATATATATATATATATATATATATATATATATATAGTTTCTCCCAAAGTCCACCTCCTCAATTTGGGATGATTCCTTGTCGTTCAGGTATTCCACAGATGCAGGGTACATCAAGTTGATTGTGGAGCTTTAATCGGGTGCGCCTGAGGCTGCTGGGAGAGATTTCCCTTTCTCTTCTTTGTTCTCACAGCTCCTGGCGGTCCGCTTTGGATTTGGCCCCACCTTCGTGTACGTTGCCTGAGGGCATCTGTTCTTGGCTCAGACAGGACGGGGTTAAAGGAGCAGCTGATTCGGGGGCTCTGGCTCACTCAGGCCGGGGGGGAGGGAGGGGTACGGAATGACAGGTGAGCCTGCGGCAGCAGAGGCTGGCGAGGCCAGCGTGACGTTGCACCAGCCTGAGGCGCGCCGTGCGTTCTTCGGGGAAGTTGTCCCTGGATCCCGGGACCCTGGCAGTGGCGGGCTGCACAGGCTCCCCGGAAGGGGGGTGTGGATAGTGACCTATGCTTGCACACAGGCTTCTTGGTGGCGGCAGCAGCAGCAGCCTTAGCGTCCCATGCCTGTCTCTGGGGTCCGCGTTGATAGCTGCGGCTCGTGCCCGTCTCTGGAGTTCCTTTAAGCGATGCTCTTAATCCCTTCTCACGCACCACGAAACGAAGAGGGAAGAAAAAGTCTCTTGCCTCTTCGGCAGTTCCAGACTTTTCCCAGACTCCCTCCCGGCTCGCTGTGGCGCACTAGACCTCTCAGGCTGTGTTCAAGCCGCCAACCCCAGTCCTCTCCCTGTGATCCGACCGAAGCCCGAGCCTCAGCTCCCAGCCCCGCCCGCCCCGGCGGGTGAGCAGACAAGCCTCTCGGCTGGTGAGTGCCGGTCGGCACCGGTCCTCTGTGCGGGAATCTCTCCGCTTTGCCCTCTGCACCCCTGTTGCTGTGCTCTCCTCCGTGGCTCCGAAGCTTCCCCCATCCGCAGTCTCTGCCCGCGAAGGGGCTTCCTGGTGTGTGGAAACCCTTCCTCCTTCACAGCTCCCTCCCACTGGTGCAGGTCCCGTCCCTATTCTTTGGTCTCTGTTTTTTCTTTTGCCCTACCCAGGTACGTGGGGAGTTTCTTGCCTTTTGGGAGGTCTGAGGTCTTCTGCCAGTGTTCAGTAGGAGTTGATCCACATGTAGATGTATTTCTGATGTATTTGTGGGGAGGAAGGTGATCTCCGCGTGTTACTTTTCCACCATCTTGAAGCTCTGTGTTTATTTTTTGAACACTATGAATCTTCTAATGTCTCCTGTCTCCCTGTCTGCATAGACCACTGGAAAGCAGACTTCTATTTTGGCTCACACCTAATAAAAAAATGTGAAGCCCCAAATGAAGTACAGCATAAGAGCTCAAATTCTGAAATTTAAATAGCTACTCTGTGCCTTACTGGTTTTGTAAAATTGGTCAAGTTACTAACTTTCCAGGCCTCAGTTTTCTTATCTGTAGAATGGGCATATTAATACCTCCCTCTATGCTATGGGAATTAAATGGGATTATATCTATGATGGACTTAATACAGTGCCTGATACACAATAAGTATTCAATAAATGCTGGTTGTTACTTTTCTTATTTTCACCCCTCACCTTAGCTGTCCCACTTTTAAAAAATATTTGTTTAGTTGTGTTTGCTTTTGTAAATTGCTTCAAATCCTTTTTGGAACAAGGCTGCATGTAAATTAGTAATCTGTATTGCCGGTGCCTTCTTTAAGAATTGTATAAATTTATTCTGCCACCTCCAATATAGGAGAGTAATTAGACACAAGGTGAGTTGCAATTTGTCAGCATCTATCCTAAGACTTAAAATACTCGTTAACTTTGACACAGTAATTTCATTTTTTGACTCCACAGGTGAAAAAAAGCTGAAACACTTTTATATACATAAAAAGCTCATTCACAAAATTCTTTCATAGTTTTATCTATAATAGCTAAAACTTGAAAATAATCTGAATGCCCTTTAAAAGAGAAATGGTTAATATTCGCTCAAGCAAACTTTATGCAGTCCTTGTTTTTGAAAACTATGTGATAGCATGGTAAATACCTATGATATAAAACCAAGGGAAAAAAGCAGTTTACTTAATGGTGTCTGTAATATGACTACAGCAACCTATGAAAATTTATAAAGAAAAAGACCAGAAGGAAATGTACTAACATGTTAATAAGGGAGTTTGAGTGGAGAAACAATGGATGCTTTTTAAATCCTTTTTTCCGGACTTCCCTGGTGGTGCAGTGGTTAAGAATCCGCCTGCCAATACTGGGGACACGGGTTCGAGCCCTGGCCGGGAAGATTCCACATGCCGTGGAGCAACTAAGCCTGTGTGCCACAACTACTGAGGCTGTGCTCTGGAGCCCGTGAACCACAACTACTGAGCACACACGCCGCAACTACTGAAGCCCGCGCACCTAGAGCCTGTGCTCCGCAACAGGAGAAGCCACTGCAATGAGAAGCCCGTGCACCGCCCTGAAGAGCAGCCCCTACTCACCACAACTATAAAAAACCCGCATGCAGCAACGAAGACCCAACACAGCCAAAAATAAAATATAAATAAATAAATTTATTTATTAAAAAAAAGTCCTTTTTTCCATGTGTTTCTGTAATTCCCGGCTTTCTCTCATAATGAGTCTCCCCACCTACACACAATGCCATCTAAAGTCCCTGTTCATAACTCTTGGATTAATGCAAAGGACAGCTCAGTTTGAACTGTTTTCTTTGGACATGATGTCATCTTTATTTCATTAAAAATGCAATTGCCTAAGGTATGCTGTTGGGTCAGGGGAGCAGCTTTGGGGGCTGTATAAGGGGATAATTTAGTGTAGATTCCTGTCAGTGGCCTTGCTTGGACTGATAAAATGAGAGAAAGCAGAACACCTTTAGAGAAGGGAGTGAGGAAGCAGATATTTTGTACCAGTCACAGACGTTACAGAAATTCCAAAATCAGGAAAATGGAATTCCAGAGCAGAATACTTTGCCTGATTGGACAAAGAAATCGCTCAAACCTTATCTTTTTAAGAAGGAAGAAAAATCCAATTGAAACATGTTGTTACTGTCATTTTTGTTTTAGTAATAATTATTTTTTAGCCTAAAGTCATCAAATTAAAGACATTTTAGAATCCGAAGATACAATTATATACTTTTAATTTTTATGCAGTGTATTGTCTTTTCTGGTTATAACTTTTAAATATATAAAATGTGTAAATTAACGAATGAAGTTCATTAGTAATCCCAGCACCCAGAGAATCACCACTGTTAGTTAGGATGTACAATGTGAGATTTCTTATTCTCCCTCTGGTATAGCTAGAGCTAACATTTCTTGAGTGATTAGCAAGTGCTTGGCGCTGCTTGGAGACTTCTACATGTATTAACTAAGTTCAGTCTTAGAGAAGGAGAATTATCTAATTATCTACAATAATTACTTTGCATTGGTGAAGTTCAGTTTCTTATCGAAGACCATGCAGCTGGGATGTGGTGGAGCCAGGATTTGGAACAGGCATCCCGACTCTGAGTCTGTGCACTTAACCTCTCTCTCTCCATAGCTTCAATATCTTAATAAGTACATATTTTACCACAGTGGGGTTATACTGCACCTAACCTTGTAACCTGCTTTTTCTTTTTAATGTATCTGAACATCATTCCAAATCAGTAGAGATAAATCTACATCAGTATTTTTAATAGCTGCATTGTATTTTATTGCATGGATGTCTCATAATGTATTTAACCATAATCCGTATGGTTGGATATTTAAAAATTTTTCCTATTGTAAACAGCAAAAGAATGCACATTCCCACGTGCAAGTGTACACTTAAGAGAGTATTTTATTAGGGTAAATTCTTAGATAAGAGATTTCTGGGTCAAAGTGAAGATTTTCAAGGTTTTAAATACCTGTTGCCAAAAGGCCTACAAGAATGTTGTGTCCATTTACATTTCCCCCTGACAGGACAGGAGAGTATATTTTTCTCTACGTTCTAGAGTGTTTCTCGAACTTTTGCACCTTGACTTACTGTAAGATATGCATTTTATATAGTGATTCAGTACATACACATTAAATAAACACATTTCTATTTTCTTCACTAGATGCAATGACCTCTTTTTCTCTCCTCTCTCTCCTTTCCTTTTCAAAATTCTCTTAAATGCCAGATATGATTCACTAAGTTAATTACATAATCCACGAATGAGTAGTAACTCACAGTTTGAAAAAACACTATTCAATGCTTGGATATTAACATTCTTTTTAGTATTTGTCTATCTGATAATCTGAGATAATGGCACGCTATTGTTTCTATTTTGACCTCTTCAATTACTCGAGGCTGAACATTTTGGAAAATCATGTTTTTGAAGAGAGTAATCTATAATTCATTGTTTCTTAACTTCCAGTGCATATTAGAACTAAAAAAAAAATCACATTCTTGAATTAATTGCTGGACCAAGTAATCTCTAGAGATTGGGCTCAGGTATCAAAATTTGTGGCCAAGGCTAAGAATAAATGCTGTAGATGGTTAGAGTAAATTAGAGATTTGTGTGATGGTATTGTTCATGACATAACTAGATTGTCACTTTATAAAACTGCATTTGGGTTGATATCCCTTTGAATTTGATATTTATTTCAAAATTTACTCCGCAGGCATTTAAACAAATAAATAGGATTAACTTTCTAAAATGTTTTGTTCAGTTGTAAGAGTTCTGACTGTTAAGCACATGTCATTTCCAAGGGTCACTCTTTATTTAACTTTAAGTCCCCTATATTTTTTTCAGGCCTACTGTGTGCAAAGCGTAGCCCCAGATGTGTGGAGTTAGAAGGTGAGCCGGCAGCTCACCATGTAATAGGTACTCTAACCTAGGCATGCAAGTAACTGTAATGCCAGGGAGAGAGTGGTACTTTCATGATCATATTTATAAATAATACCATTAAAAACCTGTTTCCAGTATCCTCATAGTATAGCTCATTTATGACAATTATGTTATTTACACCAAAAGCAACAGGAAAATTCGGAAACTCTTTTAGCCGGATTCAAATAGAGTATGATTGCCCTTTAAACATTACATATTTTAAAAATACCGTGGTCACCTGAAGGTGTGATTTCACTCCATCTTAAGTATGGAGTTAAAGAAAGGGTTCTAATTTTGGCTTATGAGCTGTTAGCTGTGCAAATCACAGTTATGCTTGTTTAAGTCTAATTTAGTGGTGAATTAAGGAAGCTCATGCGAGATGGTTTAGATTCTCATGAATAAAATCATGTTGTGGGAGAACTATGGTGCTATTTAGTATTTCAGAGTTCCATCACAGAGTTCCAGTTGCCTACTGGACAGTCCACCTACATGGTCCTCTGGAACCCCAAATTTAATGTATCTCCCCAAAAGAGTTCTTAGCTCCTTCTTGCCTCTTCCCCAAACCCATCTTCCCTCCTCTAACTGTGGCACAGTGGACAATCATGTGCTTTGCAGTAGGACAGAGGTTACCTTACATTTCTCAAGCTGTCTCCTCAGTTAGAGAGGGGGAAACCAGGCTGGGGTATTGTGGGTGGTCTGTGGGCCTCAGTGCTGGCTGCAGGCCTGACTACTGAGATTCCAGCTCTGAAAGCCCAAGAAGTCCAGCCTGAGACAACTTCCCCTCACCCTTCCCCCTCCTGCTTCGGGCTTTTGCTTCTCTGTTGTACATGGAGGGGGCTTCAGGAGAGGAGGGATGCTCACAGGAGGCTCTCAGAGGGCCACCAGGACCAGCCTCTGGTCACAGGACTGTCCTGGAGAAGCGAAGCCAGCAGAGTAGCACGTCTACACTGGGTGTCACTCTGAGGGCTGGCACAGGTGAGAGATACAGACGAATTCCAGATGTGTTCCACAGATTGGTGAATGGCAGGTGGCTAAGAGGAGCTGGGGGGTTGAAGTCGAGAGGAGTCATTCATGCCCTCCCATGGCATTGGTCTTGAGTCTGCTATTGGTCATACTTGGCAATTCCCGTCTCCAGGTTCCTCTATTGCTGCTCCCTTAGAAGTGTGCTGTGGTAGAAAAAGCTTTGTCCTTGAGCAAGGTACTTAACCTTTCTATGCCTCAGTTATATCATCTATAAAAACTGGATGAATGACAGCTCTTTAGAAGGAGCCAGCTCTGAAGACGAGGATCAGACCCCCTCCACACATGCAGCTGATCGCAGATGATCAAATGGAGTGTCCAGTAAGGGAGCTGGGGTGCACTGGGTGGGTTGTGAGTTCACATGTGGTCCCTGCCATCTTCCCCTGCAGTGTAAAATGATCACCCTTCGGTACAGCACAGCCTTGGCAGAGTTGTAGCAGAACAGGTATAGACCCAGTCAGATGATGGATCAGCTGTTCAGTTTTTACCTGCTCTTCACCTGTTTCTGGAGAGGAGACTACTGGTCACCTAGGAAAAGAACAGGAAGTCTAACAGTCTTCGAGGCTCAGATTATTGGAGTGTGGATTTTCCCCTTGTTGGCCGTGGTCACTAGAGGTCGGTGATCAAGTCATCAAACCCAGACATCAGGTTTTCAGAGCTGGAAAATGGAAAACGGGACAGCTACATCCTGTTGGGTCACATCCTGTTCATGAAGGCAGGAAGTGTGGCAGCAGACCAAGATGGTTAGAAAAACATGACGCTTACGAGGTGTTTGCACGCTATGTGTGTGTATTGATATGTAATTTTTTTTTAAGACACTGCAAATCACAGTCCATATATCATGATTTTGGAAGACCTCAAGCTTCTTGTGAAATAATACTGGCTAAAAGCCAACTTTTTATTCTATGACTGTGCTCAATCTGTAGCCATACCCATCTAAGAAGTAGAAGAATATCCTATTTGCCGTCTGAAAACTGGTTACAAGGGCACTGGGTGTTTCCTCTAGGAATAGGAATGTAATGTTGGGAATTCCTCAGTGGCAGTCCTAGTGAGTATGAGATTGTGGATCATGTCCAGAAATAGAAATGTTGCTGCCTCTCTCAAAGGGAAGGATGGATTTTCCCAGTTGTGGGAAGCCCATAGTCATTGCGTGAGAGGCCTGTGGCTCATGCGGAATTGCTGGTGCACAGCGCTCCTCGCTCAAAGCACAGCTTGTCATTCCTTCACGCAGCTGCCTCAGAAGGGCTTCCTGGACGCAGGAATGTCAGAAGTCCCTTCTGCTTCTTTCTTTTTACCTTCACTGCTCCGATTCATCTTCTCTTTCTTGTTCCCTTTTCTTACATGTGTTTCAGTCGGGATAATGATCACACAATGGTTCCATGCTGCTTTGCGTGGGGGTGGGGTTAAGCAGAAAGCTATTGCCCTCTCTCGGGTTTTATGTTGATGATTAGCGTCCTTCAGGAAGTGAGAGGCCTCTTCCAGCTCTGGGCTATCCAGTAGCTCAAGACTGCAGTGTGTCTAAGATAAATCAAGCATTCAAGATGGTGGTGCTAAAACTTTTGGGCTGCTGGTCCCAAGAATCTGACTTTAAGATTTAAAAACCATGTGCTTTGCAATTAGTACTCAATGGTTTGCTGAATTTCTTCTTGAATATCCTTTACTCTATGGTAAGTAAGTGTGCTAGGAATGGGCCACAATTACTAGGAAATTATCTCTTAGGAATATCCATGCATCATGGAACTAGATGCGAGGGAACGTTCCAGGTAGGTAAGACTGCTAAAGGCTTCATCTATCACCTAGTGATTTCAGATTTTAGTATTTAGAGAAAGAGATAGAAAGAAAGCAAAAGAAAAGAATAATATTGACTACTAAGATCTATGCATGGGTAGTGTAGGTTTTATTATAAAATTTTTCAATAATGGAAATCCAACACAAATATTGCATATAATTTTAGCCCAAAATAAAATTGTGTTTTTATTTGTCCATGTGCTCTTCTAGTTCTTGTGATATGTAATTTTTAACCTGTTTATGTATCATCATAAGTATTTTATGTCTTCGCCTAAATTCATGTATAAGAGATGTTCTTTAGAAAAGAAATGACATTTAGACCCACTTTTGGTGCTCATGGACAGAGCAACATAAGTAAGTTACAGACCACAGTAAGCTGTGGATTTCCTTTTGGCTTTGCCCATGGGGACTTCATCGTTTTTGTATTTCAGCTTGACCTATGAAAAATGGGAGTGGGTGACTAGTCACCTTACAAACACATTGAGTGGAAAAATAACTGGTGCGTGATTTCAGCTTCACCAAGATGGAAAGATGTGGTATCAAATGCTGCAGTACTTAAAGGACCTCAGTACTGGGCAGGTCACCAGGACTGTTATTGTCCTTTCACTTCTTTCTTTTCATTTTATTTCTTACTGTTCCCAGCCACTCCTTACTCAAAATCCCGTGTAAATCTAAGAGCGAGGCTCCTACTTGATAATCCCTGGGTGCTGGCTGTGTGACAGGAAAGGTGCTGAGGTCTTTGCTCACATACCTCATTTAATCCTACTCTCTGATGCAGGAGGTACCATTATCCCCACTTTACAGATGAGGAGGCTGAGATACTACTGATTAATTATCTTGCTAAAGATCAGTTGGTAAATGATGGAGCTACTGTTCCCACAGAGATCTGGCAATTACGTAGATGTTTCTAAGAACAGATTAGGCTCTTTTGCAACACTGCACTGCCTCAATGCAGAGCCTGGGACAGAAATGATAGAAAAAGAAGGCATATTTTAGAGTCGGCTGCTAATTCTTTGAATGATATGATCTCTCTTTACTTTCTTTCATTTTTGCAGCTTGGATTTACTGTCACCACCTTCTACAAGCTGGGGACATTCATTAACACACGTAATTGTTTAGAGAGTATGGTTTTATGTAATAGGAAGAGGTATTTCAGAAATGTAAACTGGAGGAAAAGAAAAAAATATTGAGTTTCCGGATAGGTCGGTTCCTTTTTTTTTTTCTTTTTCTTCTTTTGTGAACTGGTTGATTCCATTCAGAATGTAACGTGAACCTCCTGGAGGATAAAAATAACTTCTTTTGTCATTTTACTTCATACAGCAACAACATATTGTGCTTCTTCATGGAAAGATCTATTTTGAAAAAGAATGCAAGGCACCCTCAGCCCCATGAGTAATAACTGGCGAGATGATGCTTATGGCAGATAATCACTCTAAGTCCTTTTTTGGAAGGCTTATGAATTGTTTTTTACACAAATCGCGCATGTTATTTTGTGATATGTGAAACCTCATTTAATAATAATAAAAAAAACCCAAAGGATATATGTATATAGTTTGGGGAATTCCTTGATACTTCCCGCACAGTGACTCACAGTTTAGATATACTGAGTTAGGTAGAGGAAGCATCTCTCTATCGCTGTCTCATAAAAATACAAGCTGTGAACCAGAAACAGAAACTGCAGACCTCTGCATGCTCCTCTGTCCTGCCATAGGCAGGAGGTGGCATCTGGAGATAGTATTTGAGGTCTAGCAAATGAAGCAACTGGGGGACCATGAATAGGATGATCCTGGGAAGAGGGAAGGAACAGTTTTCTTTCTGATACTTAAATTCATGACCTTTACTTTTTATTTTTGGTATAAGTCTCCCCAGATTCAGAAGTCCAGTCACCTAATCAAACACAGCCACACAGCCAGAACTGATTCCTTATCCTGAAGTATATAAGTGGCTAAACAAAACAGAATATTGATGACTAGAATATGGATTTCCAAACTTTGAGAGTCACTAGAATTACACAGAGGAACCCCAGGGAAATTTTAGGGATGATTCCTGAGGAGGTGGCTGGTCTCCTTCACCTCTGAGATTATATCATTCTATAACCATGCTGCTAGGTCTGATATGTTTCTTCTAGGAGACAAATTTTCATCTTCCCAGAATCTCAGAGAGATTTGACCAAAATAATCTTCTGAATAAAAACTCAATGACATACACTTTCTTTTCTTGGGAAGCAGTGCTGACAATAGCTGGGAAGAGCTGGTGACCTCTAAAGGAAAAACAAATTTAAAGATACAACTATCATTATTCCCATTGGAGAAATATTTATAAATAGAGCCATGGGTTTTCTGCTACTGGATTTGAGCAACTCTCCTCAGAATTGTGTGTGTATTTTGCCTGGAATTTCATTGCACAAACTGGTAGGTATAGTTTGGTTCAGTTTTTAGGTATAGTTTGGTTCAGTTTCTAGCCAGCTGAATTTTTTGGAGTGATAATTTCATCAGTAGTTCAATTAAGTTGAAATTTATAGATTTAGAAAGAGATTCTAAACATGATTTGATTTGGGTTTTATGTTTTGTGAAAATTTTTGAAATCTTCTAAGTCGCTCACAGAACTTTCCAAGTATAAAAGATTTGCAAAGTGTGGCCAAAGGGGCCAGGGAGGTTTACCTAGCGTTTCCAAGATCCCAGAACTCAGATCCCGGGTGGCACTGGGTCTGGAAGGCTTATATTTAGAACAGGCTCCAGATAGGGGCTTCCCAATAATTTCATCTCTATGTTAACGGGAGGAAGATTCAAAACAGTTAGAAATTAGAAGTCTTCTTATTGGTTTTTCAGCCTTTAAAATGCAGTAATCTTGGCTTCAAGTAATCATTGCTATAGATTTGGAAGAAAGATGGTACATAAGGGGATGGAAACTTACCTGGACCTTATGATTACTGTGGATTCTTGTGTTCTGACCCAATAGCTGAGCCCTTCTCAAGTGGAATAATTGCAAAGCAGCATAAGTTTTGAAGGAGAAGGAATCAAAGGCATGTAACAAAACCTTTTGCATTTTCAAAATAAATTACAGGATGATGAAGGTAGGTGACCATCTTTTGTCCAAACTGATTCTCGTAGTAAAAAGGATGATATCTTCTTGGGGAAAACTAAAACTGATGGAATAGGTATGAATTTAAATCTGCAAACTCAATACCAGAATTAGTCCAGTTTTTAAAAACAACTTTATTGAAGTGTAACTTACAGTTCATCCACTGTAACTGTATGGTTTGATGAATTTTAGTAAATTTATGTAGATTTGCCACCATCACTACAATTCAGTTTTAGAATACTTCCATCATCCGCCAAAATTCCTTTTTGTGTATTTGCAGTCAATCCCCACTCCCAGCCTCAGCCCCAGGCAACCACTAATCTGCTTCCTGTCTCCATAGTTTTGCCTTTTCTAGGAATTTCATGTAAATAGAATTGTGCAGTACGTAATCTTTGGTGTCTGGCGTCATTCACTTACATGAAGTTTCGAGTTTCATCCATGTTGTTGCATGTGTCAGCAGTTTGTTCCTTACCATTGCTGAGCAGTATGCCAGTGTATGGACAAACCACGTACGTTTACTCATTCACTATTTGATGGACATGTAGGTTGTTTCCAGTTTAGGGTTATTGCTGATAATGTTGCTGTGATTATTTGCTTACAAGTTTTTGTGTGGACGTATGTTTTCGTTTCTCGTAGATAGATAATTAAGAGTGGAATTGCTTGGTCATGTGGGAAGTGTATGTTTAACATTTTGAGAAACTGAAAATGTTTTCCAAATTTGCTGTACCATTTTATTTTCCCACCAACACTATATGACTTGATATAATCAGTCTTTTGTATTATAGTCATCCTAGTGGGTTAAGTATCTTATTGTGGTATTAATTTGCATTTCCCTAATGAAAGTTTGAGAATCTTTTCATGTGTATATTAGCCATGTGTATATCTTTTTTTGGTAAAGTATCTGTTCAAATTATTTGCCTGTTTTCTATTAGGTTGTTTATCTTATTGTTGAATTGCAAGAGTTCTTTATATGTTCTGCATACAAGTCCTTTTTCAGATATATGACTTGCAGTTATTTTCTCCCAATTTGTGACTTGCCTTTTAATTTTCTTAATGGTTTCTTTTTAAGAATAAAGGCTTTCAGTTTGGTGAGGTCTGGTTGACATCTTTTTTCTTTTATGGATCATGCTTTTGGTATCATATCTAATAAATGTCTGTCTAACCCAAGGTCACAAAGATTTTCTCCTATGTTTTCTTCCAGAAATTTTATAGATTTAGAATTTACATTTACATCTGTGATCCAGTGTGAACTATGTATGGTGTGTATGGTGGGAGGCAAAGGTCTAAGTTCTTTTTTTTTTTTTGGCGTATGGATATCTAGTTGTTCCATCCATTTTTTGAAAAGACTATCCTTTCCCCTATTGAATTGCCTTGGCGCTTTTGTCAAAATCAAGTGACCGTAAATATGAAGGTTTATTTCTGGACTCTCTACTCTGCTCCACTGACTATATGTTGTTCCTCACCCCAGCAGCACACTGTCTTGATTACTGTACATTTATGTAAGTTTTGTATAAGTCCTCCAGTGTTGTTCTTCTTGTGCAGTTTTTTTTTTTTTTTTTTTTTTTTGCGGTACACGGGCCTCTCACTGTTGTGGCCTCTCCCGTTGTGGAGCACAGGCTCCGGACGCGCAGGCTCAACGGCCATGGCTCACGGGCCCAGCCGCTCCGTGGCATGTGGGATCTTCCCGGACCGGGGCACGAGCCCGTGTCCCCTGCATCGGCAGGCGGACTCTCAACCACTGTGCCACCAGGGAAGCCCTTGTGCAGTTTTTTATTGTTGTTGAAGTATAGTTGATTTACAATGATTCAGGTGTACAGAAAACATATATATGTTATATATATATATATATTCTTTTCCATTATATGTTATTACAAGATATTGAATATAGTTCCCTGTGCTATACAGTAGGTCCCTGTTGTTTATCTATATTATATATAGTAGTGTGTGTCTGTTAATCCCAAATTCCCAATTTATCCCTCCCCCCTCTTTCCCCTTTGGTAACCATAAGTTTGTTTTCTCTGTCTGTGAATCTATTTCTGTTTTGTAAATAAGTTCATTTGTATCATTTTTTTAGATTCCATATACGAGTGATATCATATGATATTTGACTTTGTCTGACTTACTGCACTTAATATGGTAATCTCTATGTCCATCCATGTTGCTGCAAATGGCATTATTTCATTCTTTTTTATGGTGGAGTAATATTCCATTGTGCATATATACCACATCTTCTTTATCCATTCATCTGTCGATGGACATTTAGGTTGCTTCCATGTCTTGGTCATTGTAAATAGTGCTGCAGTGAACATTGGGGTGCGTGTATCTTTTCGAATTAGTTTTCGTCTTTTCCAGATATGTGCCCAGGAGTGAGACTGCTGGATCATATGGTAACTCTATTTTTAGTTTTTTAAGGAATTTTCATACTGTTCTGCATAGTGGCTGCACCAATTTACATTCCCACCAACAGTGTAGGAGGGTTCCCTTTTCTCCACACCCTCTCCAGCGTTTATTATTAAACGTTTTGATGATGGCCATTCTGACTGATGTAAGGTGGTACCTCATTGGAGTTTTGATTTGCATTTCTCTAGTAATTCTTATGCAGTTTTTTGTTGTTGTCTTAAGTCCTTTGAATTTTCGTATAAATTTTATAAAATTTAGAATCAGCTTGTCAATTACTGCAGAACAAGACCTTTTATCCTGTGACTTTATCAGATTTGCTTATTAGTTCTAGTACATTGTTTGTAGATTTTATAAAATTTTCTTGTCTACGAGATTATATCATCTACACATAAAGACAATTTTGCTTCTTCCTTTTAATCTGTATGCCCTTAATATTTTTCAGCTGCCTACTGTGTTGGCTAGAACGTCCAGTACAATGTTGAATAGAAATGGTCAGAACAAACATCCTTGCCTTATTCCCAGTCTTAAGGGGAAAGCATTCAGTCTTTCACCATTAAATATGATGTTAACAAAGGTTTTTCATAGATGCTCTTTATCAGGTGGAGAAAGTTCACTTTTATTTCTGGTTTGTTGAGTTTTTCAGATATCATGAATAAATATTAAAATTTGCCAAATATTTTTCTGCATCTGTTAAGATGATCATGTGGGTTTGTCTTTTATTCTTTTGATATGGTGTGTTATATTTATTGATTTTTGGATATTAGGCCAACGTTGTACCCCTGAGGTAAATCCCATTTGGTCATGGTGATTATTTTTAATGTTGCTAGATTTGGTTTGCTATTTTTTGTGAAGGGTTTTGCATCTATATTCTGAGGGATATTGATTTATAGTTTCCTTTTCATGTGACTTCTTTGTCTGGCTTTACTATCAGGCTAATACTGAGCTACTAAAATGAGTTTGAGAGTGTTCCCTCATCTTCTATTTTCTGAAAGAATTTGTGTAGGATTGGTATTGTTTTTTCATTAAATGTTTCATAGAAGTCAACATCAGGACCTAGGCTCTTCTTTGTGGGAAAATTTTAAATTATTAATTCAATGTTCTTTGTTGATGTAGGTCTACTCAGATTTTCCGTATTTTTTTCACGAGTCAATTTTGATAATGTGTGTGTGTTTTAGGAGTTTGTCCATTTCATCTAGAGTGTCTATTTTGTTGGAATAAGTTGTTCATAATAATCCTTTAAACTTCTATAGGGTAGTCCTGCTTGAATTGGGTGGTTATAGTTTTCCATTGACTTTAATCACAAGGGCATGGTACTGCTAAGAGATGCCGTAAGGAATCTCCTGTATTCCAGAAATATTCTTCCTCACTTCCATTGTGTAGTAGCAGTCCAGATTCCCATTGGTAATCAGGATTAATCACCCTCACCATCTGTGGGCATATAGAATACCTTATCTACCTTTCTTTGTCTGTTGATTCAGAGTTATGAGGAGACCAAAGTGGCTGGGTCACAGTCTTAACTTCCAGTTCAGTGGAATCCTTGCTGTGTCTCCGGTAAATGCATTTTCTACCTTGGAACCAAGACCTCTAGACCAGGAGACAATTAGGTTGTGGGGTCAGGAAGCAACAATTTTGCTGGTGGATCACGAGGAGTAATAGTAAATGGTGCCACTCTTATTTCCACTTTTTCAGTGCTGGACCTTGAGTCCTGGATATGGGAGAAATAGCACCTTGTATCAGATGCTGATTCAGAGCATACACAGCCTTCTGGAAAACCTTGCCCCAGCCACCTAGCTGGTGCTGTAACTGAGTCTTTAAAAGGCTGAGCCAACAGCTTCAAGACGGTGCGGAACATTGTAAGATCGGTTAATTCCACAAGCATGGGCCCATTTCTGCATTTCATTTGCTGGTTAGAAACAGTGCTGTGTGGAATACCATGGTGGTGGATAAGGTATTCTATAAGCCCGCAGATGGTAGTTTGGGCTGAAGCACTGTGGGCAGGGACTGCAAATCCCACTCTAGAGTGTCTATTTCAGTAAGAACAAAGTGCTATCCCTTCCATGATGGAGTGGGTCCAGTGTAACCAACCTGCCATCAGGTAGCTGGCTGATCACCTGGGGAATAGTGCCCAATCTGCCACTGTTGGTGGTCTCTGCTGCGTTGGTCTCTGCTGCTGGCAGATTGGGCACTCAGCAGTGGCTGTAGCCAGATTGTTGCCCTTGGTGAATAGAAGTCCTTGTTCCTCAGCCCATGTATAACCTCCATCCCTGCCACCATGGCCACTTTGTTCATGAGCCTATTGGCTGCGGAAGGAGTCTGACTGGTATCCACAAAATAGGTCATCCTATCCATTTGATTATTAAAAGCTTCTTCCACTGAGGTTACCCTTGGTAAGCATTAACATGGAACATAGATATCTTCTTTTTCACAGTGTCTTGCAAGGCAACTACTTCAGGAGAGGTCATTATAATTTCCTTGGGCAAAGCAGGACTAATATGCTCAGATGGGGCTGGAAGGGATGCTTCTACTGGCAAAGAAGACTCATGTGAGTCCCCATTTCACTTGACTAGGAGGAAATTACAACCCTATTATTTTGAGGAATCAGCTTTGTCCCAGGGTTTGGTGCATTAAGGCATTACGGAGGCCCCTCCAGTTCTAGGTCCTCTCTAGTTACCACCTGTTTGTCCATTCTCTGTTTTCCCCTCAGGGCCAAGCCTGGGCTCCAGGAATCTTTGGTGAGTCTGTAACCAGTTAGCAATTCCTCTCTGAAGTCTCGTCATCTCCTTTCCAGTTCCAGGAATCTCTATTTCCTACCTTACTTCTCCTCAGAGACACTCTTCCTGCCCCGACCTCTAGAAGAATAGAGACTTCAGTTGCTCTAGAATTGATGTCTGCTTTCTGCTCTGCCGAAATCCTCTTTCAAGAAATTACAAAGCTTGGCTTCCTGCCTGAAATGAGGGTAGGGGAAAATACAGGGATCAGGAACACAGTTTACACTTTATTATATTACCCCGTGGTGGGGGTGAGATACCAAAGTTGATGAAAATGGAGGGAAAGACTTCCTGACTTCTCTCTTTCTAGAGAACTTAATTTCTCTATCTGCATAAGGCATAATAGACTTTCCCAAGAACCAGACGCTGTTCCTCCCTTTACATCCTCCACCCCTAGCCTCGGAGGGTTATGTTTGAGAGTTTTTTAGTGTTCAGTCTGTGTGACTAGCTTCTGGTGATAAATCTTACGTGCGAATTGTGGGACGGCCAGCAACCAAAGTAAGTAGTGCTTGTTGTGGGAGGGCTGCTTGGCTGGCCTGCTGGCTGCACTTCGGCTGCCTGACTGGCCCCTTGAAGTCACTGCTGATTGTGGATTCCCCAGGGCTCTGCTGCAAGGGTGGCTCAGGTCTCTGCGGAGCCCTCTGGTTCCTCATCTCCCTCAATTAGGACCTGAGCAACTCTGCCCTTCCCACGGGGGATCAGGCCTCCTCTCCCCACATCAGGGTGACGGCAAAAAGAGTGCCAGGGTTCTGTACATCCCTTCCTTTGGAATCGCCCTCTCAGCCCAGCACCACAGGCTGTGTTTCCTGGGCAGAAGAAGGCAGAAGAAGATGGTTCTCTGCAGTGCACTAGACAAGAGGAAGGCCTCTGCTGTCGTGCACGCAGCTGCCCAAACTCACCTTGTTCATTCATTCCTCCATACCTTTGCTTCTGACATGTCCTCTGCCTGGAGTGTCTTACCTTACTCTCTCCTTTTCTCCTGGTGAAATTCCTACTTATTCTTTAAGGCTCAGTGAAAACACCATCTCTTCTGAGAAGCCACCACTTCTCTCCCCTAACACTTGGTCCCCAGAGCTTTTTGTTCCTAGCTCTGTCATAACACTTACCATATCGGATTATGGTGAGTTACTTACCTGCCCAGGTGCAAGAAATTTTTTTAAAAAAAATTCTTTATTCTTAGGGTCTAGGTTGATGCCTGATGCACATCAACGATGATGATGATTAGGATAATAATAACAGCTATTATTCATTATATGCTTAGCAGTTGCAAGGCACAGTGCTAAGAGCTCCACACACATGTCATTTATGCCCATCACACTTCTAAGGGTAGCTACTGATGTTATCCTAGTTTTGGGTGAATTTTTTGAAATTCCTTAGATGGAGAGGGAGAAGAAAATTTCAGTTTAAAAGAAGGAGCAAGGGTGGGGAAGCATGGCCTGTTGAGGGCAGGAAAATTGTCCTGGAAGGGGGTACAAAAGAGAAGAATGAGGCTTGAAAGGTGAGCTGCTACCATATTATAAACGCTTTTGGATGCCCCCAAGGCATTGTAGTTTCTTGATAGGCAATAGGGAGCCGTCAAGGAGGGGCCAATGTGATCTGAGCCAGAGGCTAGAAACTGGTGGCAAGCTGTGGCAGTGACCTAGGTGAGGCCCAAGTGTTTATCACACATCTCCTGGGGGCCATGCTTGGGGCTGGATTTCAGAGCCCAGGCCTGACGTGTGCTTACAATCAGGCGATAAGGCAACGCAGAGTTGTAGTCACCAAATTTGGTGGGCATACAAGGAAGGAGCGTGGTTGGGGGGGCCTGCAGCTGGGGAGGGTAGGCATCAGGAAAGATTTCAGTAGAGATGATGCTTGACCTGAGACTCTATTTACCTGGTCAAGAAGGTGGGGAGGAGGAGAGGAGAGGGAGAGGGAGGCACCAGCAAGAAGAAAGCACTGAGGAATCAACAACACAACCAGTTAGTGGGAATTTCTGGGTTTTGTTCATTCGTTATTTTGTTTTATAAAACTTCTTTTGCTTACTTAAGTAATGCTTGTTTATTGTAGAAAATGTGTCAAATATAGAAAAACAAAAAGAATAAAGCTATAATCCCACTACCTCGAGATAAATATTTAAAAATTAGGTATATATTCTGCCATTTTTATGTGAGTGTGTGTGCTTGAATAAAAATAAATGTGCATTTATGTGTGTGTATATATATATACACATACATATATTAATGTATCAATAAGTAACAAAATGTAAGTGTACATGCTTAAACCTCTCCATCTTATGTCTATACTGTATATATCAAATATCCTGCTTCACCAGCCTTAGGTATAAAATAAGATCACACTTCTTTAATGTACAAACTTGACAGGCAGGCTAGGTTTCCTCTGGGATTGATTCTCAAGTAGTTTCTAGGAATATTCAAAAAACTCTTACATATTCCTCAACCTGTCTTAATAACTGCTCTCCATCTTCCCCCAGACGTATGTCTAAGATTTAAATAGGAAAAAGCTGTATGGGTAGACTATTCATTCCAACTAACCCTAGAATGAAAACACTTCCTGGGCCAGGAACCATGTCTTTCTTGTCAATTGCTATACCCCCAGTGCTTAAATAACACCCACCACACGATAGATGTTCAGTAAATATGCTGAATAAATAAATGAATTCAAACGTCTACTTGTTCATACAATGAACATTTATTGAATATTTTTGATGTGACGAGTTCTGTGCTGGGGAATAAAACTTTCATCTATGATGGATATAACTTAAAGATAAGCAGCTTTTAAAAACAAACTAGGCTTCCATGGGAGGCAGTGAGCTTCCTAGCATAGGAGGTATTCAAGCAGACTACTGACCAAGATTGTAGAAGGAATTCCTGCTTTGGGAGGAATGTTGGGCTAAATGACCACTAATGACCCTTTCAAATGTAAAATTCTATGATTGAATAAATTTTAGATAATAATTTCTAACTTATGAGTCATAACAACCAAATAGGTGACAGAGGTCTCCAAAGGAGATATATTTGCAAATGAAAAGCAAATGTTCTGATGGGATCTAAATATTTGTTGATAATAAATGAGATTTCTTGAGAAGACAACAGGCTGTTGCTCTTGATTAGAGATAGATCATTTTAAAATAATGGAATTAGAGAAGTATTGTATTTCAGAATGTGTTTAAACATTTGTTCTTTAATCCATTTACCATATTCAAAACCCATATTTACAAACAAAATTGCCAAGACCTGAATAAGACAACTAAAACAAGCTTTGGATGAATCTTTTTTGAGAAAGCCTAAAGATCTGGACTTTGTTCATTGTTTGGGAAATCTGACTTCAACACTTTAAGACAAAAATTTCAATATGTTGGTCTTAAAGACGTGGGATTCAAAATTCATTCATTTATTCCTTCATTCAAGAAGTACATAGCTGGAAAAAAAAAGAAATATATAGCTGGGGAAAAAAAAGACATAGTTAACATCCACTAAAACACTACAGACTGAGCAATATGAATAATTCCAAAAGGAAAATGAGATAATCTATGATATATTTTAACAGGCTTTTAAAACATTTATTCTATTACAAAGTCATAATCATCCATTAAATAAAAATTTTTTTAAAAATGGAAACAGTAAAAAGATCACCCATATCATATTATTTAATAAATAACTACTGTTATTATTTTTTTATTTCTTTTGAGTGTTTTTACACGTGTAATTTTTCTATAATTATAATATCACTGTAGAAGTTATTTTGCACTTTAAAATACTAATCTTTGGATAGGTTGGTGGAAATTTCTCAGTTTGTTGGAACTTAAACCTAACTCCCTAGAGCTTTAGTTTATGTGCCTTGGCTTTCCTTTGTGGACCTTAAATATAAATCTTTTGAATTAAAAAAAAATTATAACATAGGTTTGTGTTTAAACAACATTAAAGTGGCTTTAAAAAAACTAGAATTAATAAAAAACAAAAGCAAAACTAGAATTTTATAAATTGAATGGCCAGATTGTAAAATTAGATTACAGATTAGTATCTGGATACCTAAATGGGCAGAACTGACAGTTGTTGCCATCAGCCTTAATAGCACATAGTGTCAACCATAGATCATTTGGCCACTGTTTGTTTAATGGCAATCTCCTTTGTTAGACTCTAGGCTCTGTGAGGCCAGGGCTATGTCTGTCTAGTCCACAGCAGTATCCCTAGTGCTTGCTTATTGCCTGGTGTAGGCTTGGTTCTTAGTAAAATTTGAATAAGTCAGTGAGTGATTCATTTACTGGGAGGTTTGGGGGTGGCCATGCATCCATCCATCCATTCATTCATCCATCATCAGATACCTTATGGAGAACCTGCCATGCACCAGGCACTTTGCTGGGCACCACAGACACAGGGTTGAACAGATGTAGCCCACCCACCCTGGGAGGAGGAGCTTGCCACCTGGTGGAAAAGGAGTAAAGTCCTTCACCATGGGCCCTCCAACACCTCTTCCATGGATCTCTTGCCTGATGGTCTACTATGGAAGCTATTCCTTTGTATCAAGGCACTGTTCCTTTAAATCACAGATATGCCGGGAGATGGGCTTGTCAGTCATTCACAATTCAGGGTTTTTGAGAACTAGTTTCTCAAATTTTGGAGGGGAAAGGGAGAAGGCAGGTCATACAGCCATGGAAGGAGCATTCAGGGAGTCATTTTCTCCCTTCTCTGTAGCAGGAGGCCCCAGGCCGTGGGGAGGCAGCAGTGTAACAGCAAACGTGCTCAATTGGCTGAGTCCATCACCACCTGCGAGGTGACAGGCAGCTCGGGTGCCCTATCTGCCTATAGACGATGCAGATCAAATGGGGCTGCAGGTATGTTGGGGCCCTGGGAGTCACACCGGCCACGCTCTCCCCCCATCAGGGAGGAGGCCAGCCTCCCAGACCTGCTGCTCTACAGACGCCTCTCCTGTGCAGCTTCTTCTCTAGAGGAAGCCCTTTTGGTCTCCTGCCACAAGAACACTAGCTGGGTCTCCTTTTCCCTCTGTCTTGTGGGCAGAGGCTGGAGCTGAGCTCCCAGCTGCCCCAAGTAGGAAGGAGGCTGTGCTGGAGAAAAGTCAGACCGAGCTTGGACCAAACTCTGCTTTATTGCCACACAGTCCCAGCCACCAGGGCAGCCCTCCTAGCCCCCTGCAGCTCCTGGCCTTGGGGCACTGAGCCTCCTGAGAGGCGGCCCACAGAGGCCTGCCATGCTCTGTCCTATCCAGCAGGACCTCATTTCAGTCACATGAGCATGAGGACAAGGCAACTCCCCCCTCCTTCCCTGACTCACATGGAGGTGATTTTGCAGGGCTGCAGTCAGGGTGGAGGCGGTGATTGTGCAGGGCTGCAGTCAGGGTGGAGGTGGGGAGGGGCTGGAGTGGAGGCCTCACTTTGCCTCTCCTTCAGCTCCGGTGGATTTCCAGTTTCTAGCTCATTCTCTGTGTAGTTCTCACACTCTCTCCTCTCCCCGTGAGGTGGACCCGAGAGGAGGAGAGACGCTCAAATAAACACAAGGCCAATGGCTCCCTCAGCTGGTCTCAGACAGGAAGCTCTGTCTCTTAGACCTCAGAGAAGGCTTGGGGAAGGGAGGAAAGATGGCCTTCCTACGCTGCATTCCTGATGGAAGCATGCTTCGTGTCCACGTGGTTTTACCTGTTAGCAGTGCCATAGTTTTAAAAAGTTACAGTATAAAAATTAGAGTTGGGATGGTTGAGGAAATGAGGTCTGTTTTGTTGAGTATAAATATGAATGCAGGGAAATAACTGCTCATTTCTGTAAAAGATTTTATTCAAGTATTAATTTCACCCTGTATTTTAAAAAGACAAGTGCGGGCTTCCCTGGTGGCGCAGTGCTTGAGAGTCTGCCTGCCGATGCAGGGGACACGGTTTCGTGCCCCTGTCCGGGGAGATCCCACATGCCGCGGAGCGGCTGGGCTCGTGCGCCATGGCCGCTGAGCCTGCGCGTCCGCAGCCTGTGCTCCGCAACGGGAGTGAGGCCCGCGTACTGCAAAAAATAAATAAATAAATAAAATAAATAAAAATAAAAAGACAAGTGCTTGAGCATTGATTTTTCACATTCAGATGTGAAGCAGTTAGTAAACGTGTTATTATTTCTATTTCTGACAGGTGGGGAAACTGGGGCTGCAGAGGAGCCATAGGACCTTCCCTGTGGGAGAATCTTGAGTCTGTGCCCTGAGCTGGTTCTTGAGGACTATGGTCACACGAGCCAAGTCTGAACATTGCAGAATCCTGACACACAGTGAGTTCTTAATAAATGCCAGCCAATCAGAGCCCCCGCCCTTTACATAATTTCTCTGGTATGCTATGCTTTTCATGCCATGCACCAGGCAGTTGACCCTTGAACTACATGGTTTGAACTGCGCAGGTCCACTTATACACGGATCTTTTTCAATAGTAAATACTATAGTACCATACGATCTGCAGTTGGTTGAATCCGAGGATGTGGAACGGTGGATAAGTAGGAATCATGTATACGGAGGGCTGACTATAAGTTATACACAGAGTTTTGACTTCGTGGTGGGTCAGCGTCCCTAACCCCTGTGTTGTTCATGGGTTCAATGTATATACCTATTTGTTCAACGTCAATCCTTCCACACCCATTTCTTTTTTTTTTTTTTTTTGAGTATAGTTTTTTCAGTTTCAGGTGTAGAGCAAAGTGAATCAGTTATACATACACATATATCCACTCTTTTTTAGATTCTTTTCCCACGTAGGCCACTACAGAGTGTTGAGTAGAGTTCCCTGTGCTATACAGTAGTCCTTATTAGTTATCTATTATATGTATAGTAGTGTGTATATGTCAATCCCAATACCCCAATTTATCCCTCTTCCACCCTCCATTTCTTTTTTTCTTTTTTTTCTTTTTTAGATTTTCTTTTTTGATGTGGACCATTTTTAAAGTCTATATTGAATTTGTGACAATATTGTTTCTGTTTTATGTTTTGGTGTTTTGGCCCAGAAGCATGTGGGATCTTAGCTCCCCGACCAGGGATTGAACCCACATTCCCTGCATTGGAAGGTGAAGTCTTAACCACTGGACCACCAGGGAAGTCCCATCCCACCCTCCATGTCTTGATGACAGATACCAAACCTGTTTTTTTCAACACCTGTGTGCTAGCAAATTGCCTGGCACAGTGGAGGCCCTCGCCAAATAGGTTCTAAAGTAATGAATGAAAAACAGTCTTTCTCATAGCAATTCTGCACAGTTGTGACACTTGGCCACTTTTTGCCTCAATTGCTAATTAATTAAATGGGAGTAATATATCCTTTCTCAAGGATCAGTTGCCCTTCTAAAAGTTGGGAAATGCTGAGGCTTGGGAAATGCTGCTGTCCCCATGGAGGTTCCAGGCTGGTGTGCTGGAGAGCACTCTCCCAGAGGCTCCACAATGCCACGGCCAATTTCTTCTCTTTCCCCACCCATGTATTAATTGGAAGGAGATGTTACCTTTCACAAGGCCCAATAATATTCTTAATTTATACCCCAAACAGAAGTTTGTCCATTGCCATATTATGAAGGGAAATCAGATCAGAAACTATCTCAAGGAACTCCTGAAGTAGAGGCCCTTTGAAGGCCGCCATTTGTCATGGATCATTTGTCTAAAATCTTCTGTTGTGTTCTCTTTTCCATGCCCCAGGCCAGGCACTGGGAGTCCATTCAGAAGCTACCCAGTGTGCAGACACTGAGGCATGTGTTAATGACACCGTGTGTGTGTGTGTGTGTGTGTGTGTGTGTGTGTGTGTGTGTGTGTGTGTATGTGTGTCCTGGAAGCAGGCCAGGTGCTCAGGGAGAGGCCTAAGGATCTCTAGTAAGTCTTGAAGGACAAATGCAAATTAGGAAGCAAAAGAAGATGTTCAAGGTCAGGGGTCCCCAACCCTCGGGCCATGGACCAGTACCAGTCGGTGGCCTGTTAGGAACCGGGCCGCACAGCAGGAGGTGACCTGCGGGTAAGCGAGTGAAGCTTCTTCTGTATTTAAAGCCACTCCCCATCGCTCGCATTACCACCTGAGCTCCCTCTCCTGTCAGATCAGCAGCGTCATTCTCATAGGAGCGCAAACCCTACTGTGAACTGCGCATGCGAGGGATCTAGGTTGCGCGCTCCTTATGAGAATCTAATGCCTGATGATCTGAGGTGCAGCTGAGGCGGTGATGCTAGTGCTGGGGAGCGGCTGCAAATACCAATTATCATTAGCAGAGAGGTTTGACTGCACAGAGACCATAATAAATCAATGCACTCGAATCATCCCGAAACCATCCCCCCAACCCCATCGGTGGAAAAATTGTCTTCCACGAAACTGGTCCCTGGTGCTAAAAAGGTTGGGGACCACTGTTCTAGGTGAAGAGGACGGGACGATGAAAGCCACAAAGGTGTGAGAACTCCCAGCAAGTCTGGAATCCATCTCTGCATGTTTTCTTAGGGTGTGTATATGGCTTAGTGGTTTCTGTTTGTTCCAGGTGACAATGCTTTCTCACCTTGGAGTGTCTGCAAGAGTGGTTACCCAGTGTGATTCTGAGAAACCACACTCCTGGCCAGCTGATGCCAGTGGGGGGATGAGAAGGCACCCCATTTCCAGCTACTTCCTTAACAGGAATCCCAAAAGAGCACTGTATTGCTATATTTATGATTCAGTTTTTGGCAATGGAAAGACCTCTTGCCAAATCCCTGCCAACAGAGGTGGGAACGAGGATGGGGCGCCCAGGGCCTGGGAGAGGTGGATGGGCTAAACCTTGGGGTTTCCCAGAATTTCAGAATCAGAAGGGGCTGAAATGGGTAGGTTGGCTGGCCTCCCCTGGACGCTGACGTCTGAGACCTCTGTGGAAAAGTCCAGTGGGTTGCACGCTTGCCCTCTGGCTGGCTTGGGAAGGAACACGGCCTGAGCCAGTTTGGGCCAGTTTACCTTTAGGGTGGACCACTGGGCAGTAGGCCTGGGAGAGGCACCCCCTCAGATCAGCCTGTTCCTCAGCACAGGAGGTTGCTGTGTTTCCCTCAAGGCTGGTCTGCTTATGTTGACACTGATTCTTGTAAAGTGATGCATGGGCAGGGTTTTACTCACAGGTGAAAAGATCTCCATGAGGTCATTTTGCTCCTACCTGGGAGGTAAAGCCTTCTTTCTAACTCAGGCTGATACAGGGTTTTGTACCACCATCGTCACCATAAACTAATGAGTAGCCCATTTTCTTATTGAGGCTCCTACAAGTTACCACGTTTCTGGGGTGTCCAACTCTCACCAGCAGCTCAGGTTTCTGTGCCAGTGAAGTAATGTTCTCATCAGTAGTTCCCTCTGATAAGCTGAGGAAAATGGAGAATTCAAGGACTGAAAACTAATTGGGGAAAGTGGGCACTTAAACTTCCTACCCGATCAATGATCCCTTTGCTCTAGTCTAGCCTTCTCAGGATTTGGGGTGCAGTGACAAGTGGATCTGCTATTTATCTCACATATTTTCATGTCTCCGGGCTCCTCCTTCACTGGAACCACAGACCGGAAGGGACCTTCGGGATGATTTAGCCCACCCTGCATCGCGCGTTGCGCTCAAAGGCCCAGAGACATTATGCCTGAGAGCACACAGTTATCAGTGAAGGGATGGACCCAGAACCCAGGCTTTTTGACATCCAGCTCAGTGCTCAGTCCACCAGCCCATGCTGCCTCCATGCTTATGTTCAGCCCTGGGTATTTTATTACCTTCTTTCCCCCAACCCTTTGTGGCTTTGTAACCAGAGCACAGTGGGCTTTATGCAGATGATACTTAGGAAAAGTGTAGCCTAACTTTTGGTTTGCTGGGGGTTGTCATGTCAGCTTGCAGGAAATGCACTAGAAGTGTGTGGGGAAACACTGCAAGGCATCCTCCATGACTTCCACGTTCGGTTTTCAAGGAATGGGGCAGTGATATCATTCATTCTTGAACAGAAAAAACAAACCAAGCTCGTTTTCAGGGTCTAGCACAGCACTTCACACAGAGGCTGGAATTCCCCTACTGGCCATCATGCTGAGTACAGGGCATCACCAGTACTGTAAAGTTTCTGGATCTTTTGGGCTTAAATGGAAAAACATCATCTCTAAGGTGGGGAAGAAAGTACAGGCTTTGTAGTTTCACATAAGTAAAATCCAAGTAATATCCCTTGAAATATTAGCTACCACTGTGGCCTGTTTTCTATGTGTCAGTTATGATGCTCCTAGTAACTCATTCAGTGCTCAGCCCTAAGTGGTGCAATTATATTATTCCCAATTTTATGAATGAGAAGAGTGAGACTCAGTTGCTTGTCCAAAGTCATAAGGTAGAATGTTGCAGAACGTGGAGTCAAGTTGGCTGACTGTAAGGCCTCCAATCCAGAAATGTCTGAAGACATGGCGGGAGGGCTCCCAGGGATAAAGGCCATTGAGCTGCCATCTCCTGCCAGATGCTGGGCTTCTGTTCTCCACGCTCAGACTCCTAACGGGGACAGCAGAACACTTGTTCACGTTCTCACCTCCACATCCTATGCCCATAGAAGGGTGAAAAAGAAGCAGAGGAGATCCAGCCACCTCCACTCGCCCTCTCAATGTTTGTCACCATGAGCTGCAGCAATGAGGATGGACTGCACTCTGGTGTGATGGGTTGGCACATGGTCTCAAGTTTCTGGTCCAGGGGTTTGGAACACAGCTGCACTTGCTCTGGGGAGGAAGAGGGATGTTGTTTACCAGCACCAAGTCTCTGAACTCATTCTAGTGACCTTTGAGAATTCACTCTCTATGGGAATAAAAGTTATGGAGAAGGAATTTTTTTATCCTCTACACACGTCTAGGTCAAATTATTATTGCCAAATAAAACAAGTATAAATTTCCCCTCCCATAATCTTAAACAGACATATTCTAGAAACATTTCGTCCCTGTCTTCAGAAGATTGCTTTGCTTTTTCTGGTGTCAGATCAACAGAAAAATGTGACACCCTGGTCGTGAAAGCCTGGGTCAGTTTTTGAGCAGTATCTGTATAACTGGTAGATTTTATTCTCTTATTACTTTTTGTTTGCCCTTCATCATACACTCCTCAATAGAACTAAAGACACTCTCTGTTCTAAGGAAGCTCATGATCTAATGATGCCATTGGGAAGTCACTGGTCTTTATTTTGGATATTTTGCAAATCAAAAAAACAAAAATGGCCAATGCAAGTCGTAATCCATATAAATAAGCCCATTAAGAAGGAAATGGAGAAGCTATGAAGTATCACTGGAGATTTGTTATTCTTGGAGTTTGTTTTTCTCTCTGTAAGGAAATGGGTTGGTTTTTTTTTTGGTTTTGTTTTTAAAACCAATTGCAAAAAAACCCCATTAAACATGGTGGGAGGATGTACCCATAGGACCACTTTACAAGGAGCAATGAGCACTTGAAAATTATCAATATTCCTTTACATTTAGGAACACTTTGAGTGCTCTGAGTGAATTAACGAGAGGGAGTAAAGAGCTAGGTAAATATGTAAAGTCCATTCTGCAGTTAGTTTTCCAGAGGGATGCTCAGTTATATAAGGAAGGGAGCAAAGGTTAGAGAGCTAGAGTCCAGGTGGTTCTACCCGGAAGGTTTTCCCAGAGCAGTGGGGAAGAAGAAGAATGCCTCACTCTCTGGACTGGCTGGAAATGCCCTGGCCTGGCGCTTCCCTGGCGTGAGGAGTGTCACCATCCCTCCCTGCTGTTCCCCTTCCCACCCTTGCCCTTTCATAATTCCCAAGGAACCTGAAGCCCTCAAGCCAGTCAAGCTCACTGAGGCTCCGTGTATCTCCCACGATCTTCTCTGACACATGGAAGAAGAAGGAATATTTCTGAGTTCGATGATTTGCTTCTAGTTCATTTAAGAGTCAACAGCCAAAGGTGGAAAAGGGATGTAAAGACTAGATCCAGGTGAGGCAGTGGCGACGGCGGCGGCGAGAGGATGAGCAACAAGTTCGACGCATTGAAAGATGAGGACAGTGGGGACCACGATCAGAATGAAGAAAACAGCACACAGAAAGATGGTGAGAAGGAAAAAACGGAACGAGACTAGGCTCAGAGCAGCAGCAAGAGGAAGGCTGTTGTCCCTGGGCCAGCAGAGCACCCCCTGCAGTATAACTACACTTTCTGGTACTCCAGGAGAACCCTTGGCCGTCCCACTAGCTCACAGAGCTACGAACAGAATATCAAACAGATTGGCATCTTTGCCTCTGTGGAGCAGTTCTGGAGGTTTTACAGCCACATGGTACGGTCCGGGGACCTGACAGGCCACAGTGACATCCATCTCTTCAAAGAAGGAATTAAACCCATGTGGGAGGATGATGCAAATAAAAATGGTGGCAGTGGATTATTCGGCCATGGAAGGGCTTGGCATCCCGTTGCTGGGAGACTCTCATCCTGGCCATGTTGGGGGAACAGTCCATGGTTGGGGAGGAGATCTGTGGGGCTGTGGTCTCTGTCCGGTTTCAGCAGGACATTATTTCAATATGGAATAAGAATGACAGCGACCAAGCCACCACAGCCCGCATCCGGGATATGCTTCGGCGAGTGCTCAACCTACCTCCCAACACCATTATGGAATACAAAACCCACACCGACAGCATCAAGGGTAATTCAAGCTTTCGAAATACAAAAATCACATTGTGAAAGTGCACAAGCTGGCAATAATCCTTTTCTGTATGTGTGTGTTTGTCCGAAACGGATGCGAGGTCTCCGGCTGGCCCTTCCATCTGCTCACTGAGGGGACGTCCCTGAGCCTCGTGCTCCCCTTTTGCACTCATTCTGGGAGAACGGATTCCACTAGATACCCTTCAGCATCGCTGACTTTATAAAGCAGAAAAAATGGAAAACGTGACTTTGTAATAGACAAACTTTTTTTTTAATGGGGTTCTGTGCGGGGAGCTCAGCCCTTCCTTTTGCTGTGTGCTGTCCAGATGCCTCCCGGGCACCCTGTCGTGCTCTCCTCTGCTGTACGAAGGGCGTCGTGACCACGTGTACAAGCCAGAGCTGTCGACTGAGCGTGACCAGTATTATTAATGTCTGTGCATCCAGGAAAAGCTTTTCGTTGGAGAGTCCCGGAATAGCTATAAATACTGTCTTCTAGATCTGCCATTAAATTATTGGGACATTTTGTTTAAATAATAAAAAAAGACTAGATCTAAACATTGTTAAGGTAGAAAACTGGTACTTTGAGAGCCTGCATTTCTGCATTCAAGGGTAGAAATGGAAATTTACCTTTGGGGCACCCTAGTCATTTTTGAAGAAACGGTTAGGTGGCCCTTCCTCCATGATGCCGGCCAGTATAGCGGCAGGTGACCTTGTTTTCCCATTTTGGAATACCTGGGAGGTGCATTTTGTTCATTGCTGTATCTGTAGCACCAAGAGCTGTGCCTGGTGCAAAACGGGTAACTATCTGTAGGAATGAATGCATGTTTGATCAGTGGAGGTAATTCTCTTAGGCTGCCAAGATGTGAGGGCTGGGAAGCACGTCTGAGAACCCTGCACGGGAACTTGACACGCACTTTTTAAAAGTTATATAATTAATAGTGACCGGAAGGAGTTGAAATAGCACTCTTGGCACCACAGTTACCGTAGGCACTTATGGCTTGACCTGAGGCCCTTGCACAGTCTGTCACACTGTTTCCATTGAAAATGCATCTGAGTCCCAAGAATTGGCTTATAAGCGACCTTGGGAAATACAAACCAATCTTAGTTGAAACCTGCCTGAAACTCTGGTTCAGCTGTGGCTGTTTAGTAATATGTCCACACATAAGGCATTGCTGGGAAACCCACTGGCCTTTATTCTTGTGCTTTGTTCCTAGCAGGAAGCGTTGGTGTAGTATCAGGAATGTAGACCACTTTGCAGCTGTGACATTTTCCTAAGTGTCCCAAGAAGACCAGAGGATCTTAAATGGGCCAGGGAGTGGTCCTTCCTGGTATGTTAATACCTTAGATGCTCTGGCTGAGCAGAGCGTGACTCAGAAACACCCGAGTGGCCACAAGCAGTCACGAGTTTCAGTAAGATGCAGATGAACCAGAGAAAATCAGGGTAACATCACAGAAGATCATAAGGTTTGACATGAGGCTGGTTGATCAGCTCTGAGAGATGGCTGGGCTATCACACACAGCAAATAGCATTGCTGCATAATGATGCAGGTTTGAAGGGATATTCTCTATGTAGGCTCATTCAGGTACCCCAACTTGTTCTCCTGGAGGTTGGGGTTTGTAAGAAGCAGGCAGTCTCAGATGGCATCTGTGCTGAGGCCACAGATATGCAGGCAGAAGCCTGGCACCTTGTTCTTCTGCATGAGGACCCTGGGGCCTCAGGGGAAGGTGGAGAGTCTAAGGCCTTCTGGCCATAAGACAGTGCCACCCTGCTGATGGAGGGGCTGATATCAGCTCAGAGAGAATTCCAGACTGACTGCTTCCTGGAACATGAAGAAGGGGCTAGCAGGTCTTGGCAGGACATAAGGACAGTGTTGTAATATACTAAGCAAGAGAGAGATTTTTAAGTAGTAGGAGAGGTTATGCAATCTCCACTAGGATGTGGGGAATCAAGGTAGGGTGAGGGGCAGCACTGACCTCTTCCATAAAGGCAGTATCAGTGGTCACTGTGTCCCCTGTCAGGGGCTCCTCTGCTAGTGTCCGGTTGCAGTGACACTTGTAGCCTCTTGTGTGGGGAGGGAGAAAGCCATGAAGGGCATTAACCAGCCTGAGCAGAAAGATGACACTGGGTTAGCTTCATTTTCAGGTTGGCTCTGCTCAAGCGGTGACAAAGATAAGCACTGGTAATGCCAAGTTCATATCCCACCAGCTTGTTACCAAAGTGGGAAGAATTTTTCCCTTTCCCAGGAGGACCAGTGACAGTTCCAAGGCTGTCGGTGCTCACTGGCTCAGCATGAGTCAGGTAGTATGACTGTGACCTTGATCAACTAGGCCAGGGGCAGGTAACTACTCTCAAGCCCTTGGCCTGAGACTGGGGGAGAAGTGGTTCTCTAAGAAAAACTGAGTTCCCTTCATCTAAGGAAAGGGGATGAGTGCTGAGCAGCAAAAAAGTCACATATCCACACATTCTGACTTGAAATGTGTGACTGGGTGTAAGTCAAAGCCAGAATTTCAATGAAGAACCGGTTACCTAAGGTCTTCACGTAGCTTCAGTGTGCCTAGAAAGTGAAGGGGTTTCCCTGACCGTCTCTAGAATGTTTCTTAAGAAGTAAAGTATGCTCAAGCACTTAGCACTGGAAACTAATCACGTGACTAACAAACAAATGGACTGGAAACGGGGGGAAGGGCAGGCAGGAACGTAAGAGAGAAGGCTCATATCCTTTCAACAAATAAGCAGCATTACTTAGAATAAAGGAGGAAATGAGGCAAGAATTGAAATAATGAAGTGGTTATTTTTCTTGGCAAAAAAAATGGTGCAACATCTGTGTTAATATTTAGCCTAAAGAAAACCCCAGTAATTTCCGTTATTGTGATGTTATTAGATGACAGCGACATTTTTTTATTTCTTCCGTATCATTTTCTAAGTTATGAGTTAATCTAATCTGGCACTCAGGTCCTTCTCCATCAGGTAAAGTCCCTCTCATTCTTCAGTGGTCCCTCTTTGCAGGTACCATTCGTGTACCTTCTTTCCAGATTCACGTAGGGGGAGATCCTTTTTCTCTCTTTCTTGTCAGCTTTTCTGTTTTTGTACATACTACTAAGATAGCACTTGTCATGTTGCACTGTGGTTTTTCATTTGTTCAAAAAGTTCTTTCGGGCAAGACAGACTTGAGGTACATCATTTGACTTCTCTGAAAGTCAAAGGGGGAATAACAGTTCCTTCCACAGAGAGGTGCTGTGAGAATTCAATTAAAGAAGCTGATGCATGAAAAGCACGTAGCATGATATCTGGCACATGGTGAGAGCTCAGTAAATATTAGTGCATTTTAGTATTAATTCTCATTGAAATAATAGTTATTATTATTGATATGTATTTTACCAGATGATGAGTTCCTAGAGGACAGTGGCTGTTCTGAGGTCATAGTAGATACTCTATATATGTGGAAAGAAAAAAAGACAGGGAAAGGAGGGGAGGATAGGGGAAGAGAGGGAGAGATGGAGGGGAAAGAGGGAGGACATAATAATGGGAACAACTAAGAAGGGAGCACTGCCAGGTTTGTCCAGTGAAGAAGGATCTTGAGAACGTTTGTTTTATAGATGAGGAAATGTAGGGGCCAAGAAAAGTTAAGGAGCAGGTCTAAGACCACGAAGTGGGGCTGGAATACAGGCTGTCTCCCGGGGTTACTCGTCACAGCCCCTGCTGTTACCGGATCAGCTTCTTGTCCTCTCCATTTTCCTTAGCAATGCCACGGCATCCACACGGCTTGATAAACCTCAGCTGACCTCTGCCGCTGGGAGAACAGGGCATTTCCTATCCACCCCCAGATGCAGACTGAGGAAAACGTAGGTACTTGGTGGGAATTTTTCAATGTCTCCTGTGAAAACCAGAAGACAGCCATTAAGGAGTAACACGGTCCTGGCCTTAATGTGGTTGGCTCCAAGGGATCAAATCCTACCTGCACCCATACTGAGGATCACTGACTCTGATTGCAAGTGATGAGGCAGTTAAAGAAATACAGTGTATGTCCTTCTTGAATATAGGTTTGGACTGAACTGCCTACAAGGATTACTGCCTTCCTTGGGAAATGGGCTTGCATTTAGCTGATATAAGAGCCTAGACAGGGTATCTGCAGCTCCTTCTAGAGGGAGTATCAGAAAAGAAACCCATTCCTGTGTTTGGGTGGATCCGGTTCCTTAGAAGTGAGTGAAAACTAATATAGAGACTTGCAGGGGATGCTTAAGAGGGGATGTAGGAATGAACTTGAGAAAAAAGAGCCACACTGGGTGTTGTAAGGTCTGTAATATATTTTAAAATATTTCATCACAGGCAGTGTGCTCTCATGCATGTAGTTTACATTATACTCTAGGTACAATCATTTGCCCTAATCGGGAATTCACACACTAAGGTGGCAATCCAGCATTCTAATTAGGAGGGCTGTATTCCAGAAGCAGCTACTATAAGAGCTCCCACGATCTTTATCTCTGGTCAATAGCAGTTGCTTTACCAGTTGACATAGAAATAGGTTTCCATTGATGAAAGCAGTGGCTTTTTAATTGGCATAATGGATGCTACCAGTGGGGTTTCAATAGTGAGATTGCTAGTTGTAAAGATATGTGGATTGTCTAAAATATTTTAGAATAGCCCTTGCTTGAAAAGAGTATAAAAAACCAGATAGTTCGGTAGCTCTTGGTGAGCTTCCTGTGTCCAAATTTGAATTTAGAAGATTCTGGTTGCTCGATAATTATTGTAAGATTAATTGAATTCTGCTCCTAGAATATTGTCACATTTTCTGACATCATGATGTGATGTCAGGAGCTATAGCAGCTTTGCCTTGACTATGAAGGACGAAAGCCAACATGTTGAATGTTATTAGTTATGTAATGCTACCTAACAAATTACCCCGAAATTTAGTGGCTTAAAACAACAACAATCATTTATTACTTTCCAGTGGGTTCTGTGAGCCAGGAATTTGGGAGAGGTCCCGGCTTTGGTGTTTCTCATGAGGTTGCAATTAATGTTGGCTTGAGCTGTAATTATCCAAAGGCTTGCCTGGGGCTAGAGGACCCACTTCCAAGATGCCTCACTCATATGGCTGGGATAGTGCTGTCTGCTGGAGGGGAGGCTCAGTTCCTCCCCATGTCAGCTCCTCCGTGTGGCCTGAGCTTCCTCACAACATGGTTCCCAGACAAGCATCCTGAAAGAGAGAGCACCAAGGGGAAGCTGAATCCTTTCTGTGACCTAGCCTCATACAGCATCACTTCTGCCTTACTCTGTGGATTGGGATGGTCATAATCCCCTGCCTAGACCTGGAGAAATATGTAGGTGTGCCCATCTTTGTGAAATACAACCTTCTGCACTGTCTTAGTCTACTTTGGCTGCCATAACAAATACCATAGGCTGGGTGACTTAAACACTTAAGAAATATTTATTTCTTCCAGTTCTGGAGGCTGGAAGTCCAAGATCAGGGTGCTACCATGGTCACGTCCTTGGTGAGGGCCCTATTCCTGGTTATGCCCTCAAATGGTCTTTCCTTGGTAGGTACACAAAGAGAGAAAGATCCCATGCCTCCCCCAGTTTCTTTCTTTTTTTTTTTTTTTGCGGTACACGGGCCTCTCACTGTTGTGGCCTCTCCCACTGTGGAGCACAGACTCCGGACGCGCAGGCTCAGCGGCCATGGCTCACGGGCCCAGCCGCTCCACGGCGTGTGGGATTTTCCTGGACCGGGGCACGAACCCGTGTCCCCTGCATCGGCAGGCGGACTCTCAACCACTGCGTCACCAGGGAAGCCCTCCCCCTCTTTTTATAAGGGCATTAATCCCATCACGAGAGCCCCACATTGGGGGTTATGGTTTCAACTTATGAATTTTAGCAGAACACAAACATTCAGTCCATAACATACATTAAAGATAATGTAAAGAGGAAAGATAGAAAAAACCTAGGTCCTTGATACCATAATTGTGCTGCTGAAATAATAAACCTTAGAAACATTTCTGAATGTCTTGTTTCATAAGATAGTACATTTTCTCTATTGATTTATTCTATTATTGTAGCTGAAACTATATTACTTGGTATAAAAGCCAGAGCAAAAGAATTGGGTTCAGATTCTCCCAAAGCTGCTTAGATGATATGGCTTCAACCAAAGCATTTAATCCAATTCATTTATTCAACAGATGTTTATCAATGGCCTTCAATGTGCCAACCAGGTACCAGGTACTGTTTAAGACACTAGGGATGCAATATAGTGAGTAAATAGAAATTCCTGTCACCGTGGAGCTAACAGTCTCCTCTGTGTTCTGTGGGTCTCTGTGTGTGAGGGTGGTGGTGGAATGTGGTGGCAAGTGAGAAACCAGACGAATAATTAAACTGATGTGAGTGGCGAGGAGTACGATGGAGAAAAATAAAGCAGGGAAGGAGGATAGAGTGGCGGGGGAAGTCCTCCCCTCTAAAAGTGACATTTGAGTAAAGACTTGAAGGAGGTGAGGAAGTGAAGCAAGTGCAAAGGCCCATGTGGGAACAGACGTGTGTGTGTTAGGAGCATGGAGGAGCCAGTGGGACCCGGGGACTGAGGACCGTAGGAAATGAGGACGGAAAGGTTATGGAGGGGGCAGCAAATTGTATAGTGATATGGGAAGCCATCTGAGCTTTTGATTAGAGAGTTAATGTGATCTGACACACTTTAACAGGATCACTTTAGCTGCTGTGTCGAGGATTAGATTGAAGAGGGGCAGGCGTGGAAGCAGGGTGACTAGTTGGGAAGCTCTTGAAATAACTCATATGAGGAACGATGGTGAAAATTTGATAGCAATGGAGGTGGTAAGAAGAGGTCAGATTCTGGACATGCTTTGTTAGAATTTTTTGACAGATTGGAAGTGGGCTACAAGAGACAGAGAGGTGGCAAGGGTGACTCCAAGGGTTCGGGACTGGGCAGCGTGAAGAACAGTGTTTTAGGTTTCTATGGCTGCATAACAAGCCAATCTTAGTGGAATAAACAATAGCGACATTAATTTTGCTCCCAAATCTGCAATTTGACCTGGACTCTGAGGCAACAGTTTGTCTCTGCTCACTTGAGGCAGCTTGAAGTTGGGGGCTGAAATCATCTGAAAGTTTGCTTGGTCACATGTGCAGTCATTGATGCTGGCTGTGAGCCGAGGTTGGGTCATCCCTGTGTGGCCTTTCCATGTGGCTGCTTGGCTTCCTCACAACATAGTGGCTGGGTTGCAAAGGTCCAAGGGTGAGTGTCCCCCAAAAAGAGAGCAAGCCAGGTAGAAGCTGTATCAACTTTTATGACCTCGCCATGGAAGTCTGTGTCACTTCTGCCACATTTATTGCATCAAGGCAGTTACAAAGTTCTGCCAAGAGTCAGACAGAGGGAAACAGACTCCCTCTCTTGATGGGGGAGTAGCAAGAGCACGCAGGAGTAGATATATCGTCGCAGGATTTGGTTTTGGAAAGTAAATTTTGCCACGGATGGAGTGGCCATTTATTTGACATAAAGAAAACTATAGAAGTAGCAGGTTGGGGTGCTTTGAGACCAGGAGCTGATATCAGGAGTTTGAGATAAGTTTGTTTGACATGCCCCTTGGACTTCCAAATGGAGAAGTCAGGCAGGTAGGTGGATATGTGAATTTAGAAGTCAGGGGGTGTCCCCAATGTATAGTTAATATTTAAAATCAGAAAGCCAGATAATATGACCAAAGAAGTGAGTGTAGACAGAAAAGAATGTGATCCAAGAATCGAGTTCTAGGACACCCGACATTTAGCAGTGAAGGAAAAGTGGGGCAAATGAGACTGATAGGGATAGGCCAGAGATGTAGTGTGGCGTCCTGGAAGCCGGGTGAGAAAAGCGCTGAAGGAGGGGGCCCTGAACCAGATTTTTCAGTTTTGAAGATTGTGATTCCGTGATGGGAAGCACCTGAAAAGGTGTTTGTATTCCTAACTCAGGCTGTTAGGCTCCATCAATCCAAATTCTTCTCTCTTCTGCTGGATCAGAATCTTCTGGAGGGCAGAGATGTTAGCTTTGGTCATCTCCGGACCCTCTAAGGTCCTGTCATGATGTTCTCCACACAGTAGATACCTAATAAGTGAGGGTGAACAGACATTAGCAACAAAGGGATACTATATAAGTTAAATTCCCTTAAAAGGGCAGTTATAAGCTCGAGGAATTAGTCGATTCTCATTATTCGTGGCAGTTATGTTCTGTAAAGTTGTTGTGAACATCGAATTAGTGAATACTGAAACATCACTCCTGGTAGAAATACAGGCTTAGATTCCTGCGAGCCTCTGATCACAAGTTTCGTCATCCAAGCAATATATAGCCATCTATTCTGTGTTTCTGTTTAAAGACACCTTATTTACGATATACTGCTGATTCATTAATATTAAGCTCATGGTCAACAACAGCACTATACCTCATGCCTGAACAAAGCTTATCTAACACATATTTTCTCCATCACAGCCTGTCTTCTGATTAGGAACACTAGACGGCACTTCAGCACGGGCTTGGGAGTTACCTTAAACAATGGAATCACCAAAAAAAAGGCACGAAAACGTGAAAAACGTGACACTAAATAGACTGTGAAAAGAAGGCTTGTTTACAGTAAGAGAGCGTAGAGCAGCCCCCTGTTCTGTACCCCTCTCCTTGCTCAGACCTTAGCTAGAGATACGTGCATTGGGTGACTCAGCTTTTCTTCTCCTCTGCGCGTGTCTGCTAATGACCGCGGAAGGACAGAGAGTATTCATTTTGCGATCACAAATAAATTTTAGCGAGTACGCAAATTTGAGAATACGGAATCTGAATGATGAGCATAACTGTATCTAACTTGCCTTAAACTGAACGTAAAGGCCAAAGAAGAAGGGTTTTATAGCTTTTTCTCTGTACATGCATTTGGAAGGGGCCATAACTTCAGTATTTTTTTTTTTAATTTCAAGATGTCATCAATACTTTGGGGCTTAACACCTTGCACAAATAACTGAAATTATAGCTTACTCTGATCTCATTAGTTTGAAATCAGATTTTATTACTTTGAAAACGCCTTACCATTTCTGAATCTATCCTCTTTGGTTAGCATGTTCTTCCTATAGTCCCATAAATCAGATGGTCTGAGCAGGTTTTTCTATTTGGACACTGAGGTCATTGAACAGAACATAAGTTGGGGCACTCTTGGGGAAGACAGACTTCTGCAGTGTGTTTCAGGGTCTAATTTTTTGCTCTGGGCCATAGCTGAGTCCACCTAGAATCCCGCCACAGTACAAAGGTGTTTGTACAGGCTCTCAACATTGTGTCAGTGGCAATTTACAGAAATTTCCTGGAAGATTTAAAAGCCCATAAGTGGGCCAGGTAGGTGGAAGTTGGGAAAAGCACAAACTAAATAACAGTATTTATGGAGATTGAGCCAAAGCAGCACTAGATCACCGAGGAGAGGTGACCACGTCCCTCCTGAAGATGCTATGAAAGAAAACTTCTTCCCGTGAAGGAAAACAGACCACATTTGGCTGTAAGGGAGAAAAACATCTTGATCTTTTGGTTTTAATAAGCAATTTCCTAAATAGCTAAATTAAGTTAAATTTAAGAAGAAAATTTAAAATAAAATGAACAGAAATATGAACCCTAATGTCCTTTAAAAATGCCTTTATAATTTTCCAAGGAACAGTTTTCTGTTTCGTTAAGGAAAAGCAAATTTGTCATCTTTTCTGGCAGCCTCAAACTATTTGGTTTCTAATTCCTAAAGGAGTCATTTAGCTCATTGAAGAGTAAACCCAGCTCCCCCACCAAACACCCACTGCCTGCTTGGAGCCTGGGAATCCCTTGGGGAGGCCCAAGGGCATGGCTCTATGTCCAGTCCCTGCTGGACACTGCTGCATAGCAAGTTCAAGACAAGCCGAGGGGCTCCAGGAGAGAGGGCAGCACCAATCTTGCCATTAGGGTGGTCAGCTTTCCTCTGCCTCTTCTCTTTCCCTAAAATATTAAGTCTGCCTGCCAAGATAATGTCCCGGCTTGTGCAGATGCAAGAAACAGGGCAGAAAGCTACTCCACTTTGTTTTGCCTGGAAGTTAACCTCGGACTCTCAAAGGAGCACTTAGAATTCTGTGGAGGCAACACCCTCCAAATACAGCCACCCCAGCATTCTGGAGGGCAGATTGCTGTTGACCTCAGCTTTCCCAGCCACAAAATATTGGGAAAGGGCCTTTGAGGAAAAGGTGGTCACAAAGCCTATCCACTTTTCTCAGGCCGGTGGACCAGGCAGATTAAGGAGGAGGCCCCAGGAGCGGTAGGGACATTGCCTAGGATACTGGTTTTGAAGGAGTACTAAAACCCAAGTGGAATAAACTAGAAATGTGAAGTCAGTTACCTCGGGCTTTCACTTACAGCTTTTCAGTGGAAGTGAGAGGTTCCTTGTTGCAAGGAAGGGTCTTCTCAATGAAGCATTCAGTTTTGTGATGCCCCCATGCAGGCAGCGGGGCACAACTGCAGGCCGGCCTCAGCCTCCCCCTGCTTGGGTCCACAGGTCAAGACTGGAGTCACATTTCCGTCAGCTGACCTGTGAAGCTAAATAATTCATGGCTTCTAAGATGCTGTTTCCTGGAAATGAGGGTTTTAAAAAAGCTTTTATTGCCTAAACGATAAGCTCTTTAACATACCTCATAAACAGTCTAGCTTAGAGAATTGCCCACAATAAGTGTAAGTAGCCATTCTCTTGTTTTGAATGTGAAGAAAGAACTATATGATTTTTATTCATAGAATTTTCTAACCTTCACTGTGTTGAACAAAATCTGCTTTCAAGGAGAGTGACGTTATTACTGTCTTGGGAGCCGCTGTGTCTGTCTGGCCCTAGTGGTTTGACTTCCTTGGTTAATGGTTCTTTCCATGCCCTCAGCAGCTAGGGATGGACCACTGACAGGAGAACATCCGGTCTCCAAGAGCCAAGTGTTATGGTGAGTGTTTTCTTGCTCTCAAGTGAGGGTGACCAACTATTATGGTCTTTCCCGGATGGAGGGTTTTCAGTTCTAAAACCAGGAGAGCCCCAGACAAGTCAGTCACGTTATTTCTGGCCAACTCGTGTCGAGGGAAGCAGCAGAGTAAGGGTTTGCCACGTGCGGGCTCTGGAGCCGACCACCTGGATTAGGGCCTGTCTCCATCATGTCACTCGCCATGTAACCATGGGTAAGTGACTTAACCTCCCTGCTCTTCAGTTTTTCACACCTAAAAATAACATCTACCTCTTAGGGCTGTAGTGGAGTGCCTCTCAGTGTGCTGTGCACGTAGGAAGTGCTCATAAATGGTAGCTGCTGCTGCTGTTGTATGTATTATTATCTGATGGTATAACGGCAGTAGTTGGTGGGGCAATCACGTGGGGAAAATAGTAACTGATAGATCTGTTGTCAACCCAGAGCTAGCCAGAAGTGATCAAATAACATTCATGAAAGCTTAAGAAGGGGGGAAAGTGGGATTATGCTCTTCCTTTTGGAAACTCTTTATCAAAATGAATTTTAATTTGAAAAGTTTGGGTGTCTATAGGGACAAATTTCCACGATCTGGAAAATCCAGGCAGATGGATTTTTTGGATAAGGGAGGCACAACTCTGTGTGCAGGCTCAAAGCTCTGCAGGGAGGGAGCCTGTTGTTCATCAGCCCCTCTGGGGCACAGTATCAGGCTGCAGACCCTTGGCATGTGTTATGGAAAACCTGAGCTGGGGCTCCAGACACATGTGTTTCAGATCAGTATTAATAGAGTCTGCTTCTGAAACTCTTATTTCCTGTCAGTAAATTTTTGCTGAGTCATTTGAGCTCATGCATCTTCTGAGACAGTGGTCACGTGACCAGACGAAACTTGTGGGCCCACTGCTTGCCTGTGGGCACATATTTTTGCAAACTTGATCGACTTATATTCCTTCACAGATCACACACTGCATGCCCTGCATTGACTTAGGGGCCTGGAGCTTACTGGAAGGGGTAAGATCCAGCTTTGTCCACAAAGAGATTGCTTTCTAGCTGGAGGACAGGTCCATATTCAAGAACTACAAGTTGAATCTTAAAGAGTTTTCTAAACCATAAACAGAAGTATAAACCGTGTGACCGTTAAGCACAGAGTAATACCTTCTGACTGGGGAGGATCGCAAAGGAAGGCACATTGAGTTAGGCTTTGGAAGAAAAATAGAATAAGTAGGACTTTGAAAAGCTGAGAAAGGGAAAGAAAGTTTGGGCAGGGGGCGTGAGGAAGCTATAAAATGTATACAGGTTCAGGGCATCATGTCAGGCAATCGGCATGCTTTATTGGACCATAGGAAGCCCAAAGGCAGTTTCATGGGAGATCAGTTGGGCCAGCTAGTGGAAGATGTGGACTGGGTGTGAGACTACAGAGTTTGTGCTTTCTTTCATATGCAAGGAGGGAGGGAAGGCAGTCAAGAAAAAGAGCGGTATGATCATGGCTAGGTCTTAGAAAAAGGAATTGGTCAAGGAGGGAGTCTGTCGGCCGTTCTATGCAGGATGCAGGAAGACAGGAGAGAGCACAGGTATTAGCTACAAAATGCAGGTCAGAGTCGTTGAGGCCCTGAACTTTGGAAGTGCCAGAGAGAATGGAAGGGAGAGAAGAAAAGAGACTAAGGAAACACTTGCGAGGTGGAAAGAGAAGATTTATCTACACTTATCTACATCCAACTCCAGTGTGGGAATTGGGCAGGGTGGGAACAACTGGGAATGGAAGAGGGGATAGGATAACAACCTGGATGACAGGTGGTGAAGATGAGGGAAATGGGGTTGTTTAGCTCAGAAAAAAGGTTGACCAGCACCTTAATGAGAGTGTGAAAGAGACCAATGATAACTGTTCTCTGATCTCTTCAGAAAATGAGTCAAGTTAAGGTCTGAAGAATGTGGAGGAGAGGTAAGAAAGAATTTTCAAGTGGGGACCCAACAGCAGGAGACGTTTTACTGTGAGCTCCAATCTTGCATCACTGCCTGGAGATGGGGAGATATGCCTCCTTCCATCCCCCTTACTAAAAACCCAGCTCAGTCCCTCCTTGGTCAGTTGTTTCCTCCTAACCCAGAAACGTCAGCATCACTGTTGCACAAAGCATGGACATGGATTCACCACTGGAAATAGCTGTGCTAAATTCCTTTGTTAATTTAAAATAAGCATACTGAATGTAGCAGGAATAAGTGGGTTTGGGTTGTAGAACTATCAAGGACAAATCTCTAGAGATGATTGGTAACAGAATGCCACTTAAAGCAGCTTTGCCAGAAAAAAGGGTGTATTGGTAGGTTACGGGGGCATCTCGGGTCACCCAAGACAGAAAGTGACTGAGACTTACTGAGTCCTGAGAGCCCTGCTTTGTTCCCTGCTTCTGCCTCTCTCTCAGTCAGCTGCCCTTTCTCTCTGCAGGCTGACCTTGACTGTTTCAGCCACCCCACAGTACCCAAATGGTCTGTGCTCAGTGCAGGGGGCCAGAGACAGCCAGATCTTGTCTTTCTATCCCAGTTTCAACTGCCTGTGGTCTCTGGCCCAGCCTGATGAGCAAGGTCCTACAGCACAAGCATAGCTGCTGAAAAGTGTGCATTGCTGTGGACAGGGTGGCAGTTCTCAGGGAAGGGGTCATGGACCAGACAGTCACCTCCTAACATCTCTTTAAAAATCATGACAGGATAAAACCTCAAATCTTCTCTGCGTATGTGGCAGAATATTTGAAATGTAGAGACCAGGAATATATTAACCAACATAAAGAACATCTAACAAAATTATTTAGAAAAGTCACCATTCAGAGTTATTGAATCATATTATGCAAATAAATTATCTATTAAGGTGACAAAGAAAACATTGACCAGCCAGCCTTTGGCATTCTTGAAACTCACAAGGGGTCAACCAGTCATCACTGTTCTGTGAACACGCAGGAACCACCACTTCCGAACCTTCTTCAAGCTTCAAGTTTATGGCAGCTTTGTTTTGATTATGTCACTTCCCTTCTCAGAAATCATACGTATTTGTGTTGCAAGTCACCATCAAACTTTTTAGCAGGGATTTCAAGGCCTGTACCGTCACGTCTCATTACGCTCTAGTCCCTCCTATTTGTTTCAATTCTGTTTGCTTACCTCCTATGGTATCCAATCTCAGTGGTTTCAAATCCATGTCGTATATTAGATTCCTGTGTCTCACCCCTGAAGATTCTGATTCTGGGTCTTGGGAGTGTGTATATTTTTTAAAAGGGTTTTTTAAAAAAAATATAATTGGCATACAATAAACTATATATATTTACAGTATACAATTTGACAAGTTTTAACGTGTATATGCCTGTGAAACTACCACCAAAATCAAGACAATGAACGTATCCATCGTGCCCCAAACTTTTTCCATGCCCCTTTGTCACCTCTCCCTCCTGCCCTGCCCTTCCTTCTGCTCTGTCCCCAGGAAACAACCAGTCTGCTCTCAGTTACTATAGATTAGTTGTATTTCCAAGAATTTAATACAAATTCCAGCTCTTTCTCGTCTAGCTTCTTTTACTTTCTTTTTATAATGATTTTGAGATTCATCGTGCTGTTGCACTTATCAATAGTTCATTCCTTTTTATTGCTGAGTAGTATTTAGTTGTGTGGATACACCACAGTATGCTTATGCATTCACCTGCTGACGGACTCAGATTGTTCCCAGGTTTTGGCTATTAAAAATAAAACTGCTGTGTATGTTTGTGCACAAGTCTCTTATGGGCATATACTTTCATTTATCTCGGGTAAACATCTAGGAAGAGAATGACTGGAGAATATGGTAGTTATACATTTAACTTTATAAGAAACTTCCAAACTATTTTCCAAAATGGTTGTACCATTTTACATTTCACCAGCAGTATATGAGAGTTCTAGCTCTTCTACATTCTTGCCAACATTTGATCAGTCCTTTTTTTTTTTTTTTTTTTTTTTTTGCGGTACGCGGGCCTCTCACTGCTGTGGCCTCTCCCGTTGCGGAGCGCAGGCTCCGGACGCGCAGGCTCAGCGGCCATGGCTCATCGGGCCCAGCCGCTCCACGGCATGTGGGATCTTCCCGGACCGGGACACGAACCTGCATCCCCTGCATCGGCAAGCTGACTCTCAACCACTGCGCCACCAGGGAAGCCCCGGGAAGCCCCTGATCAGTTCTTTTAACCGTAAACATGCTAGTAGGTTTATAGTGATATCTCATTGTGGTTTTACTTTGCATTTCCCTAATGACTAATTACGTTGAATGTCTTTTCATATGTTTGTCATCTGTGTTGTTGTTGGGTTTTTTTTTTGGTGAAGTTCCTGTTAAAATCTTTTGCTGATTTTTAAAAATTGTGTTGTCTTCCTTTAATTGAGTTTTGAGAATTCCTTATATAGTGTAGATACAAGTCCTTTATCAGATATGGGATTGGCAAATATTTTCTTCCAGCCTGTGGCTTATCTTTTCATTTTCTTAACAGTATCTTTTGAAGAGCTCCTAATTTTGTCTTTTAAGAGTTCTAAGTTTTAAGTTTCGATTATTTGGTTTTTCTTTCATGGATCACACTTTTGATGTTATAAGAAACTTCTGCCCAACCAAAGGTCACAAAGGTTTTCTCCCCTAATTTTTTTTCTAGAAGTTTTACAGTTTCAGGTTTTTCATTTAGACTTATGATCCGCTTTAAGTTAATTTTGGTTAGTTGTAAAAGTTATGTATTGAAGTTCAGTTTTTTTGGTGTGTATGTATAATCAATTTGTTCTGGCACCATTTGTAGAAAAGACTATCTTTTCTCCATGAATTGTCTTTATGTTACACTTTTGTTGAAAATCAACTGACCATTACATGTGAGTCCATTTCTGAACTTTCTGTGCTGCTCCATTGATCGAGTTGGCTATCTTTACACCAATACCACACTGTCTTGGATACCGCAGCTTTGTAATGTCTTAAAGTCAGGTAGTGTAAGTTCTCCAACTTTGATTTTCTTCTTCAGAGTTGAGCTGTTTTAGTTTATTTAGGTCTGTCATGGGCTGAGTGTTTAGAGGATTATGTCCCCAACAAAACTCATATGTTGAAATCCTAACCCCAAGTATCTCAGAATATGAGTGTATTTGGAAGTAGGGCCTTTAAAGAAGTGATTAAGGTAAAATGAGGTCATATGGGTTGGCCCTAATCCACTGTGACTGATGTTCTTATAAGAAGAGAAGAACACAGGTATAAATAGAGGGAAGACCCTGTGAACACATAGGGGGAACATGGCCATCTTCTACAGGCCAAGGAGAGAGACCCCAGAAGAAACAACCCTGCCTCCAGAACTGTGAAAAAATAAATTTCTCTTATTTAAGCCACCTAGTCTGTGGTATTTATTATGGCAGCCCTAGCAAACTAATATAAGGACCATCACATTTCCACATGGATTTTTAAATCAGTCCGTGATTTTCTAAAAAGTGCCTGCTGAGATTTTGATTAGGATTGCATTGAATCTATAGATAAATTTGAGGAAGATTAATGAATTAACAACACTGAGTCTACCAATCTATGAACACAGTTTATCTGTCTTTATTTAGATCTTCTTTAATTTTTATAAGCAGTGTTTTATAGTTTTCTTTGTGTGTCTTACCCAGCTTTTGTCAGGTCTATCTCAAAGTGTTTAACATTTTTAATGTTATTATAAATAATATTGATTTTCATTTTAATACCTAATTCTTCATTGTACATAAACAGATTTTTAAATGTTTTGTTTCCTTTTTTTTTTTGTGGCACGCGGGCCTCTCACTGTTGTGGCCTCTCCCACTGCGGAGCACAGGCTCTGGACACACAGGCCCAGCGGCCATGGCTCACGGGCCCAGCCGCTCCGCGGCATGTGGGATCTTCCCGGACCGGGGCACGAACCCATGTCCCCTGCATTGGCAGGCGGACTCTCAACAACTGCGCCACCAGGGAAGCCCAAATGTTTTGTTTCTTAATCAAACTTTTCATTTTGAGATAGTTGTAGGTTCACCTGCAGTTGTAAGAAATAATACAGAGAAACCCAGTGTATCCTTTATCCAGTTTCTCCCAATGGTAACATCTGTAGTACAATATCACAGTCAGGATATTGACCTCAACACAGTCAGGATATAGAATCATTCCATCACCATTCCATCACCGTAAGGATCTCTCTGTTGCCCTTTTATAGGCACATCTACCTCCTGTCTCACAACTCATCTCTGATCCCTGGCAACCACTAATTTGTTCTTCATTTCTATAGTTTTCTCATTTCAAGAATATCATATGTATGGAATCACACAGTACATAATCTTTGAGACTGGCTTTTTTTTTCACACGGCATAATTTCTTGGAGATTTATATAAGCTGAGTATATCAATAGTTCATTCTGTTTTATTACTAAGTAGTATTCTACCCTATGGATACACCATAGTTTGTTTAACCATTCACTCTGTTGTTCCTTTTTATCCTTTTTGTTACAGTTTTATTGAGGTAAAGTTGACAAATAAAATTGTAAGCTATTTAAAGTGTACATTGTAATGATTTGCTATATGTATACATTGTGAAAGGATTCTTGCATTAAGCTAATTAACACATCCATCACCTCACATATTTATCTTTTTATAATTTATCTTTTTTTTGTTGTTGGCATTGGTGAGAACATTTAAGTTCTAAGCAAATTTCAATTATACAATACAGTGTTATCAACTATAGTCACCATGTTATACATTAGATCCTCAGACATTGTTTATCTTATTACTGAGAAGTTATTGAGTTGATCATAATTTTTCTTTTGGAGTCTGTTAATATGAAGAATTACACTAATTAGTATTCAAATAGTAAACCATCCTGTATTCCTGAGGTAAACTCCATTTGGTCATAGTAGATTTTTTTCCAATATATTCTAGGTTTTGACTTGTTAAATACTTGTTACTAATTTTTGCATCTATGACTATGAGGGTTATTGATTTGTAGTTTTCTTTTAAAATCTGTTTAGTTTTTATAACAAAGTAGTGGTGGCCTAATAGAATGAGTTGGGAAGATTTCCCTCTTCAATTTTCTGGAAGAGTTTGTGTAGAATTGGTATTATTTCTTCCTTAACTATTTGGTAGAATTTCCAGTAAAACCATCTCTTCCTGAAGGGTTTTTGTTTTTTTGGTTTTTTTTGGTTGTGTTTTGTTTTTTATGGCAAGGTTTTTGAGTATAAATTTTATTTCTTTAATAGATATAGCAGTTATCTATATTTTCTTGAGTGAGACTTAGTAGTGTGTGTCTTTCAAAGTATTTGTCTATTTCATAGACGTTGTTGAATTTATTGGCATACTGTTCATGTGCTCTTATTTTTTTAAATATCTATAGAATCTGTAGTTATACTACTCTCTCATTTGTACCATTGACAATCTGTGTCTTCTTTTATCCTTATCAGTCTGGTTAGAGTTTTTTCGATTTTATTGATCTTCTCAATGAACCAGCTTTGGGTTTCAGTGGTTTTCTTCCCATTATTTTTCTTTTTGTTCTATTAATTTAAAAATATTATTAACTAAAGTCTATACTTTATTGAAATTTCTTTAGTTTTTACCAGTCTGATCTGCATGATAGCAGACCCAGGTGTTCAGACAGTCAAACATCTGCCACTTGGAACAGGCAGGAACATATTCTGTGTGACTGCCAGAGGGTCACCTCACACCCATTAGCTAAAGTTAGGGAGGCGCTTAGACTCAGTGGTAGCAAAACTGCCACTCCAGCATGAACTGTCCAAAGATAAAGTGGCCTTCCTATGAAATATACCCATGGTGATCTAGCTCCCAGCTTTCTCCCGGCTTCCTCTCCTGCTCATACTCCTGCCCCTTCCTCAATAATCTGCCAAGTTGCTTGAAATTCTTGCCTTTAATAATGCTACTTACATGTCTCCAGAAATTCTGGTTAAAAGGAGCGAGTACCATGGGATGGATATCTCACTAACCTATTAGTACCCGTCTTAGCAAGAATGGCTTGATCACATAGGCTAGCTGAGAACCTAGATTCTAGGGTGGAGACAGAATGGGATCTAAGACAAGCAAATTTTGATGGAGAAGGAAGGAGAAGCAAAGGACCTGATGGGGCAGAGTCTAGGGAAGGAGACAGGGCAGACAGGGGCCCTATAGGGCAGATGTAATAATCAAATGAGAGTGTGAACATAATGACTAATGTGTGTATTTTCTGCCTTACCGTATACAAGAGTATTAATGGGACGAGGATTTGGACTAGCTTCCCAGTCTCCTGAAAGCAGCATGGCGAAGACTTCTCCCACCTGGGGCTGCTGCTTAGGGCTGCTTCCTACTGATGAAGCAGGAAAACCACAGAAGTAAAACCTGCCGGCCCCAGGGGCAGCCTGTGCTCATTTCCAGGCCTCCCTCAGAGGCTTTGGAGTGGCAGGAAGCGTGCTGGGCCTGGAGTCAAAAGACTTGGCTGCAGGCCCAGCGATACCATGTACCCACTGAGAGATCTTGGGCCAACCTCAGTTTCCTCATTTGTCAGACTGTTACCAAATTAAGTCTTATGGACCCTACTCAGGCCCTAGCCTGGCCAAGGCTCTCTGCCTGGGTAGGGGAGGCTTCTTTTTCCTTTCGGGTTCGAGCAGCCGAATAACGACCTAAGCTGAGATCAAGACAGCACAAACTTCATTCAGTGGCCAAAGAATGGAGAAGCGGGACCTAAGTACCCAGATCAACTTCTCGCCCGTGTGGTGAGAGGGATTTAATTTTACAGAGAGGAGGAGTGAGGCTAATGTTGGGGAGGCCTGTGCATTAGTCTACTGGGGAAGGGACAGGGCTTTTTCCCAGGAAGCAGGGTGCCGCCCCCTTTTATTCTTTTCTTAATGTCTGGTCTTGGCCACCGGCAGGTGTGTCATTTAATATGCTAATGTAGTAAATCAGTGTGCAATAAGACTCAAGGTCTGTTGGAGGTCAGATTTGTCGCCATCTTGGTCCCAGCTGGTGCCGTCTCTTTTCTTTTTGTTTGTTTGTTTTGTAGCTTTCTTTTTCTTAAATCTCTGGACCCTTTAACTTAAAGACTTATGTTAACTCCCGCTAAAGGTGGGGCTTGGTGGGTTTTGAGGAAAACCTGGAGCAGCTCTGGCGAAAAACTGACAGCAGGCTTCTGCATCCACCCCCTGGGTGACCTCACGTACTCCTGTTATAGCAGCTACTGCTAATATGCCAATATCTCCCAAATCCAGATTTCCAAGCCAGACCCCTCCTCTGAATTCATGAGGCCTGAATCCAAACTTCCCTGAACGTCTCTATTTGGGATTCACAGGCCCCTGGAGTTTAGCATCAATCTATCTGCTCACCTTTCGTTCCACACCTGCACCGCCCTCCTAGCCACACTTAGGTGAAGGGCAGTGTCTCCCACCGATAGGCCCCCAGAGAAGGCTGGATGTTTGCCTTAGCTTCTCCCAGACCTCCCACATTCATCCAGTCACAAGTCCTGTATAGTCCTCTTAAATCTCTCTCTCTTTTTTCTTTTAAACATCTTTATTGGAGTATAATTGCTTTACAATGGTGTGTTAGTTTCTGCTGTATAACAAAGTGAATCAGCTACACGTATACATATATCCCCATATCCCCTCCCTGTTGCATCTCCCTCCTACCCTCCCTATCCCATATCCTTAAATATCTCTTGAATCCATCCCTCCTCCCCAGCCCCACTGCCACTGCTCTGAATTGAAATCTCAGCGTCTGTCTCTCCCAGACCATGTCAGTAACCTCCTGCCTCACCCTCAGTCTGGCCACTGCCCAATTACTTTTTCTAAACTGCAAATCTCATCATGTGCCTCTTTTACTTCACACCCTTAGTGATTACCTGTTTATTCCCCTTAGGGTAAAAATCCAAACTCCTTAACATGTCCTGAAATATAGTCCCCTGTGATCTGGCCCCTGAGTTCCTCTCTTGATTCCTTCCCTGCCCACCTTCCCTACCCCATTTTACATTCTATCTCAAACTACATTCAACTACTCAGAATGCCACAAATGGGCCAGACTTGCTCTTTGATAACTTGAATGTCCTGCTCCCTTGCCTGGCATTCCTTTGGCCCCCTTCTTTTCCTGCCCAAACCCTATCCGCTCCCCCTCAATCAGGAGTGAGATCCGTATTCTCCCTCAGGAAGCCTCCCTGGTCCACCTGAGTTAGCATGCACTGTCTTGAGGCACCTCCTCCCAGACAGCTAGCATACTGAGTGGTGCTGCCTATTTCCCCCAGGGGTCTGTGAGCTCCTCTTGTGTGGGCAGTATGCCTCAGCCACCCCAGTCTCCCCAGTGCCTGGCATGGTGTCGAACCCTCTGTCAGTGCTTGTTGAATGAATGAGTGACTGAGTCTCCGTCACCTCACAGAGTATCTGTGAGAATTAAATGATGACATGTGAAAAGACTTTGCAAACTGTAAATGTGTTTTTTAGGGATATTCTGGACAGTCAAAAGATTTAGGGAGGAAATGAACAAGCTAGATAGGTCCCCTGGACAGTGAACATAGAAAGATGTTGAGCTGCGATGTCCTAGGGAGTCAGGAGAATGCGAGGATAGCCCTGAATACAACACATGACCTGGGACTACTCGAGAAGGGAAATGACATCTTGGGGAATCACTCTAGGTCACGTATGCTCAGGGGGATCATTCTTGTACAGCTCTGGTCTGTTCATGTAGCACAGTCATTCCGATACATGCTCGGGCGGTGAGCAAATATATTTATAGCTTGAAACCAGAGCTTCCTTGTGTTTATATGATGGAACACGCAGACTTTTAGAACAACAAACACATGGTCCTCATTAAAGATGTAGATTAGATTTTGATGACATTTTGGCAGAGGTCCTGGGAATGTCCATGTTCTCCTTGTCAGTGATGCCTTTCTTGGTGTGTGTGTGTGTGTGTGTGTGATAGAGGGGTGGGGGGGATGATAGCAAATGGGAAAGAAAGTACTGCTAGTTTTTGTGGGCGCTGCACAAGACTCACTCTACTCTCTCCCACCCGCACTCCCCTCCCCTCAGAGCAGAGGTCTAAAGCTAGACTGAAGTGGGGTCTCCTATTTCCCCCTAATAGTGAATACAGGTCTCAGGCTCTCACACTCCATGGGCTACAGAGAGAGTGTCAGAGGGACAGAAATAGAGAGAAGGGGCCAGGAGAACCCAGTGTGCAGGCAGGGTGGGGATGGAGGTGTCTGGTCGTGGACATGTGGGTGTTTGTTGATTAATGGATGAACGAGGCCCTGTCACCTCATAGGGACATTGTAAAAACTACACCCTTGATGACCTGGGTAGTGCCAGCATATTGGCAATGGCATTTGCCTTGAGGAAGACTAAGAAGGATGTGGGTAAAAGGAGGGGCTCCACATATCTGAGAAGGCAGGCAGATAGATCATTAGTTAATTAATTAACCATAGGTGTTTGTTCAATATGGTTGTGAATTAAATTGTGGTCCTTGCCCAAATTTGTATGTTAAATAACCCCCAATGTGACTGTATTTGGAGATAAGAGCTTATAAGGAAATAATTAAGGTTAAAAGAGGTCATAAAGGTGGGACCTTAATCAGATAGGACTGGTATTCTTTTTTTAAAAAATAAATTTATTTATTTTTGGTTGTGTTGGGTCTTTGTTGCTGTGTGCAGGCTTTCTCTGGTTGTGGTGAGCGGGGGGCTACTCTTCATTGCAGTGCGTGGGCTTCTCATTGCGGTGGCTTCTCTTGCTGCGGAGCACGGGCTGTAGAGCACAGGCTCAGTAGTTGTGGCGCACGAGCTTTGTTGCTCCGCGGCATGTGAGATCTTCCCGGACCAGGGCTCGAACCTGTGTCTCCCGCATTGGCAGGCGGATTCTTAGCCACTGCGCCACCAGGGAAGCCCAGGACTGGTATTCTTATAAGAAAAGGAAGAGACACGAGAGATTTCTTTTTCTCCACATATACATACAGAGAAAAGGTCGTATGAAGACACACGAAGAAGTTCTGCAAGCCAGGAAGAGAGCCCTCACCAAAAACAAATCGTGCTAGCACCTTCATTTTGGATTTCGAACCTCCAGAACTGGGACAAATAAATGTCTGCTGTTAAGCCTCCCAGCCTGTGTGTTCTGTTATGTCGGCCCCAGCAGACAAACAAATATCCATTGTGTGCAGAGTCCTTTGCCTTTGGGGCTTGCAAAAAGGATCCCTTGCAGGGACCCATGGTTTCATAGGGATTTTCCTGTTTGAGTCCCATTCTTTGAGTCTCGTTAGGTAGCATTTCTTTCTGTTACACTATGGTTTAAGATACAATGTGGCTCTCCAGAAGCTTTGAGAGAAGGCACCCTTCATCCTTCATTAAAAGCCACTCCCTCCTGTTGCTCTTTCTTCCTTCTAAATTCAGAAGTTCGTGTACCTCTGCAGTAAATGGGAGAAGAGTCATTCTCAAACTCTTGCTGCACATATGGCTTTCTGCCACAAATAGACTCACATCTCCAGTGGCCCCTGCCAGGCTGGGGGTGGGGGAACATGAGCTCTGAATTCCCCAGATCTTCCCAGTTTGCTGCATGAATGTACTAAAACTCCTTGTCTTACTTAAAATAAAATTCCTAAGAGGCACATATATGACTTCAAGTTTTCTCAGCATCATTGTGACTTTTCAAGGATTAATTTTTCAGGAAGGGTTTGATGCATGCCCCCAAGTAAAATACTTTGTTCAAAGCGTGCTCAAGTTATTGAAATAAGCTGCCATGCGTATGGTTCTGAGCTGCAGGGGATGGAGAGAGTTCAGCTTATAGAAGCCAAGGTGAGAGCCCCTGGACTGCTGACAGAGTGGGCACTGGTACCTGCCAGTGTGTCCACCAGCTGCCACTCAAAGAACCTTCCATCTCACATTTATGTCCTGCTGGGAAGTGGAATATCGGGCAGGGCTGCCAACCCGCCATGTTCCAGAGGATTGTTCTGGGCAAACAGAGGTGGCTCCAAGCACAGGTCTCATGTGGGTCAACTATGAGAGCAGAGAAATTGTGAGGGTCACAATTCAAGTAGGTGGCAGGATGGAGCCTGACTCAAGGAGAGAATACGCAGTGTGGTGCAGCCTTTCCTCTTCGCCCTGAATTTCTCAATGAAGTGAGGAAGGAGGAGCAGAAGGGAAAGTTGGAGAAAGAAGATTATCAAGACTTTTAAACAGACAGTTCTATTGTTGTGGATTAATAATTCATAAAGAGTTATGAGTGGGACTTCCCTGGCAGTCCAATGGTTAAGACTTTGCCTTCCAATGCACAGGGCGTGGGTTCAATCCCTGGATGGGGAACTAAGATCCCATTAGGATTTCAGCATATGAATTTGAGCAGACACAAACATTCAGACCACAGCATTGAAAGATTACTTGTGTGTACACTCCAATAAGATGAAAGAGGAATACAACAGAGAGGAAGTCATGGGATTAAAACATTAGAAATAAATGTGCAATTAAAATCAAAAAAACATGGCAGCAGCTGTGGTGCATACCTGGAAGACAATGAGGCAACATTAAACCATTCAAAAATGATATGTTTTAAGAAATTGGATGATCATCGTATGGTAATGAGCATATATATTTCTACTGTCAATTAGTTAAAAAAGAAAAGCAAATAGAAACCCCAGGAAAACCAAAAATCAGAGGGAAACTCTTAATCCAAATAAGAAGCAACCTATATTAAGGGATAGTTGTGAGAAACTGATTAGGTTAAGGAAAGGGAATTCATTTGATTTTGACTTTTGAACATTCTCTTCAGTGGTTCAGGATTATTTTCTTCCTTACTTGATTCTTCAGTAAATAATTTTAATATATTTACAGAATTATAAAAGCTGCCTATTGATCTTCAATTTTTAGAATAAATTTTTAGACAAAGTATGAAAGGCTTAATTTTGGTTTCAGAATAGAATATAACTATTGCAAACCCAATAAATGTAAAAAGGAATGGGGCAGTGATGGCAGAAGACAGAAGGTGAAGGATGTGGGGAGAAAGGGTGGGGGAAAGAGTAGAGGGACTGTTTCTTCAGTTGCATAGTGACAAATCAAGGGGAACACTGTCTAAAATTATGAAGGTGAGAAGAGACTGTGAGAGGATAAGTTAGCACAAATCTCTGTTCAGGAGTCAGTAGATACTGTAGAGAGTTGATAAATCAAGAAACTGAGGCATAAGCATATTATTTAGTATTTTGTGGCGACCACCAGAATAACTAAAATCAGAATTGGCTAAAGTTGGTTAGCATAGGGAGTGGAACAGTGTAAGGAGGGGGAGAAGGAGATTTTTCACAGTGTTATATACTATTTAAATGTAATTTTCATCATGTGTCAGTATTACTTTAAAAGTAGAAATAATAATACTATTACCAAGTGTTGAAATTGGTGAAGAAAATAGACCCTCTTATACTCTGCAAGAGTGAAAATGAATTGGTCCAAACTTTTGAAAGAGCAATTTTGTAATATTAAAAAGAACCAGACTGTCCCTCAAGTAATAATATTGTGTAAGTCTCCAATCCACAAGGATACTGTTGAGTGGCAGCTGGCAAACCAAGAGGAGGCAGAAGGACACACAGAGGCTCTCCTTCATTGAACACGAGTGTGAACAGGTACACACACATGCTCATGTCCTGCCACGTCTCACATATTGACTCACTAAGACGGAAACATCAGCTGCCCGGGTTCTTAGAGTTCTCCCGTCTCCAGCTTTAATTCTTTATAGTGATCCTCACATGGAAAGCTGTCTCTAGAGGTTTCTCCATCCTCACATGACTCATCTTGGTTTACTGTTGTGGAAGCGACTACCTTGGGAGCTGGGACTTGTCCCTTCTGACAGAGTCTGAGGCTAACCACAGTGTTCTAAAGCCCGTGGACACTGGCCAGCCACTTGGAGGCATGCCCTTGAGTCTGCTTGGCTTCTCCTTGTGGTTGCTCAGAAGAGGCTCTGTTTGTGTTCCAAATGTGGTCAGCCTATTAGAGAGGCAGTCCCCGTGGCCTGACATGCTCACTCTCCCTGTGTCATCACTGATGTTATGGGAAAGAGGACACCATCGCCTTTGGACAGCCTTGGCAATGGCCGTCCAACTTGAGTAGGGAAGCCAGGTTCTTCCCGTGATTTGGTGATGAGGCTCCTGGGAAATACCTATGGGCAAAATACATTTTTGTAGAGCATAAGAGTTAATACATAATTACCCACAGAAACCCTTAATCTCTGTTTTTTTTTTTTTTTGCGTTATGCGTGCCTCTCACTGTTGTGGCCTCTCCCATTGTGGAGCACAGGCTCCGGACACGCAGGCTCAGCGGCCACGGCTTACGGGCCTAGCCGCTCCGCGGCACGTGGGATCTTCCCGGACTGGGGCATGAACCTGTGTGCCCTGCATCGGCAGGCGGACTCTCAACCACTGTGCCACCAGGGAAGCCCCTAATCTCTGTTTTTGATGAGGAAACTGATGCTCAGCAATGATAAGGCAATTGTCCATGATGATTCCACTAGAAAGTAGGAAGGTATGGATTAAGATCCAGATCTGATTCCTAATCTTTGTTTCTTCATACTACTCTGTGAGATGTTTTTAGGACTTCTTAGTGTGATACTTGTTGGGATTAGACAAGAAGCTCTTTACTCCGCTTCAGAGTTTTGTAGAAAACCCTATACTGAATAGTGATATCCAACATCTCACTTTGTTGGGCTTTGGATTGGATCCTAAGTTCGCTACTTAATGACTGTGTGCCTTTGGTCATGTTCACACGACATCTCTGAGTTTTAGTTTCCTAACCTGTGAGATGGGGATAGCTATCTCCAAGAAAACCTCACCAGGTTGTTGTGAGGTTTAAATGACATAACGTACACCAGGCACTAAGTAGGAGCTCAAAGCAGTGGTGTTGATGGTGGTTTTCAACGTGTAGAGAATTATTTTGAGACATATTGGATACAATAAACAGCCTTTCAAAATTTCCGCTTCAGATAAGTTCCTAATTAGCTACTCTCCTGTCTTCTAAGATGTCAACTCATCTTCACAAATTAACTTTAAAACTAGCTGGTTATACTACTCTGTAAAGATAATTTTGAGTTAGCAAACTCTCTTGCCAAAAACAACTGTAAAAGTCTTGTTATGTGCCAGATACTGAGCATCCAACACAGGCATAATGCAATCAGATGACAGAATCTCATTCTTTTTTGTCCACAAGAACGTGGTTTCTCAAGGAGGAATGAAAACTGTGTGCATGGTACGCAGGGTCATTTTCAATTCATGAGACAGCATCCTTTCTGTGTGGGAGAGAGGCATTTGTTAAGTGACTGCCAGCATCACAGGTGATCAGAGCATTTGTACTTGGTAAATTCATGCTTATCAGGTTCATAGGCAAACAGGTGGAGACTATTAATGACAGCTTTTGCACTTTGGAGAAAATGAATGTCAGATAAAACCATAGGCTGTGCTCTTCAAAGGAGGGTAGACAGGAGATGGGGAGGAAAGCAAGCATCTTGTCTGCAATGCGAGGACTGTGACACTGGCCCCAGCCATTGGGGGGATGGAAAAGTTACGTCATTGCCTGTGAATTGGGGTAAGTCCACAAAGACACCAAATGCAAAGGAAGGGAGGGAGGTGAGGAGCAAAGGTACATGTGTAAAAAGGAAGATAGGTGCAGATCACTTAGGAGAGACTTGTGCTTGGTGGTAATATAGAGTGTCCACACCTAAATGTATACATGCTATAGACCTAGGGTCCCTCTAGTGCAGTGAGGCTCACAGAGGGGCCTTGAATATGTGTCTGCTTGGGGGAACTCTGAGAAGTCAGGCCATCACAGGCCCTAGGAGTAAGAAGCTTACTTGCTTCTTAGAAGAAATGGTGATGGAATTGTAGGATTGGTCTTCAAAGTCTTGGTGTAAGGGATAGATATTAAGGCTGTACCAACCCCGAGTATGGAAGAAGAATAAGGGAGAAAGAGGGAATTTCTCTGGCAAGCTAGGAAATTCTCTCTGACTAATCGAATGTGTTGAAGGACATGAGTACCTTCAAATCCAAGTCAGTGAAACATGCTTTGAGTAGGACTCAGACTGGTCTTATTTTGCAGCACTTAAGAGACATGAGTTCATACATTTCAAATATTGAGAAAGTTAATACTTAAAGATGCAAGAGAAAAAAAGCATGAGTCAAAACTTCAGAGCAATAGAAGGGATGGGGGCAATTTTGCCCCCTCTCTCCTTCCAGGGGACATTTGACTTTTTTGGGTGTTACCTTGGTGGGGGGGAGGGTGATACTGGCATCTGGTGGGTTGAGGGGAGCTGCAGTGCTGCTAAATATCCTACAATGCACAGAACAGCTCCCAACCCCCAACAAAGAATTATTTGGCCCAAAATGTCAATAGTGCAGAGGTTGAGAAACCCTGGGTTACAGTTATCATCCTTTATACCAAATGTATCAACCATTAAACAACGTAACTCACTGAATGAAAACAAAAGAAAACAAAACCAAAAACACCACATGTGAGAACAGAGGCTTATGATAGAGACAGAATAAGTCATGTGATTAATAAAGTCACTGTAAATGAGAAACCTTAGCTTTTCCTCATCAATCCTTTACCCTAAGCTTTTCAAATATGAAATAAGACGAATTTGATAGAAGCATATTTTTAAAAGCTGTACAAATTTTATAATGGCTTTGTTATAACTTTTAGACATATGTATTATAATTCTTTATCGTTTATAAATCACATGAATTGCCTCATTTAATGTTTATAATTTGGTATAATTATCTCAATTTTATAGACTTCTAGAGGTTACATTTGAGTTTTTCTGGACATCTGCTATGTGTCAGGCACTGTACTAGTTATTGTGGTTGTTACCCAGACAGATAAAAGCTTAGTCTTGAGAAGTTCAGAATCTCCTAGGGAGCACAGAGAAGTGATACATATAATAATAGACGTATAAACATAGCCATGGGAGAATGGGGGAGGGAACTGAAGTCATCTGCCAGAGGTTACAAAACTAGTAATTAGCAGATCTGGGGCTTGTCTTAAGGCCTGCTGAGTCTCAAGCAAGTCCTCTGTCTTGGCATAAAAATATAACCCCCTTAGCTTTTCCAGAGATGTAAAATGAAACCTGAAGAAAATCACTCAAACACATCCATAAATTACGGAGTTGGCAGAAGTATAGAAACACGGTTGAAAAGTCAAGAGTAGGATATTGAAAGGCAAGATAAGACCTTGCAGGACCGAAAAACAGAGGCTATTGGCTTCAAAGCCACCCGTGCGTGGGCTGGTCTTGAGGTTTGTAAGTATTTTAGGACCCACGACCCCGGGGAGGAGTGTGACTTTGAGTTGGAGGAGCAGGAAACAGAAATCACTTGCGGTTGGGCTAAGAAGTTCCCTCACACGCCACCAAGTGCCCCTTCCTCCCAGGAAGGGGGAAGCGGGGGTGAGGAGTTCTGCATTCAGGGAGAAGGCTTGAGGGGTGGGAGGAGCGGCCTGACGACGCAGGTAAATAGCGGGGAAGGCGCAGCCTGCTGCCTGCTGCCAGCTCGAGAGGCTTGCCTCCCACTGGTCAGCTCTTTCCCGGCTCGGAGGGAAATATGAAGCCACAGTCTACCTACAGTTATTCATCCTAATGACAAGCAAGAAGCTGATTGCAATGAAGCATCATTTCACAGCTGTTTGCTTCCGCTTCTACTTCCGGGGAGACGTACTTTGTGCCACCAGGCCTTGCTCAGCCGGCCCTGAGCCCCGAGCAGTCAGGCCGCGCTGCTCCTGGGAGGAGGGCGGCCCGGCAGCCCCAGCGGCGGAAGCCGAGGGACTAAGTTATTCCCTTTGTCCTTTCAGGCAGAGACGGTAATGGCACCCGTGCCAGTGACACAAAATACTCAGTACACTCAGGCAAAGGCTTTGTCCCCAGGGGAAGGAGCAAGAGGTGAACGTGAAATCTGATTTGCCTGTGTCGTGTGGAACCACAAAATCTGGAAGTCATGGGCTCTCCTGCCTCCCCCTCCACTTCCTTGTCCCTGACTGACTTAACCTGGTTATTCTGACCTGTGCTCCACCATGAACACAGTTGATTGGACCAAAGCAAACACCTGACCTGGCTGGGCCAATCACAACCTTTCCTGGGAATTTGGAATGGGCCTCAGAGACACGGAACAAGTCCCACTACTATGGGTTATTCACCTTTGCTCTGTGTTGATATTGCCCAGGGAATTCTAAAAGCACACACACACGGGCGTGCGCGCGCGCGCGCGCGCGCGCACACACAAACACACACACACACACACCCCTGATCTGTCTGTAGTACAGCGTGCTCTGCAGACCCTCCTAAGTGCAGCTAGGCACAAGTGCACGGAGAAGCAGACACAAAGGATGATGAGGTGGACCTTCAGAGAGAAACTGGAATGAGAAACCCTCGCTCTAGAAAGAGTAGACAGTGATCTCGACCCATGATAGTTTTCTGTTTCTGGATTCCAAGCCCCCTCAGGCCTGGTTGTAGCTCTTGCCCTTGAATCCTCCTTTTAAAATGTTTCTTCTGAAGCTACTTCTAGTAGCTTCTATTATGTATAACAAAATGAAACTTCACCAAGGCTTTCTCACAACCCAGCCGACACTGGTCACCACAACCTGCCTATTTTACCTCAGAAACCTCTCTTACATCTCATCTTTGTGCCCTTTTCAGTGGGGTTCTCATCCTTACCCTTCCTGAGTGGGCTTCCTGGCCTCTTCTCTCTCATCCAGCCTCCACATAAAACAGATCTGACCCACTCACTCCCAAACTTAGAGTCCTTCACTGGTTCCTCATTGCCTATTAAAAACAACAAAATAGTTCTATATAAATTGATCCGTAAACATATCTCCTATGTTACTAACTGGGGGAAAAATGCAGGTCAATACGTATAGGATCTTTTAAAATGTGATTTAAATTTGTATACATAAAAATACCTGCATAAATTTAGGAAAAAGGGAGGACATTTATTAAACTATTAGCAGAGGTTTCCTTGGTATGGTGATTTTGGATGGGCAAAGAGGAAATTTCCATTGTGTCATACTTTCTATAACATTAATAAAGGATGGGGAGTATAGGTAATTTTTAATCTTTTCTATTTTCCTCCAATATTTTTTTAAAACTTTCCAAGGTCCTTCACATTCTGCCCCCACCTACTTCCCAGTATCCCTCCCACTACTCTGTGTCCAGCTATTCTAAGCTTTTCATTCTTGCCCAAACTTAGGATCCCCTTTCATGTAACTGTGGCATTGCCTGTTCTGTGCCTTCTTCCTGAAATGCTGGTACTTCATTCTTCATCTGAAGTGCTTCTACTTTTTCTTTTGACCCAGCTCAAATATCACCTCCTCTGAGAAGGCTTCTTAGACTGATCCATCTCTATCCCACATCAGAGTTAGCTGTTCTGTCCCAGTGACCCTTTGGTTCCTGCTTCTCTGTCTGCCGTTACACCACCAAACTGTGTTATGATTGATGAGGTCGCCTGATTGTCTCCCCAGTTTGAGGTGTGCTCCTTAGGTGAAGGTTGAGACTTATTCGTCTCTCTCTTCTGTATGTAGCACAGAGCTGGACTAGTAATGGCTGCACAGAAAAATCTTGGTTGGTTGAATAAATGAATGAGTGAATGAATGAATGGGTGAACAGGCTCTGCCACACAAGGTAGAGCCATGATGCAGTTGCAGCCTTCCCTACCTCTACCAGATAAAACTGACCAACTAGAACTCATCAGAATCCTGTTCCTGAGCCAGTCTTAAGCACAGAGCTATTGCTTTTCACCAGCCAGCTGGCTCAGTTACCAAGCTGGGATGGTAATCGTTAACATGACACTTTAAACATCATAAGATCAGCAGGAACGTGTTTCTAGTGGTTAGTGACTAAGAATAAAATCATGAGGCTATGCCTATTCTGAAAACTACGTGATGGACCAGAGCTGATTTCTGTGTAAGTACTCACTACTCCCTCTCTCCCAACATATAAAAAGACTTCTTTAATTGTACACTCCTGACTTCTCCCCCACTTCCAAAGAGGAAGGATCCTTGTTGCTGGGAGAGAAGCTAAGTCAAGCTATATAACCCAGTTCTGGGGGAGGAGGAGAATGGAGGTGGAGGCAGAGAGTAGAGGAGTTTTCTTCAGGGATAGGAGGAGAGCCTCTCAGAGCACCTCTGAGCAAAGGAGACGGAAACGAAAATGTAGTAAATGTTTATGAGTTCCAATCTTTGTCTAGCTTCCATAATGACTTGCATGAGGGATGAGCAAAGACATTCCTTTTAATCTATTTTGGCTATTGTCCTGTGCTTCTGAAATGTGACACTGTCCCAAGGCCCACCCACAAGAGTTCAAGTTTTGTAAAAGGTATACCTATAAGTGGAGGAGAAGGGACTGCAAAAAGATCAAGCGTGTCTTTCACTCAGGGCTTTGCTAGCTCCACAGCTGGCTCTGCCAGAGAGAACACAGCCAGGGCAAGCAGAGGCAACAGAAGTCCCAGAGCTGGTAGTTATGGCTGTGGGCGAGGAGACATCCTGGACAGTGAGGCACTGCATCGTGGGGGAGGCGCGGAGGGCGACCCAAACAAGACACTGTCCTCACCATTCCCTGGGACCCTTAATCCAGGGATGTCCAGGAGTCCGTGGGGATGACTGGAGGGAAAAACTGAAGGGAAACTCAGTCTGGAGCCAGGTTACAGCTTGATGTGGGTACCCTGGGGCAGCCTGAAACTAGACAGGCTTCCACCCCGACCAGGGATGCCCCAGGAGCTGCCAGACCACCACTGGGTCGTGGAGCTCACTACTGGCAGGTGGTGGCTCTGGGGGCAGACAGGGTTTCTAATACAGTAAGTACCCCACATACGAACGAGTTCCATGCCGAGAACGTGTTCCTAAGTCCAATTTGTTCGTAAGTCCAGCAAAGTTAGCCTAGGTACCCAGCTAACACAATCGGCTACATAGTACTGTACTACAACAGGTTTATAATACTTTTCACACAAATAATACATAAAAAACAAACACACACACAAAATAAAGAAAACATTTTTAATCTTACAGTACAGTACCTCAAGAAGTACAGTGGTACAGTACAACAGCTGGCATACAGGGGCTGGCATCGAGTGAACAGGCAAGAAGAGTTACTGACTGGAGGAGGGAGAGGAGGTGGGAGATGGTAGAGCTGAAGGACCGTCAGCAATAGGAGACCGAGGGCAAGCTGTATTTCACTCACGCCTGACACTGATGGCACAGGTTCTGGTTCCTTGCTGGATCAATTCTATCTCTTGAAAAAACGATCCAGTGATGTCTGGGTAGTAGCTCTTTTTTTCTTGTCATAGATGACAGTAAAGTGCACAAAAGCACAACCCCTCGTGGAGGATGCACGCACGTGACAATGTATGCCAGACACGTGAACTAGCTTACCTGATTGGACATGCAAATGCATGTTCGCATCTTTGAAAGTTTACAACTTGAATGTTCCCATGTGGGGGACTTACTGTATCTCAACAATAGTTTACTCAAAGAGAAACCACTGGAGACTGCCCTCAGCCCACACGCAGCCGGCTCCGTTATGGCGACCACAGCCCCAGCATCGTGATTAGTGGTGATGAACCAGGTTATGACCTAGATTTATTTTGTATACCTAATCATTATGCTGAGGATTTGGAAAAGGTATTTATTCCTCATGGACTAATTATAGACAGGACCGAATGGCTAGCTCGAGATGTGATGAAGGAGATGGGAGGCCGTCACATCCTGGCCCTTTGTGTGCTCAAGGAGAGCTATAAATTCTTTGCTGACCTGCTGGATTACATCAAAGCACTGAACAGAAATAGTGATAGCTCTATACCTATGACGGTAGATTTTATCAGACTGAAAAGCTACTGTCATGACCAGTCAACAGGTGACATAAAAGTAATTGGTGGAGATGATCTCTCAACTTTCACTGGAAAGAATGTCTTGACTGTTGAAGATATAATTGACACTGGCAAAACAACGCAAACCTTGCTTTCCTTGGCCAAGCAGCGTGATCCAAAGATGGTCAAGGTTGCAAGTGTGCTGGTGAAAAGGACCCCTCAAAGTGTTGGATATAGACCAGACTTTGTTGGATTTGAAATTCCAGACAAGTTTGTTGTAGGATATGCCCTTGACTATAATAAATACTTCAGGGATTTGAATCGTGTTTGTGTCATTAGCGACACTGGAAAAGCAACATACAAAGCCTAAGATAAGAGTTCAAGTTGAATTTGGAAACATCTGGAGTCCCGTTGAAATCACCAGGAAAATTGTCAGATGTTCTAGTCCTGTGGCCAGCTGCTTAGTAGAGCTTATTGCAAGTATCTTCTAAGAATTTTATCTGTTTTGTAGTTTAGAAATGTCAGCTGCTGCATTCCCTAACTCTTTATCTGTACTATGAGCCTACAGACTGTCAGTTCCCTTTGGGCGGATTGTTGTTTGACTTGTGAATGAAAAGTCTCTTAAACCACACCACCACTGAATGAAAATATTGAAATTGTATCTATAAGAAACATTTAAAGAAAAGAATATATTAGTTTTTTAATTGGTATTTGAATTTTTATATATTCAGGAAAGAACAGAAGTGATTGAATATTGTTAATTATACCACTGTGTGTTTTGAAAAGTAAGAAGCAGTCAGTTTCATATCAGTGACAGTATTTAGAGGTAACGTTATGTCAGATAAACCATCTATCCTGGAGTTATTTTAGTCGGTTTCAGCAGTATTAACTATTTTCCCGCTTGTTCAGATTATTTCTGGCGAATCTTTGTCAACGGTTCCTTTTAAATACAGGTCAATAAGTTCCCAAAACCTACCACTTTTTGAAGTTTTCAGTGTAAAAATCCTTAAAATAAAGGCTGTCTCTTTAAAAGAAAAAAAAAGAAAGAAAGAGAGAAACCTCTGGGATAGACACAGAATCTCCCCCAAAGTGGCTGCAGATCCTAAGATCAGAAGGAGAAGATTCTGGGTCAAGGCAAACATTGAAGAGACAGTAACACATATGGGTTAATTAGCTGTGGGGAGAGGAGCTCTTGATCATGGCAGCCGCTGTGGTCCAGGCTTATTACTGAAAAGCTGAGCTTGGGCTAGGGAATAGCGAAGGTAAAGCAAAGTGGCTTGTTTGAAGGGAGGCATCTTAGACGGGAAGCAGTGGGGTGCATTTGACTACAAAAGCCAGAAGGTCTGTGGTTGAGGCCTTGCCCACTGCTGACATGAGAGTGTTCGGCACACAGTGTGCATTCATTCATGTATTCATTCTATAAAAACAGTAGGCACTTGCTATGTGCCAGGCAGCAGGCTAGGCACTGGGGACACCGGTAAGCAGGTAGACGTGGCCCCTGTCTTCATGGGGCTTACATTCTACTGGAGGAATCAGAATGTTGGTTGAGTCTGGATCCCTCACTGCTTGCCCCTTCTGGGGACCTCTTTCCTATGGAATGGGCTTCAGCCAGTACTTTTTTTTTATTTTTTAACATCTTTATTGGAGTATAATTGCTTTACAATGGTGTGTTCGTTGCTGCTGTATAGCAAAGTGAATCAGCTATACATATACATATATCCCCATATCCCCTCCCTCTTGCATCTCCCTCCCACCCTCCCTATCCCACCCCTCTAGGTGGTCACAAAGCACCGAGCTGATCTCCCTGTGCTATGTGGCTGCTTCCCACTAGCTATCTTACATTTGGTAGTGTATATATGTCCATGCCACTCTCTCACTTTGTCCCAGCTTACCCTTCCCCCTCCCCATGTCCTCAAGTCCATTCTCTACGTCTGCATCTTTATTCCTGTCCTGCCCCTAGGTTCTTCAGAGCCATTTTTTTTTTTTAGATTCCATATATATGTGTTAGCATATGGTATTTGTTTTTCTCTTTCTGACTTAGTTCACTCTGTATGACAGACTCTAGGTCCAACCACCTCACTACAAAGAACTCAATGTCATTTCTTTTCATGTCAGCCAGTACTTTTAGAAAGTGTTAGCTGGGAAGGGAAGACTCAGAACACCAAATTTTAGGACAGATAGGGAAGTAGAATTGGTCTGGCCACAACCATTTTCTCCAGAATAAGGGACTTGTGGAGAAGCTGAAGAGGCCCCACAATAAAGCCAGGAGATGGTTACAGCCTCCCTCCAGGCCTTCCCAGGAAAATCATCCAGGCCTACAACAGCAGCAAAGATAATCACAATCGGCATTTTAACAGTTCTTCTGATATCAGCAGGATACTCAACAGGTCATTTCTACAGGCCCACTAGAAAGTCGGAAAAGAGGACCATAGGAGAAAAATGAAAAGAGCTGTGATGATCAATTGTAAAGGTAAAAACACTATAGTGGTGACTTAATTAAGGCTATCTATTTATCCATCTACATACTAGTTCTTTCCCCTCTCTACAGAGAACTGTTTAAAATACAATATATTTCTGTCGTGGTGGGAATATTTTAAGACATAGGAATGGACTTCCTGACTCTAAGAATTGTTAGGTGCCAACCAAGGAGAGGATTACAGAATGAAATCAGCTTTCTTACATTTGAGAGGACAAACTTGTAGATAAAGTAACCAAAATTGGCCCATATGAATGCTTGTTATCTGATTCTATCCTTCAAGGCCCAGTCTCAATGATTATTATCTATGGTATGTAAGCAAGACTTGACACCTGCAGGCTGAAGGAGGCTCAATCCCACTTGAAGTCTCTGCTCTCGAGTCTCCCTTTGGGCCTCCAGCCCATCTTCCATCTTCCCCATCAGCTCACTGCCCAAGAGGCTGACCTTCAGGAGCTGTGTGAGTACCGCTTGCCCTGGGCTTCACTTGGATTCAGCCAGTGGGAAGCACCGGCAGGGCGTCCTCCAAATAAGCTGGAGAAAATCGAGGTGGAGTATCCCTTCAACCCCCATCCTGATGGTCTGACACCTGCTAGGTTCCTTCATTGAGGCTATAGCTCCCGTTGGGTGGCCTTTCCTCCAGCTACAGTTCTCACCGGGTTCAGGGACATGCTCCCCCATCACACCTTCATGCCTACAGGTGGTAACAGACTGTTGCCAACCCTGGACTTCCCTCAACCCTGCTCAGACCTTTGTAAAGAGTCCTTTAACAAGCCCTCCCTTAGTCAGCCCTTTGAGTGTATGTGCTGTCTGTCTCCAGCTGGAGTTCTGACTCATACACTCTCTGAATCGGACATGAGGAATTTCTGAAATTTCATTCAACATTTATTTTAACAAAAGTGTTTTGAGCAACTACTTTATACAAATGATAAATGCTGAAAGATTTAATAATATCTAAACATTTTCGAGTGTCTGGTATGTGCCAGCTAATGGACTAAGCAATTTATATAATTTAATCATCACGATAATCTTGTGATGATGTGTTTTTAAACCTCTCTTCAGGTATGGAAACCAGTGTTTGTTATAAATGAGTACCTTGACTGAGGCTACATCCCCAGTAAGTAGAGGAGGCAGGATTCATACCCAGAGGGGTTTCATTTTTAAACTTATACTTTAAACTGCTTCTTTTTATGGTCTCTTATATACAGTGATAATTATGATAGGGTATTCAGGGAAAAAACAGAGGAGGAGGGAGGACCTCATGTACTAATTGCATACAGAAAACTAGGCTCTTTTTTCAAACTTGAAGACTAGTAGGAGGGCAAACCTACACAGACAGGATGAATGAAATGATAAAATGTTTGGATGAAATGTTTATCAGGTGAACTAGGGGTGGGAGAAGAGGATTATGGAGGGGTGAGTATTATGTGCAGTGATAGGCAGTGATATGTTTAGCAGGTGGTCTCCATCCTCCCCAAAAGCCTGGTTTACAGTGTTTGTCAGTCTCTGTGGCATAAATACTCCCACGATGGCCAATGTCAAGCTACCAATATGGCATCACTGAATGGCACGTGGGGAAGAGATGTGCAAAATTGGCTCTTGAGAGTGGGTACAGGCCTACTGCTGTGCACCACTGTATTTATGTGCAAGGGCAGGGAGTCAGGAAACAGCACGTGTGTTTGGGGTACTCTAGGTTGGTCAGATCTGCTAGAACACAAGGAACAAGTGGCAGGGGAAGGTGGAATGGGAACAGGGATGAGACAGGAAAAGTGGTAGAAAAAACCATGAGAGAGGGCTTTGTCTGGAGCTGCACTGTACAGTTTGGTACCCACACGTTGCCAATGAGTACTTGAAATGTGTCTGGTCAAAACTGGGATGTGCTGTAAGTGTAAATTATACACTGGATTTCAAAGACTTAGTAAATATACATATATTATATAATTAATAGCTATATGAATACATATAATTAGTATATTTGTGTTGATTATATATTAAAACGATAATATTTGGATATATTGGGTTAATCACATATTTACAATTAATTTCATCTGTTTTCTTTTTACTTTTCAAAATGCAGCTACTAGAGAAAGCCAAACTACATGTGTAGCTCGCAATGTATTTCTTTTAGACAGCTTGGAGCCAGAGAATTTGGACTTTATTCAACAGGCAACAGAGAGTCTTAGAAGAGTTTTAAACGGATATGGTCTGCTTCCCATAATGATCCATCTGGTGCCGTGTAGAGTTTGCTGAGCCCAGGCCAGAGGAGGGAAACTTGAGAGAGTCCAGGCCAGAGGGATGCGGCACTGAATGAGGCAGAGGACGTGGGGATGAAGGAGGAGAGAGCAGACTGGATGGGACAGGGTGGCCGATTGCATGTGAGAGGTGGGCAGAGGGAGGAATCGAGGGTGATGCCCAGGTTTCTGGCTGGACCACTGTCCAGCTGGAGTGGTATTACCGGAGATGGAAGTGTAGGAGGAATGAAGATATCTTGGGGGAAGATAATGTGTTCAATTTCAGACCTGATGAGTCTGAGGAGCTAGGGAGCTTTCAGGTGTCCAGCAGGCAAGTGGGTACAGGGGTCTGGAACCCTGTTGGCACCGTCTACAAAATGCATCCCGAATCAACCGTCTCCTGCCACCTCTGCTGCCTCCTCCTAGTCTAACCACTATAATATCCTGTCTGGAGGATCGCTGCAGCCTTCTAGCTAGTTTTTTTGCTGATGCATTTGCCTTGCTTTTTCTAAAGTCTCAATCAACAGGCAGAATAACCTCATTAAAAGCACATCAGAACATGGCATGCCTCCCCTCACAGTCTTCCAGTGAATTCCACGGCACTCACTCCACTCTGTACAGTGGCCTAAGGTCCTATGCGACCTGACCCTGCTGCTCTGAGCTCCACTGCCCTCTCCCTCAGTGACTCTGCTTTAACCACGCTGAGCTCCTTGCTGTTCCTGGGACTCACCAGGAATCCTCCTTGCCTCAGGGCCTTTGCACCTGGTACTCTTGCCTTGGATTTCTGAGGCGCTATCTCCCTCACCTCCTTCAGGTCTGTACTCAACTACCCCTTCTCTGTGAAGACTTCCTGCTCACTCCATCTAAAATGACAGCCCACTCTTTCCTTCCCTTCTTTATTTTTTTCCCCAGCTCTTACCACTATTAATCATACTATAAATGTTACTTATTTATCATATTTAATATCTGTGTCCCTCATTTGAATATAAACTCCGTAAGGCAGAAATTTTCTCTTTTATTTTCTGCTGCATCCCTGAACCTGGACTGGTTCCCGGTGCATAGTAAAAACTGAAATATTTGTTAAATGAAAGAATAAACTGCAGAAGATCAACGGGCTGAGTATATAAGGCCTAGGAATAAACAAGCCCTTGGAATCCCAGCTCTGACACTAGTCATTGTGACCTTGGACTGGTTATTTACCATCTCTAAGCCTTAATTTTCTCATCTATGACATGGAGAGATTAATAGTACCTCCCACAAAAGATTTTCGTGAGGATGCATCCAGCCGAGAAATATTTATGGACCCCCTCCCATGTGCCAGGAGCTGTATTTAAATGGGGATTAGATGAGAGAATTTACAGAAGAGTTTGACATTGTGCCTGCCATATTGCAAACCGGCCGTAAAGCCTTTACTGAGTATTAGCAGAGGAAAGAGTGTTAAGCAGTCAGGAGACAGGGCTGTGTGAGAGCCGCTGAGCTGGGAGTGCGCGTACTGACCCAGAGGGAGTGAGCAGAGTGCGGGGTGAGGGGAGGGGATTCTGCTGACCTTGCCGATTTCTCAGGGATGAACCCCGTGAGGGGGAGCCAGGAAGCAAGGTGGACTTTGAAGGATGATTAGGGAGTAGAAGGGGAATTCTGGTGTCATCATCAGCATACCAGTGCCAGAATGGAGAAGAATTGCAGACACAGACTCTCTCCAAAGCCACAAGTCATTGCTCCTGGGAGGAATGACACCGTGGGCGTCCCCCTGCGAGAATCGAGGGGCCTTGAGAAGAACACTGTAACTTGGCAGGGTCCCACATACTTCAGACCGGATTAGGGTTGGACTCCCAAGTGCCGTGCCTCACCACTTGGAAATCCCATGAAAGAGCTGGAGCCTCGTTCTGGGCAGCAGTGGACAATGGCTCTTTGTCAGCAGCCAGTGAAGAGTAAGCGAGGAGAGTGATGGAAGCTGAGGTCTGAGGGGTGCTGTGTTCTGGGGGTCTCAGATGGTGTGGAGAAGAGGGTCAAGGCCTGGGAGGTCACAGTCAGGCAGGATGAGAGCGTGGAGAACTGAGGGCCCTGTCCTTTCCCTCCGGACCCACCATGGCTCTGGCCCTCTCTGCCTTGGGCTGTACCTTGCTCTGGCCTTCCTGGTGGATTATTCTGGAAGACTTCCCAGGAAGTTTGGAGGTCCCTCAGGTCCAGGCCCCAGGGATGAGGGAGCCCAGGATAGCGGTTATTCCAATGATGTGAGCCCCTCAGGCACTCCGGCTTCTTCAGTGCCCAGGAGGCCCTGTGGTGCCAACAGAGCCAACAACATGAAGCCGGGGACCCCACTGCACTGTGGGGAGGAGCAGGCTGAGAAGTCAGACCCTGAGGTGTGGCCTCTCGCTTTCCACCCACGTTAAGCAGAAACCACAACTTCAAGGCCTACTGTGCTCCTCCCTCCAGCCCTCAATAGTATATGTTGCGTAAGAGACACCTGCAGCTCAGCAAGTAATTGCAAAGTGAATCCTATGTAACCACCACCTAGGACATGAGGGGACCACTGCCATCTCCCCTTCATCCCTTTCTGATTTCTATCCCTTGCCTCCCCCTGAAGGTAATTACTATGCTGACTTCTAGAACAATCATTCCCATGTTTTTTGTGTGTTTGTTTTGTTTTGTTTTTACAAGGCAGCATAGTACATAGTACAGTGGTACATAGTACATAGTACAGTGGTAAGAACATGGATTCTGGAGACAGAAGGTGTTCATTCACTTCTTGGTTCCTCTACTCACTTGCTGCGTATCCTTGGGCCGAATACTTTCTCTCTCTGTGCTCACTTTCTTCATCTGTGACGTAAGGATCACGAGAGAATGCAAGCTGATGAGGTTGTTTAAAAGATTAAATATGAGTTAATATATGTGTAGTTTTTAGAACAGTGCCTTGGGTAGTATGGGTGCTCTTCGTAGTACTGTCACCTAAATATACACGCCTTAGCAGATATGGTCTAGCTTGCTAGTTTTTGAACTCTATGCCAACGAATCATACTCTAAAACCAACCAACAAATAAACAACCAAACAGATAGGTACAAAGCCTATATGATGACGGCAGCAATGATGATTGAAGGGGAAAAGGGTGTGCCAGTGGCTGAAGTTCTGGAAATAGGAGGAGCCTGTCGTGATGGGCTGGGACGTGAGGACAAGAACACACAGGGGTGGCATAAACAGATCATGGGGATTAACACTCAGCAGAGAGGTGTAACTGAGAGTGTTATTGAGTCTAAGCTCATGCTGCTCGTTGCAAGAGAGGCCAGTAAATCAAGTTGTTGGGACAAGGAATAGTGACTTTATTCGGAAAGCCAGCAGACCGAGAAGATGGTGGACTAGTGTCCCAAAGAACCATCTTGCCCGAGTTAGAATTCAGGCTTCTTTTATACTAAAAGGGGAAGGGGTGTGATTGGTTGCTGCAAACTTCTTGGTGTGGAAATCCTTTGTTCTTGCAGCTGCCCACGTAGGTCATGTCACAATGTTCTTGTAAACCTCAAGCAAGACAAATGTTATTCTCTGTTCTGCAACTTTTTATCTCTATATGAATGGAAAAGTGTTATACCTTTAAAGGTCAGAGCCTTGAGAATGGGCCATCCTGTATATTTCAGGCTATAGGCAGCATGCTTTACTTGTAGCAAAAGCAATGGAATACAGAGGTTAAAGTAAAAGAAACAGATCCATATGGAGTCAGATCTGTTCTTCCCTATTACAAGAGAACACAGCATGGGTCCAAGGAGTAGGAGGGACTCTGGGGAGTGAGGCAACCTGTCCCTCCTCTCCCACCACCCGGCACCCAGCGTGGTTGTTGTGGAACTCATGCTGCTTCCTTCACGGTGCAGTGCAGACTCCATCTCCATTCTGCCTCTGGTTGCGTGACGTCACACTTCCACTCCCGGCTGTGGGGCCTGGCTGTAGGTCACTGCCCTGATAATAGATGCTTCAGTTTCAGTGCAGCCTGGACAGTGCCCAGAGCCTCGTGGGCCTCTGTCTCCAGAGGGAACAGCCCTGTACTTGGGGAACAAGAAGCCCCAGCTCCCAACTGCACTGTGGGCAGAGTTAGATTGAAAATGTCGTTATTCAGCAAACTTGTATTAAATACTTAGAAGTCCCAAATACTTCACTGAACTGAGATGGTTTTCTTTGCTTTCCCTGGATCTGCCCACTCAGTCTTCATAGCAGCCCTGAGCTCTCCTGCTGTCTCTGTTTTATAGAAGAGGAGACAGAGGCGGGGAACTGGCTCCCACTCACACGGCTAATAAGTGCAGGAGGCCTGGCCAGGGCCGTGCTCCTGAGAAGTCACTGCCCTGCTTCACCTCACTTCCTTGCTCAGCAGTCCTGGTTCTGCTCCGCTGGCTATGTGGGCACACTGCTGAACCTCTGCGGGTTTCAGTTTCCCTGCTTATGAGGAGCGGGCCTATGGTCCCCAGTGTTCGCATCCCCTGATTCACTGCCCTTCATGGAGGCCTCCCACAGATGCCGGCCAGCCCTGGGCACCTGGGGACTCCACGAGAAGTAATATCACGGCCTCTGGCCTCCTCAGGGAACTTATATTTGGGGACACAACTGATGATACAAGATGGTAAATAATTAACTTTCCAAAGTGTGATTCAGACCAGGGTGTAAGTAAGGACTCTGGGAGGGCAGCTGAACGAGTCTTGCCTAGTGGAAAAATGGGTCATCTTAAAGGAAGAGCAAATTCTCCTTAACCACTGCTAAAAATTACTTCTCTGTTAGGCAAGTGTCAGAAACACTTTCCTGGCAGACAAGTCGTTACCATCTGGCTCCCAGTTGGCCCTACCTGCCCCACCCTCAGCCGGGAGACCTGTGCAGCTTGTGGACGTGCCTCATTTCAGCAAAAGCATCAACACTTAGAGGGAGGGTTTTTTCTTCCTCCACAAAACATGCTTCCTTATGTTGAAATATTTCTCCACAGGGCTATGCGTGGGATAAAGAGGATGTATGGTGAGCAGGCAGAGCCCCAGAAATAGAGGGCTAGTTGGGGTTGTGCAAAAGTCAGTGGATGAACCTTGTGACAGAGACACCACACACCCTGAGGCTGGTTGCTTCAACCATAAAGAACTAGTTGTGAGAAACAGAGTTTGACTGGGTTGGGGCCATGACACCGGGGAATGGAAACACTGGAGACAGTATTTTAAAATGTTGAGCTTGGGCTGAAGAACGAATCTTAGGTTTGTGCTGACTCATACTGTGGCATCGCAGAGCCTGTGGAGAGGCGGCATCTATCCCAGGATTCTTGGTCTCCCACTGTGCCTCTTCCTCTGTTGGTTTTCTTCCCTATGGTTCTGTGCCAGCTCTGCTGTTCATTCTACTACTGCAAGGGATAATACCTTTCCAAGGTTTCAGTGTTTAGTAGCAGGCTGACGGCTCACAACTTTACTTTTTAATTTAAAAATTTTATATTTTTATTGCAGTATAGTTGATTTATAATGTTGTGTTTCAGGTGTATAGCACAGTATGTATATATGTATTATATATTCTTTTTCAGATTCTTTTCCCTTATAGGTTATTATAAAATGTTGAGTAGAGTTCCCTGTGCTATACAGTAGGTCCTTGTTAGTTATCTATTTTATATACGGTAGTGTGTATCTGTTAATCCCAGCCTTAGAGTTCCAGCTGGGAGCTGGCCGTAGGCTCTGGACTCACGAATGTGGCTGCCTCCTGGGTGTCGTCGTTCCGAGTCCCACAGGTACCTCTTCTCAACTAAACTCCTCTCAAACTTGCTTCTCCCCATCCGCCTTCTAACTCAGTGAATGGCACCATCACTCACCCTCCCCATCCTCCACGTGCAAAGAGTCACCAGTTCCCTCCACGTCTTTCCACTCCATGCGTGAACCTCAGTTCAGGCCCTGCATCTCCGTCCTATAGCAGCTCTCTCAGGGGTCCGCCTGCCTTCCAGTTTGCTCCCCTTGAACCCACCCTACACACAGCAGCTAAAGTGCTTCCACAGCACAAATAGGAGGTGTAACTCCCCTCCTTCAAGCTCCTCGAAGCCTGCCAGTTGCTTTGGGGATTCAGCCTACACTCGTTCAGGGTAAAGCGCCATTCCCGAGTGGGGCCTGGTGTGTCACTCCAGTGATGTGAGGCTTGGCTCTCACGGGAACCTCCCTCCAGGCCTGGGCATTCTCTGACAGGAACAGGAGATGGACGAGGTGAAGTTGTTAAATGGAAATTACCATCTCTCCCAACACCCGCACTCTATCATATTTCTGAATTCAGAACATCCCAACAGAGTCCAAGATGCTGTTTCTAAAGATAGTACATCAGAGTAACCTGCTTACAAATCAGTAAGAAAATAACCTATAGGAGAAAAGAATCTGAAAAAGAATCTATACATATGTATATAACTGAATCACTTTTGCTGTATACCTGAAACTAACAACATTGTAAATCAGCTATACCTCCATTAAAAGATGCTTTGCTGAAACCAAGAAAAAAAGAAAAGAAAAATACAAGTAGCCTAAGACAATGACAGAAGATAACCAGGATAACCGGGGAAGAAAGCTGGAGCCTTTACTGCTTTTCCAGACCAGAGCCTGTTAGGCCCTCAGTGAACCTTGCCTGTAACTCTCTTACGACATTTCATACTGTGTGGCATCTATGTATTTATTTATCACTTGGTTTAGCTCTTACTTTAAAAAGTCAGCAACCCGAGTTCGGGGAAGATGCATCTGTCTGCATCTTCTATGTGCCTCCTGTGCAGTGCATACCTTCTATGCATGGGGCAGAGGAGGGTCTCGGGATATGAACGGCCAATCATTAAATCACAATATTATGTCTTTCCCCATTAGCCAGGAATATTTATTTCATCAAAATAGCTTTCTAAAAATATCTCCCCATATTACAAAGGATTATGTTCCTAATGAGTATTTTGCACTTATGAATCAATAATAAAAAGACAAATTCCCCAAGAGAAAAGTTGACCAAAGATGATAGACAATTTACAAAAGAATTTACAAAAGAAACAATACCAATGGCCATGAAACGTATAGCAGAGGCTTAATCTCCATGTATGCAATGAGAGCTACTCTTTGCAGGAGGTGGGGAAAACAGGGACTTGCACTGTTGGCAGGAGTGTAAATTTGTAGAACCCTTCCTGAGGGCAATTAAGCAATAATAATTCAAAATTTAGAATTTACATGATCTTTGACCCAACAATCCCAGGATTCTGTCCTCTAGGAATAATCAGATAAGGGTACCAAGTTTATGTGAAAGAATAGTAATTGCAACATTAATAACAGAATAGTTAAAAATGCAAATAAGTCAAGCTTTTATCATAGTGATACGGTTAAATAAATCACGGTACAGCCATATAATGGAATATTATGCACTTGTTAGAAGAGAAGCAAATCTCTAGATGTGTGTTTCTACAAGGAAAAATGTGCACAATATATCAAATGAAAGAGGCAGGTTATAAAGCATTTTATCCATCTACCCATCCACCCTTCCTCTCATTCTTTCATTCAGCAAGAAAATAGTAAAAGAGTGTTATTAAGCCATTAACAGTAATTATCACTGGATCAAGTTAGACTTTTTAGTGCCTTCCACACTCTATTTCATATTTTGAAGATTTTACAATGAGCAGTGTGGTATATTATTCTTGAAACAGCAAAAACCATAGGTAATGCCAGTAGGGGGAAAGTTTTTCTTGATTGAAAGAGCAATATGAGAGATTTCTCTCTGCTGGCATTTGGGGAACACGTTGCCATATGGGATAATTTTTTATCATGAGGCATCTTGGCTTGTTGGATTAGCCCCTGGTGGCAGAGCCTTGCATCATGTGGAATTTGTCCTGCGTTTTTGACCCCAGCTTTCACTAACTCCTAAGAAACACAAGATAACATTTGCACAGTCCATTCCTGTGCCAGTAAAGGGGAACAAATTACATTTAATTTCCAACTATCAGTGGTTAAGAATTGTGTGGGTATATGAAATCAGCAAATAATAAACATTTTATCCATTTGTTTTCTCTCTTCTACCTATACTCTCAATCATCATTTTATTTTATTTACTCATTACCAAGACAAAGTGAACTGATTTCTGGTTTTTATTTTGCTCTTCCCCACATGCTCTTGGCCTGACTTGGTCTTAGAGAACACTGGCCGGTTCCTATTGGTCACTAATTTCTTTTCTACCTAATCACAAAACGTTAACTAATACAAGTTTACACTTTTCCTTGGTGTTGATGACATGCTCATCTAACAATGGCTCCTGGAACTTCATCCTTTTTCCTTCTTAGGAAACTGTAAGTGCTTTGCCCTTTGGTCCACCATGTTGATGTCTTTATGTTGATTGGACTTGGTAAACTGAAAGTGGCATCTCTGGATGCCCTGGGAGGATACATGTGTTCTAGAATGTTGGAAATAAACCCTACAGAGATTCCAGGGGCCAGCCACATTGGTAAAGGTTTTAGGCTCCAGTGTTCTAGACTATGCTGAAGAACATTCTCTCCAAGGTAAAGGACCAGTGGATGCATCTGCACCTCATACAACCATGAAAGAAGCACAGCACTTTGGAAGTCCTTCAGATGCTGGAGGCAATGTGTATTGCACTTGGGACAACTGCTCCATCACATTTATCAGAGGACTCACGTTGCTAGCAATTTTTTTTTTTTTTTTTTTTTTTGCGGTACGTGGGCCTCTCACTGTTGTGGCCTCTCCCGTTGCGGAGCACAGGCTCCGGACGCGTAGGCTCAGCGGCCATGGCTCACGGGCCCAGCCGCTCCGCGGCATGTGGGATCTTCCCAGACCGGGGCACGAACCCGTGTCTCCTGCATCTGCAGGCGGACTCTCAACCACTGCGCCACCAGGGAAGCCCTGGCAATTTTGATTGGGTCTCAGAGCAAGAGGGGGCTCTGCAGCAGGTCCAGGCTGTAGTATAAGCTGTCCTGCCACTTGGGCCACGTGAACTGGAAAATCCCATAGTGCTGGAGGAATCTTGTGATAAATGAGAGCACATTGTGGTGTCTCTGACAAGTTGCATTGGGGGTTGCAGTGCAGATCTCTAGGCTCTGGAGCAAGGACATGCTATCTGTTGCAAGAAATTACGCACTTTTTGAATGGAAGCTCTTGGCAGGCTACTGAACCTGGGAAGAGACTGAGCATCTTGCCGGAAGTCGTCAAGTACATGTGCGTCCAGAGCTACGTATCATGGACTGAGGGCTGTCATTCCCACCAAGTCATAAGGCCGGAGAAGCCCAGCATAGTTCATCTTAAAGTGATCATGGTGCAGCTAGGAGTGGGCCTGGGCAGGTCCAGAGGGCGTGAGAACACTAACTGACCAAGTGGAACAATCTCACGTATCACCTGCTTATGTTGCATTGATGCCTCTCTCTAAGCTCATGCCGATGGCCAGGGGTTTCCTATGACCAGTTGGCAAAGGAAGAAAAGAAAATCCAGGCCTAACTCATGGAGGGGTTGACTGGGTCTGTTGGTGTGAGCTGAAAAGAGACTGTTCTGCATTACAGCTCCACTCAGGGGACTCTGAAAAGAATAGGAGGGCAGGAGAAAATCCTCCCCCCATGGGCAGAGCTGCAGACACTGCTTTAGTCTTCCAGTTTGTGAAGAGAGAGAAATGGCTTTAGCTAAGACTGTGCTGTGAGTCCTGAGCTGTGGCAAGTGGTTCGGCTGGTGGGTCAGGGGTTTGGATGGAGCAATATTGGAAGATTGGAGATGAGGTGATATAGGAGAAGAGCATACAGAGGGGGCCCAAAGTGTAGGGGTTGTTACATCACCTATGAATGCCCACCAGAGAGAATCTACTACAGAATCAGGGACTCGACAATCAGCTGGACAGAATGACGTGGCCTGCTCTCAGCCTTCCCAGTGCCAGCACAGTGGGCCCGTGAAATGGAATCACCATGGTTACAGAAATGAGAACAACGCATACACCCATCATGGCAGAGCAGATGACTCTGATCGTCATGAGGAGGTAGGCTTGCTGCTGCATCATGGGGCCAGGAAGGAATAGGTTTGGAAATTAGAGGATTTATCGGGACCATATCTTGGTGCCCAGGTTTAGCTGCAGGTGGGCAATTATTGCAACTACAAACTGATAAGAGCATGGTAACCAAGGGTTCAGACTCTTCAGGGATAAAAGTCTGTCCATTTCAGCAAACAAGCCACCTAGACCAGTAGAAGTGCTGGTGGAGAGTGGGGGAAATCTAGAAAGAATGGTGGAGGAAGGAGATGATGAATATCAGTTCCAACCTAGGGACCAACTGCAGTGGTGAGTGGGGGGCTGCTTTTCTTCTAATCGTCCCACACCAGCCACTCTCTTTGGAAGACTGCCACCTGGTAACTACACTGCTTTGCCCACAGGTGCAGAGCCCAGAGGTGCCTGGGAGTTTCCATTTCCTCAGGGCCCCCCTTAGCCAAGGGCTGACAGAGTTTGTGAACATGAAGTCCAGCTCCTTGCCTCGATGGGGACAAACTCACAAGTCTCTCCCTTGTGAGGCTCCACCTGAAATCTCACAACCTTGGGTCCTTCCCTTTCCATGGCCTGCTCCCCTCACTCTCCTATCAGTTTCTTCCAGGGCCGGTCTTACTAAACCACTGCCCTTACAATCTTCCTCTCAGAGTCTGCTCTGGGTAATCTCCCACTACTTAACGGGGAGATTAACGGGGTGGGGGGTAATAATAGGTCACATTCCCTGGGCATCTACCATGCGCAGGGCACTGTGGTGAGAGGTCTTACATTACCAGGTCCACTGAATCCTCTAGAACTCCCCGCTCCCCGACCCCAGGTGCTGAATAAACTCTCAGCAGCAGAGCTTAGGGCTGTAGGGCACAGGCCCAGGAGCCCAACTATCTGGGGTCAAATTCTGGTTCTGCCAATGACTGGCTGTGTGACCTTGGGCAGGTTACTTTCCTCATCTGTAAAATGGGGATAATAATAGGGTCTACTTCGCAGGCTGTTTATGAAAATTCGAGGAGTTAATGTAAAGCATTGGAATGCTTTGTAGATGTTTGTTAAATGAACAGATACTTCACAAGGGGCAAGTAAGACTTAGAAAGATTAATGAACTTGCTCAAGTTCACCCAGCTAAAGGGGCAAAGTCAAGATCTGTATGATTTCAAAATCCAATCTCTTAACTACGACTGTACGCCACCTCTGGTCAGGCCTACTGCTCCTTCGTTCCCCTTAGTATATTTCAAAAGCCCCACTTTTCTCCGAGACCACCCATCGCTGGCTGGTCTTTGCTGGGAGACCACAGGAGGGGCCTGGGTCTCCCTGTGGCCGCCCTTGTGGTTGGGGTTCTCTATCACTGTGGATATTGTCTTGTCTTGGAGGTGCTGCTGTGTGTTAATTCTCAAGGGGATCTCTCCCCAGACCTTCATTTTCTTTATTTCATTGCCAACCCCTGTTCCCCACGCCTCCCAAAAAAGTAGAGAGAGACTTTCCTTCACTACTGAAGTGATAGCTTATGAGAACCTTTTTTTTTTTTAACTTGGAAATCCTTTTCTCAATTGCCAAGGTAAATGAGATAATAATTTAAAACATATGGAAACATGTAAGGGGGGAGGGAAGTGAGAAAACTCTCACTTGCCACCCGTGTGGCTTTCTGAGGCTGCTTCACTCACCCAGCCTTGGCTCACTGGGGCTGTCACCGGCCTCCCCTTGGACTTCGGGATGACACACCTGGCAGGCTTGGTGAATGTCCTTATAAGGCAACTGCGGTGCCGCCCCCGTGGCTTCCCTGGCCTGCTTTTCACTAGGGCAATGAAGCAATGTCCCTGAACTGGGGAGGGAGGGGACAGCTTGCTCTTAATTCTCTGATAGCCCCACTCCGGCGGCTCTACTTCCTCTTCTGATGGTTTGAATGTGAGAAATCCAGCTACAGGAGAACATCAAGAAGGAGGCCATTTATCTCCGTGCTATTCACGGAGCAAAATGTATCAGGCAGCTGCTGTATGCCATGCTCTTTAATCTCATGGGGTCACATGAGGACTGTTACAGGAAAGGGAAGAGATCCAGATGTGGTGCTGAGCTTCGAGGCTGCCCGGGATCCAACATTAGTTTCATTGTTTCTTATTTTTGTGAGGCCCTCAAGGTCCACGCAGGTCCCAGGACTTGGGAAGGGAGGTAACTCCTTTTGTTAGAAAGGAGAAGGGACATCGAATATTTAATGTCATAGGTACCAAGCCCAGTGCTTTACATCCATCACCTCATTTAATTCTCAAGGTTATCTGTGAAGTAGGTATTTGGGTTTACAGTGGAATTTCCCTGAAATATCTGCTCTGATCTATCTGGCTGCTCTCTACATCCCGGAGTCAGCCAGGATGAGGCCCCTTGGGTTATTTACATTTTAACCTCAAAGGGTGTTTTCTGTTTTTCAGCCTAAATACTTACGGCTCAGCTCAGTCCCAAGGGTTTCCTCCCAGCTCAGATACCCAAATCAGCTGCTCCCGCCCACGGCAAGTGCTCGACTCCTGGCTGCCCACAGCCACCAGGGGCCCAGGAGGCCTGGCTGACCTGCAATTCCACCTCCCCACCCATCATGAGGGGAGGGGTGGAGGCCCCAGACCTTCTATGACTTCACCTCTGGGCTCCCGGCTCACACCCTATGCCGTCCCCTTCAGTTAGTCTGCTCGGGATCCAGCTTCTGTGCTGAGTAAAAGACCAACATCACGTTGATGCTGGGGGTTTCCCAGGGTTTCACCTTCTTTGGAGAACAGGTGCTGCAGACATAAACGTCTTTATGACCCAGGCTAGATTAATTCCCCCTGCGACGCGTTCTCTCCCATCTCCTCTTTCACAGCTCTTAGCACACGTTTTTCTCATGAACTGCCGGGAGAAAATTGCACTGGAAAATCTGGAAGCATATCTAGATGGCTTCTCTGGGTATGAAATTTCAACCACCCTCCCCTCTGCCAGTTCCCCCCTCCGTCACCTTCCTCCATCCTCGCCTTGCTGCCTCCACTCTGGCTACACTGGTCTCTTGCTGCTCCTTAAACATCCAAGGCTAGGGTTGCCAGATAAAATACAGGTTTCCCAGTTACATTTCAGTCTCAGATAAACAACAAATGATTTTTTAGTATAAAAGTATGTCCCAAGTTAAATTACTTCTTGCTTATCTGAAATTTAAATCTAACAGAATGTCCAACCTTTGCTTTCTTTCTCTTTTCTTTTTTTGCTAAATCTGGTGACAATGCCAAGCTCATTCCCGTCACTGGGGATGTTTGTCAGTCACGTGACTCCCCCCTCACTGGACTCTGGCCTTGGCCCAGATGCCCTGTCTTCAGGGAGGCCTCCCCTCGTCCCTGCATCTCAAAGCATGGCCCCATCCCGACCTTCCACCTCCCCTTGCCTTATTTCCCCCTCAGCAGCACCTGCCTGACTTGCCCTCACATAGGTGTTTTCTGTCCATCTCTCCACAAGCACGATCACGTCATTAAGTCAGGGATTCACATCAGTTTTGTTCACTGCCATGGGCCCAGTGTCTAGAACAGGGCCTGGCACACAACAGTCACCCCAAGCCATCTGTTGAATGAATGGATTATTCTGCATAATCAGGAGAGAGAATTTTGATTTTTTCCAGTCAGCCCAAGAAAGAGAAGGTAAGAGAAGAAGGCCCTGAGATAAGAGGGGGAAGAGTGGGGAGAGGGGAGGGGAGGAGAAGGACAGAGACAGACAGACAGAGTGAGACATAGAGACAGAGACAGACAGAATGAATGAATTGAGAGAAGAGACAGGATGCAGTCTGAGACCGCTCTCATCTGTGGGTGACTTCAGAAGTGTGGGAGCCCATGCAGCTGCTAGAAGACTTTTGCACGGAGGGGCCATACCATGCATACGATGTAGACTTTGAGAACACAGGCTTTGCCACAGACTCAAAATTTGAGTCTGGGCTCCACCACTTAACACTTGTAAGGCTTTAAGCACGGAATGCATCTCTAGGCCTCAGTTTCCCTATCTGTTAAATGGTAATAACAATATTACCCAGTCGTGGAGCAGTTGGGAGGTGTAAATGAGATACGTGTCAAGCACGTAGCGCCAGGTCTGACCCCTGGCAAGTGCAGAAGAGAAAACAGCTGCCAGTGCTCCTGCCATCACAGCCATGCTCCTCCTGATCATGAAATTACGCCCTCCCACCCCATGATTGCCTCTTCAATTTTTACTGACTCTCAGTTGTTGACCATTTTCTAAAAAGCAGCAGTGGTTTTGTTTTTGTTCTTTTTTGGTAATCACTGTGGCCCATTAGAGATTAGAGAATAGCTGGCGGGTGTGCTCTGGGTGCTGAGAGGCCAGTGTCGCTCTTCTGCCTGTGGCGTGACTCACCCCTCATGCAGCCCCAGGGATAAGTCTCTGCACTCAGGTGGCTTGGAGGTTTTGGGATATAGTTGCCACCAGTGTTAAACCCAGAGCGTCAGAGGCCCCTGTCGCTGAGCACACAGGACAGGGTGCAACCTGTCTGGTCTTGACATGTGCTGGCTCTGTGACCCCCGCACCCCTTAACCACTCAGCTGCACGTTCTTCCTGTGGAAAACAAGATGGTGTTTCCTGGTCTGTCTTTCTTCCAGGTTTGGATGACCACGAAATGAAAGAGGCTATGACAAAAGCTTTGGCAACCCTCAACTGCTATATAAAGCCCAGATCGTGTCATCGCATTGTCTGCATGACAAGGGGGAGGGTGTCCTGACCTGCTGACTGGGGATCATGGGCTCTGTGGACATCTTGGTGTCACCCACTCCCTGTACCTCATAGACACACACCCTTTTCCTGGCGCCAGGATCAAATACCACTCAGTGATGTGTCCTCGGGGTGGGGGTTAAAATGACACAAGGCCCTCATTCCTGGGAGCTCCACCACTGCACCCCCCGCAGTCAGGCCAGCAGGTGTCTGCCAGATGTTCGAAGGCAGGAAATTAGCGCCAGCTCTGAATAAACATCTTTGCACTTTGCTATATTGGTAACTGGCTGTACTCTTGTAGGAGTGGACACACTCCTGGAAGTCCCCCGGTTCCCAGCCCCGATGAGACACACACGCTCCAGCCCCTCCCCATCGTAGCCTCACCGTTTCTGGGGAACACTCATTCTTAGGTGGCAGCACTGTCCAGGGCCAGACGATGCCTCCTGCAGCAGACAGGCAGGCTCAGGATGTACTGGTGCCCATGACCTCAGCCTGTGGGCCCGGGCCTTGGCCCAGCCCATAAAGCCAAGTCACCTCTGAGAAACAACCTTCTCTCATTTGGCCAGAGCCAGCCCCCAACTACAGCAGGAAGGGTCCTTGCCTCAGGCTCTGCAACTTAATGCATTTATAAGACAAATAATAACCAAGTGACTACTATGCACTATGTACTCGGTGCTAGGAACTCACCAATGAACAAAACCAATACTGAATTTCCCTTCCTTCGTGGAACTTCCATTCTAGTGTGAGGAGGGTACGGGGTACAGAAAAAGTAAATAACTAGATTCTGAAGTGTGTAAACAGGTGACAAATGACGTGGAAAATTAGCATGGTAAAGAGGGTAAGGGTGAGTGCAGGGGGAAGGGAGCAGCAGGTTCCCCGGGGAGGTCCACAGAGAATGTACCACCTGAGTCAACACCAAGGAGGTGAGCACCTGGGACGGGAGCTGGGAAACATTCCACGAAGGGGGAACAGCCAGTGTGAAGGCCCTGATGCCTTGGCCACCGCCTGGTGTGTTCAAGCAATCAGGAGACCAGTGCCTAGAACCCAGTGAGTGGGGGAAGTAGTGATTTGGGAAACTAGCAGTGGCCAGGTGTGGAGAGCAATCCTGGCAGGTGGCAGCGGGAGAAAAGTGGTTCCGAATCAGCTGGTGGCAGGGGCTGGCTCTGGTTTGGGAGTCCTTGAAGTCTTCATAATGTGGGAATGCCTTCTTTAAGGAAAAATATGAAATTACAAATATGAAATTAAGCACAGGGTTTTGGAAATGCAAGCGAGGACCCCTGAAGCTTAGGTTCCTTAACTTCCCGATGGTGGAGCTGTGGACCCAGGGCCTGTGCTTGGGATGGCTCCGGAGGGCCCCACTCACCCCAAGGCAGCACCCTCCTCCCTCTCTCCCTCCCCTACAGCATTGCCCTTCTGTGACTTCTCTCCTGGTCCAAGCTTCCCGTGACATCCATCTTAACCAGTGTTTGCACAGATAGCAATGGGGACAGAGAGAGGACCTGAGGGACCACCGTTTCCCCAGCCTGGCCACATGGGTCAGAGTCCAGCCAGCAGGGATGACCGTGACAGTGAGGGTGGCAGGGAAGCCCGCCTAGGAGGGGAAGGACAGGAATCACGTCTCCGCAGAGGACATTTCTCTGATTTTGTGGTTCTGTCCCCATCCAGGAAGAGAAACCAGGAGGGCAAGCACACACGCAACATGAAAGGAGGCTGGGGTCCTCTCCAGGCCCCGCACTATGACCCTTCAGGGAGTAGCTGCACGGGGCTGGGTCCCGGAAGATGAGCTGGGGGACTCTCTTAAGCTGGCTGGTGAGCGCTACCCAGGGAGGCCCAGGCTCTGCTTTGGAAACCAGGAAGGGGCTGGGGACAGGAGTGGAGCAGGCGGGGAGAGTGAAGAAAGGAATTATTCAGAGACCAGTTATGAACTATTAGCAGTGGGGAAAGAAACCAAGATGTTTGGGGGAGTGGTCATTACGTTCCTCTATGTGATGTGGCTTCTGCGGGGCCTGGTTAAATACGAACTATGCCCGCCCTCCCTCCCTTCCCTCCTTCCTTCCTTCCTTCCTTCCTTCCTCCCTCCCTCCCTCCCTCCCTCCCTTCCTTCCTTCCTCCCTCCCTCCCTCCCTCCCTCCCTTCCTTCCTTCCTTCCTCCCTCCCTCCCTCCCTCCCTCTCTTCTTTCTCTCTCTTTCATTCATTGATGAGAAAAGATCCCATTTAAAAGTAGCTGGTGTATGTAGACCCTTCCCAATTAAAAAAAAAAACATAATAATTTTTCTTTAAAGTGCGAATTGCTATCTTTGTCTAGATAGAGACATTTAAGCAAGTTTGGATATGATATGGAAATTTTGATTAATTTGTTTGAATGGGACTCTTTTTTTTTTTTTTTTTTTGTGGTACGTGGGCCTCTCACTGTTGTGGCCTCTCTCGTTGCGGAGCACAGGCTCTGGACGCGCAGGCTCAGCGGCCATGGCTCACGGGCCCAGCTGCTCCGCGGCACGTGGGATCCTCCCGGATCGAGGCACGAACCTGTGTCCCCTGCATCGGCAGGCGGACTCTCAACCACTGCGCCACCAGGGAAGCCCTTGAATGGGACTCTTGTTGTAATATAATCCTTTGTCTTTTGGAATAAATCAACCAAGAAGCATTTATAGCACAGCTGCTATATATGCAGTTTTATTTTAGGGCCTCCTTATTCAAGGAGGTTGCATCCAAAATCCTACTCCTGGAGGTGATTTTGGTCTGGCTGTGAAGTCAGTGCTTATGTCTGTGGGGACAGACATGGTCTGTCGATGACGCCATGGCATTGCTTCTCAGGCCTTACACGTGACTATTTCTCTTGTTATTCGATGTATTTTCCCTGGACTGTCGCACCCACACCAGAGACATCACCACCCTCTGTCAAGCTTTCAGTGCCAAATCAGTCCCCAGCCTGACTTCCCGCTACCTCCCAGGTGCTTTTCCAGGATGCGGAGGACTGCAGGCTCACTCCCTGAAACCCCCTCTCCCTTTGGGGTGGCCTGCCTGAAACACACGCATGTGACCACAGCCCTGGTCCAGCCAGGAGCCTCCACTGGTCGCTGTTATCCACATCAGAGGTCCAAACATCCGGAAATGTAACTTGTTTTTCGAGTAAAGTATTGCATTGAACACCAGTAGAAGAAAGATGGGAAGTTATTTTATTGGTAGACATGTACTTTACAGGCAAATGTTTATAACATTTGCTTGCTCTAAAGCCAGCCACTCTGAATAATGAGGCTATTTTCAAAAGCATAAACATTTGACATTTATGGTCATGGATGCACTTGCAGTTTTTATTTTTTAATTCATTAATTATTTTAGTATAGGTGATTTACAATGTTAGTTTAGTTTCAGGTGTACAGCAAAGTGATTCATATATAGATAGATAGATAGACAGATAGATAGATATAGATATAGATATAGTCTTTTTCAGATTCTTTCCCATTATAGGCTATTGCAAGGTATTGAATATAGTTCCCTATGCTATACAGTAGGTTCTTGTTTTATCTATAGTAGTGTGTATCTGTTAATCCCAAACTCCTAATGTATCCCTCCCCCACCCTTTTCCCCTTTGATAACCATAAGTTTGTTTTCAGTGTCTGTGAGTCTATTTCTGTTTTGTAAATAAGTTCATTTGTATCATTTTCTTAGATTCCATCTATAAGTGATATCATATACTTTGTCTTTCTCTGTCTGACTTACTTCATTTAGTATGATAATCCCCAGGTCCATCCATGTTGCTGCAAGTGGCATTATTTCATTCTTTTTTATGGCTGAGTAATATTCCATTGTATACATGTACCACATCTTCTTTATCCATTCATCTGTCAATGGACATTTAGGTTGCTTCCATGTCTTGGCTATTATAAAAAGTGCTGCAATGCACAATGAGGTGCATGTATCTTTTCAAGCTAGAGTTTTCATCTTGTCTGGATATGTGCCCAAGAGTAGGACTACTGGATCATATGGCAACTCTATTTCTAGTTTTTTAAGGAACCTCCACACTGGTCTCCATAGTGGCTACACCACTTTACATTCCCACCAACGGTGTAGGAGGGTTCCCTTCTCTCCACACCCTCTCCAACATTTATTATTTGTAGACTTTTTGATTATGGTGCACTTGCAGTTTTAGATCAGCCTCAGCATCCAATTTATTCCTGTATTTGTTTCTGTTGCCCAGTGTTGAGAAAGTTTGGCTCAAGATATAAGTAATAAAACTAGCAACATTTTTATGTTTTATTTTTACACATCTTGCCTTGCCATCTCAGGATGCTCTTAATTAAACAAATCCAAGATCTTGAATACAGAGTAGGAGAAAATGTTGAGTCTAATATTGAATCATGAACAATATCTAACTGCTTTCATTGCTTACGTTAAATGCAAAATTCACATCAGAAGTAGCTCAAATTTAAGATAGGTGCTCATGCAGTATTATCCTGACTGCACAGCTAACCATTATGCAGTAGGGAGTGAATGTGATCACCTAGGTTTTGTCAGCCTGCATTTGGTTATTCAGTTTACCATGGTCATGTATCTGTACAAATTGATGCAAGAGGGCATACACAGACCTGGATTTTAAGAAATCACCCGTAAAGAACTACAGTCTTTCTAATCAGTGACACCTTTATTAAATATTCAAAATCATGAACCAAATCAGAAGAAAAGATCAATTCTTACGGTATCAAAGAGCATTTGCCCAGCGACATGAATTAGTGCATTTGTGGTCTCTGATATGTTAGCATTTGACATAAAGCACTTGTGACTATGTTGATATAAAATTACAGTTGATTATTTAATGATTTAAAGTACATATTTTGGGTGGCTTTTTTTTAAAAAAAGAAAAATCCATGGACAGAGTCCAAAAGCCAAAAGGTAAAAGAAGAATATTTAGTGACAAATAAATCTCCCTCCACCTCATCCTCAACCAGTATTGTTCTCCCCAGTATTTTTCTTCACTGTTACCAGTTTCTTTTAATCCTACCAGAGACATTCTGTGTGTGTGTGTGAGTGTGTCTTAATTTGGGCTACCCTAGAAACAGACCTTGACACAAGGATTTAAATGAAGCTATGTATCTGGGAAGAGCTCCCAGGAGACTCCTGCAGGGGCTGGGGGTATGAGAATGGGGACGGAAGGCAGCCAATAAAGGGAAGATCATCGAGTAAATTCCACCATGAACAAACAGAGCGTAATGCCACCAGGGAACTCTGGGAGCCAGCATAGGGCACGTGGCCCAGTATTATTTCTCCTGTGGGGAAATGAAGCTGGTAATTTATAACCAACTGCATTGTTTGAGGGCTGTGCGGTGTGGGCAACCAGCCATGCGGCCGGGCACAGTGGACCCTGGTGGTCAGAGAAAACTCTCAGTCAAAGAAATGCAAGAGCTGGCCCTTTAGAATGTGCAGGTGTGCCCTGAAATGGTAAGGAGCACGAGGTATGGGCAGGGCACCAACAGCATCTGCTACAACATTCTCCTAAAAACATTTGAATGAAATTTGAACCAAACATTTGCAGCAACCGTGGCCTAGCCCCGTGATTGCCAGGCTTCCACAGAGCCCAGTCTGAAGGCCATTGGCATTCGTGGGAGCAGCAAACGAAGCTTTCCAGGGTCTGGCTCCTGTCAACTACTTCTGGTTCCTTTCCCTCCTTAATCACAGTCAAGTTGTCCCCAGTGATACAAGCGATTTGTGCTGGCGGGCCCCACCGGATGGTGGAGCACACCTCCCTGCCTTTTCTCATGATGCTGTCTTGGCCTGGGAGCACCCTTTCCCTTCCTCTTAGCTGCCTGATGCTACTTGTTCTCCAGATTCAGGTGAGTAGAAAGAATAAACTTTCCTTTTGGTGTAGTAGAGGGCTCACCGAGGTGTTTAGCCCAGAGCCTGACAGAGACTGTGCTCTCAGGGGTGATTATCTGCCCATATCCCCATCTGTCTTATGCCTTGGGGAACCTTCCCTGTCACCCCTGGGCTAGATTGGGATTCCACTCTGCTCACTGTCCTAGCACCCTGGGCTCGCCTATTGGAATGATCTGTTTGCCTGTCTGTCTCACCCAACTGTACCAGGAACTTCTTCAGGGCAGGAAGCAGGCTTTGCTCACCTCTGAATCCCCGTTGCAGGCAGTGTGGCTCAGTAGATGCTTTTGAACAGAATTCAACAGAGGGCACTGCACAGTGCCCCTTCTTTGCAGTATTTGTAGGAATCCTGAGGGAGCAATTGCTGCAGACAAGGTGGCCCTTGAATGTGTGTTAGGGGGCCTTGAATAAGACACATGCCTGTAAAGGAGGTTGCTGCCTCCTTCCTGGGGAGAGACCTGTAGACCTGCTCCTTAATTTGGCATGCAAGATTGTTTCTGCTCTTTTCATTTTTGTATTTGTTTAACGGATAGTCAGTCCCTCAGTCCATAAATATTTTCCGAGTCCCTGCTATTCTGGGCACCATTCTACGGGATGGAGATATAGGGGTGCACATGACAGAAGGAGGTCCCACCTCAAAGAACTTCCCTCCCTTGGAAGGTGTAGAATAGTACAGAATGGAATATTCATTTGGACTAGCCCGCTGTCACTGGCGGGATCTGAAGAATCTGGAACAAGTGGGGCTCATCAGGGCGTGGCTGATGGAAACCTCAGGCAGTTGTAAGTAAAGGCATGGGGGCAGACATCCCAGTAGGAGGAGGGAACCAAAGGCGGTCAAGGACAGCCGTCATTTAGAAACATATTGAACGCATCTGTGGTCAGCATATTGGAAGTCACAAAGAGATAGAAGCCTCAGTCCGTCCCTGTGAAGATCTTCTGTCTACAGTGGGAGAGGAAAGTCACAGTTATCCTGAGGATTATCAACCAGTGAGGACCATCCAGGCAACCATTTTTAAAGACTTTTTATTTGAAAATAATTATAGACTCGAAGAACGTTGCAAAAAATAGCACAGAGAGGTTGTGTGTACCGTCACCCAATTTCCCCCAGTGGTAATACTTACATAACTACAGGACAATACCACAGCCAGGAAACTGACATTAGTGAAAGGCACAGATCTTGTTGGGATTTCCTTTGTTTTACATGTGAGTTACAAAATCATTTCACATGTGTAAACCCACATAACAACCATCACAGTCAAGATACAGAAGAGTTCTGTCACCACAAAGATACCCCTGGCGCCACACCTTTATAGTCACCAGCCCCCGCCCCCAACCCCTGGCTAGTGTTGAGTTTTGAAAGTTCTTGGTGCTCTAGACATGAGCCCTTGGCCACATGTGCGGTTTGCAAATATTTTCTACTTGTCTATAGCATGTCTTTTCAGCCTCTTTACAGGGTCTTTCGCAGAAAAAAAGATTTTAATTTTGATGAAGTACAACTTAATTTTTTCTTTTATGGACTGTGCTTGTAGTGTCACGTTTAAGAACTCTTCATTTTTCTCTAGGTTTGAAGGTTTTCTATGTTTTCTTCTAAAAGTTTTATAATTTTACATTTAAATCTATGGTCATTTTTCAGTTAATTTTGTATAAGGTGTGAGGTTTGTTTCAAAGTTCTTTTTTTTTTTTGCCTATAAATATTGAATTGTTCCAGCGTTTTCTGTTTTAAAAAAACTATCCTTTCTCCATTGCGTATCTTTTGCTTCTTTTTCAAAAATCAGTTGGCTGACCTGGGCCTGCCTGATGGTGTCCCCATGCCTGACAAGTACTCCTGGCAACCAGTTGCTGTAGAACTCAAATCTCTGCTGGGCAAGGATGTTTTGTTCTTGAAGGACTGCCTGGGCCCAGAAGTGGAGAAAGCTTGTGTGGACACAGCTGCTGGGTCTGTCATCCTGCTGGAGAACCTTTGCTTTCATGTGGAGGAAGAAGGGAAGGGAAAAGATGCTTCTGGGAACACGGTTAAAGCTGAGCCAGCCCAAATAGAAGCCTTCCAAGCTTCTCTTTCCAAGCTAGAGGATGTCTATGTCAACGATGCTTTTGGCACTGCTCACCGAGCCCGCAGCTCCATGGTGGGAGTAAATTTGCCAGAGAAGGCTGGAGGTATTTTGATGAAGGAGGAGCTGGACTGCTTTGCCCAGGCCTTGGAGAGCCCAGAGCGACCCTTCCTGGCCATCTAAAGTGGGGTGGAGCTAAAGTTGCAGACAAGATCCAGCTGACCAATAATATGCTGGACAAAGTCAGTGAGATGATTACTGGTGGTGGAATGGCCCTTACCTTCCTTAATGTGCTCAACAACATGGAGATCGGCACTTCTCTGTTTGACGAAGAGGGATCCAAGATCATCAAAGACCTGATAGCCAAAGCTGAGAAGAATGGTGTGCAGATTACCTTGCCTGTTGACTTTGTCACTGCTGATAAGTCTGATGAGAATGCCAAGACCGGCCAAGCCACTGTGCCCTCTGGCATACCTGCTGGCCGGATGGGCTTGGATTGCGGTCCTGAGAGCAGCAAAGAGTATGCTGAGGCTGTTGCTCGGGCTCAGCAGACCGTGTGGAATGGACCTGTGGGCGTGTTTGAATGGGAAGCTTTTGCCCGAGGAACCAAAGCCCTCATGGATGAGGTGGTGAAAGCCACTTCCAGGGGCTGCATCACCATCATAGGTGGGGGAGACACTGCTACTTGCTGTGCCAAATGGAACACGGAGGATAAAGTCAGTCATGTGAGCACTGGAGGTGGGGCCAGCTTAGAGCTCCTGGAGGGTGAAGTCCTTCCTGGGGTGGTGGATGCTCTCAGCAATGTTTAGTACTTTCCTGCCTTTTGGTTCCTGTGCATAGCCCCTAAGTCAACTTAGTGCTTCCTGCATCTCCACTTGGCATTAGCTAATATCTTCCCCCATGTCAAGATTTGGCTAGTGGCCAAGAGATATAGCGCCAGGAACCCTTAAACAGTTGTACGGCATCTCAGCTCACCTTTACCGCACCCTGGATTTGCCTACATTCTTCAAGTTCCCATTTGAATTCCTTAGAGACTAAACCATTGTGCGTTCTAGAGTGCGTATATTTATATTATGCCTGTTAAAAGAAAGTGAGCTGTGTTAGCTCAGTTCTCTTTATGAAGTAGCTTATTCTGATTAGCTTTGTCATTGTTTCACCACTCAGCATGGAAACAAAATGAAATGCCAGTTGTTGGTAGGGAGGGAGATGAAGTTGGTGATCTATTAAATAAATAATAAAAATATACACTGGGAAAAAAAAAAACAGTTGGCTGTACCAGTGTGGATTTATCTCTGGCTTATCTATTTTGTTTTATTGGTCTGGGTATGTATTCCTCCATAATACACATTGTCTTGATTACTGTAGTTACATAGTAAATCTTAAAATTGGGTACAGTGATTCCTTCCTCTTTATTCTTCTTTTCTAAAATTGTTTCAGCTATTCTAATTCCTTTGCCTTTCCACATATATTTATAATGATCGTGTCAAAACCTACACAAATTTTGCTGGGGTTTTGATAGAAATTGTGTTAAACCTATAGATCAATTTGGGGAGAATTGACATCTTTACTGGGTTGAGTCTTCGAAGCTGTGAACACGGTATGTTTTTCCGTTTATTTACATCTTCCTTAATTTCTTTCATCAGTGTTTTGTTGTCTTCAGCAAACAAGTCCTGTACACCTTTTGTTATAATTATGCCTATACATTTTATTTGCAGGGATGGTATAAACGGTATTATGTTTTTAATTTTAGCTTCCACATGGTCATGGACAGTATATAGAGATACTATTGATTTTTGAATGTTGACCTTGTATCCTGCGACCTAGCTAAGCCATTAGTGCTAGATGGGTTTTGTTTGTTTGCTTCATTTTTGTTTTGGGCTTTTTAAAAAAGATTCTTTGGGATTTTCTGCATAGGCCATATGTCGTCTGAAAATAAGGATAGTTTTATTTGTTCCTCTCCAATATGTATGCCATCATGGTGATTATCAACTGTGAGAATCATCCAGGCAAAAAATGTATCTAATTCCAACGATTCTGTTTTCTTACTCTTTTCTAGATTATTTCCCCTTGTCTACTGTGTGTTCAGGGAACACAGACTCACTCTTACATTAGATCAAACAACTATTATTAGGAAAAATATCTGGAAATAATAAGATTAACACATCGTAGAGCCAAAGAGGAAGGATTGGGGGACTTTTCACATCCCGCCTGCTCCCTGAGGAAAGGTCATTGAAAGATGACTCTGGGTACTGTGTGTTCCCTTGGGTCAGGGCCATCTGGGCCTCAGCTAGCCTTCTCGATGTTCCCCCAGTGAAAAGCAATCCTTCTCCCAGGACTGGCCCAGGTTGGGACCCCCTGAAGGCAGACTGGGATGAGGGACTGACCACAGGGTTGGAGGGGAGATGGAGGGAGTCCTTGGGAAGATTGAGGAGGGCCTCCCCTCACGTTGATCCAGATGGGTTTTCAGCAGGTGTGTGGGAGACATCACTGTCCTTTGCTTTGAGCTGAGACACAGCTTCTACACGTCCCGTGGGATGGGGGTCTAGGTGTTATTGAAGAGAAGAAAAACAAGACAGTGTTCTTCTTCCCACTGGTGATGAACCTGGGCCATGCAAGGGGGACTGTGTCCTTGACACCAGGAAACTGAAGCCAGGGCTCAATGTGCAGACCCCAGAATCGTACATGATGTATAAGCCATGCTGTGTGAGCAAAACGATCCTGTACAATGAAAGTTCTGCTTATCCAGATGGCTTAAAGTTTTTTAATCCCAGTGCTATTTACTTTCCTGATAAGGTGTTGGGCAATTCATAGCTAAAATATACTGAAACATCATACCATGTGCAATGCTTAATCCACACATTTGTTAAAGTTGGGTATGTTTAAAGAGGTTGAAACAAAGGGAATGCAGTTCCCTGATAACATGCTTAGCTGCGGAGAGCTTTATTTAATCTAGAATAGTAAGATATTTTTATCCACTTTCTGAAAACAAAGAGATTTTTAAAAATAAGTTTATTTTATTTATTTATTTTTGGCTGTGTTGGGTCTTCGCTGCTGTGCGCGGGCTTTCTCTAGTTGCAGCGAGCGGAGGCTACTCTGCGTTGCGGTACGCGGGCTTCTCATTGCCGTGGCTTCTCGTTGTGGGAGCATGGGCTGTAGGTGCGCGGGCTTCAGTAGTTGTGGCTCGTGGGCTCTAGAGCGCAGGCTCAGTAGTTGTGGTGCACGGGCTTAGTTGCTCTGTGGCATGTGGGATCTTCCCGGACCAGGGCTTGAACACGTGTCCCCCGCATTGGCACGTAGATTCTCAACCACTGTGCCACCAGGGAAGCCCAAGAGATGAGTTTTTTAAAAGCTAAGGCTATCTTGAAAATGGTAAACTGGAAAAAAATTTAAAGGCAAATTTAGTTAATGGGGGTCGTAACTTCTTATTGTTTCCGTGTTCTATACCACGCCATACATGAATTAATAAGCTCTTACAGCCTTGCAACTATGAGGCTGGCAAGTCCCTTGATCTGCTGGATGAGTCTGCAAACTGGAAGCCTGGGAGAGCTGGGGGTTTAGTTTCAGTCCAAGTCCAAAAGCCTGAGAACCAGGAGAGCTGATGGTGTAGTTTGTGTCCAAAGGCTGGCAGGCTCAAGACCCCGCAAGAGCCAATGTTTCAGTTCAAGTCTGAAGGCAGGAAAAAAAACCGGTGTCCTATTCTGAAAGCATTCAGGCAGGAGAGGTTTCTCTCCTACTCAGAAGAGGATCGGCCTTCTTGTTCTATTCAGAGCTTCAACTGATAGGATGGGCCCACAAGCATGAAAGAGGGCAATCGGCTTTACTTGGTTTATACCCTCACGGAAACACCGAAAATAATGTCTGACCAAATATCTGGGCACCGCGTGGCCCAATCAAGCTGACATAAAATTAATCATCGTGGAAACATAGGCACGGACCAGTGAAAGACTATTTCAAAAGAGCGTGAAGTTCTGGAGCGGACTTCTGATTACCTTCTCAAAGAGGACCAGGTTTTCGTATCTGCCAGTTGAGAAAATGTTCCTTACCCCCTTGTAAAATCTGAATGCTTTCTTAAAATTACAATAATGAATATCATTCACTGTGTACCTACTCTGTGCTGTTTGCTTAGCAAACATCTCACTTAATCCTCTCACTAACCTCTCACTTAATCTTCTCACTAACCCTGCTCTCTACTAAGCTTATTCTCAAAGGAGGGGATGAAGTGGCATCTACATATGAGAAAACCAAGGCTCAGAGAACTGTATACTCATCAGTGTTTACAGTACCTGGAACACAGTAGGTGTTCACTAAATATGTGTTAAATGATGTTAATTAAGCCTCTTGTTAAAGGCCATACAGCTAGAAATGGTAAAGTTAAAATTCAAAACCAGATCGTTTGACCCCAAAGTCAACGCACTTTAGGGAAAACTAGTGAACACAGGCAGGGTAGAAAATATGTTACTTGGAGTTTAGGCTGTCGGACCACTGGCATTTCATATGACTCCTACATGAAGTAGGCCGACATGACAGAGCCTGAAAAAATTCCAGTAATTCCAACAAAGCTGGTCAGCCTCTGGTACAGGTCCTTGAAAGTGACCTTGAGCAATTAAACCACACACATCGGCAGACATTAGCTCTAGTTCTGGTTGACTCAGAAACTCAACAGCCCTATTCCTGGCATGATTGAGCATAATTTTCTCCCTGTTATTAATTCATCCTTAGAATGCTTGGGTCACAGCTAGAAAGACAGGGTCAATATATGTTTCAAAACTGTCTGGTCTCTCTCTGATGAACAGTGTTCAGTTGGTGGGGGATGAAGTTGAGGGAGGAGGGCTGGTTATTAATTTCACAGCAGTTATGTTGTTCAGCCTCAGTGAGATGTTTATCAAGGGGCTAAGATTCTTCCCAGTAACTTATTAGCTATATTTGGAAGCATGTTAAGTCTTGGAGGCCACAGGGTGCTGTTTGATGTTTTTCGGCAGTGATTCATGACACAGAAGGTATCTTAATCACTCCCCCGAGGGTCTTCTCAACTTTCAACCCAAGGGCAACTTTACTCCAGGAACATTGGCCCTGAGCATACCTTACTGTCTCCCTGTCCTGCTCCCTTCCTAGGCTACGGGAAATCTGTTTTTCATTTTCAAAGAAAATGTGTAGATTAATTTTAAAGGAGAATTTTGCTATTTCATCTGAACTTGCCAAAGATGTGATAAGATCTCAGAAAGGACAATGTGGTTCTTCCAATTATTTTGGACAATTGGTGGTGAACAGTCAGAAGGGAGGAAAGTTGGGAGTCGTTTAAGAAAGAAGATTCATCCAAGCAGAGACCCGTGAAAACGCCCTATTGTCTAAAACCAAAATGAGTCATGTTGTGCAAGAACAGTTAGTCGTTGTTCCTGGGAGGGACATGTTGACCTCCAACCTAAACCTGGAACTGGAGCCAGAGCCTTCGGTTTGGGCGGTCTTTCTCTAGGATATCATGTCTGCTGCAGTGTTCCAACTTCAAATCACATCTGGAATGTGGTCTTGCCTCTTCTTACCATGGCTGTTACTACCACCCTCATCTGCAGTCCCATCATCTCTCCCCGGCGTTGCCACAAAAGCCCGCTTCCTGGCCTTCCTGCAGGCCATTTTCCACGCAGCAGCCCGGATCATCTGTTACAACCCAAGTCATATATGCCTCTACTCTGCTCAAAAGCTTCCCGTGTCTCCCCACGTTACTAAGAGTAGAAGCCACAGTCCTTCCACGCCCTCCGTGATCCAGCCATGCAAGCCGGCCCCTCCCTTTACCTTGCTGACCTCCTCTCCTACCTAAAGATAGGACCCAAAGCAAGGGCTCAGACTTCACTTTCTGGTCTTAGGTTGGAGGTCAAGGCTTCCCCTCAACACGTCCCTCCCAGAAACAACCTCTGCATTTCTTGCACCTCCCGTGTCCTCCGATCTCATCATGTTTTAGGCATGGGCCCGTTTCCCATTGGCAGCCTTGCTGTCCCCATTTCTCGCTCTGCTCCAGCCACATTGGTGTGATTGCTCTTTCTCAAACACACCAGGCTCTCTCTGCCTCAGGGCATTTACACTTGCTGTTCTTTCTGACTGGAATGCTTTTCCCCCAAATAATTACATGACATGCCTCATTTCCTTTAGGACCCTGCTCCTATGTTTCCTTCTTCTCTGACGGTGTTATTTACAGTTGCAACTCCTTCTGCCTACCATCCCTCCACCCTGGTCCTCCCTCTCTTCTTTTATCTCTCTCATTAGCACTTGTCATGAACTAACATACTATATATTTTATTTATTATATTTTGCCAATCCATGGGGCAGGGATTTTTGGGTCTATTTTGTTTATTGTTGTATCCTCAGTGCTCAGAAGCATACCTAGCACATCATAAATACACATTACATATTTGTTGAGTGTAGAAACGAATAAATGAAGCATTAAATGAAAAACTAAACTCTGCCCAGTCTTGAGCTACATGAGCACGGTGTGGAGAACAAGCTGCTTACTCTAAAGAAACGCATGATCCGTTTGGGAAGACAGTGCTGGGAGCACTGGCCGTTCAAGGTAGTTTTGCCGTGAGACACAGAGACTCGCTCAAAAAAAACTCTCAGGGGACTTCCCTGGTGGCGCAGGGAATCCGCCTGCCAATGCAGGGGACACGAGTTCGAGCCCTGGTCCGGGAAGATCCCACATGACATGGAGCAACTAAGCCCGTGCGCCGCAACTACTGAGCCCGCGCACCTACAGCCCGCAAGCCACAACAAGAGAAGCCACCGCTATGAGAAGCCTGAGCACTGCAACTAGGAGTAGCCCCCGCTCGCCGCTACTAGAGAAAGCCTATGCGCAGCAACGAAGACCCAACACAGCCGAAAAATAAATAAATAAAATTAACAATTAAAAAAACATACTCTCAGAAATTGGGGTTGATTTTAAGGACACCTGTGGACTAAAATAGGTCCAAGAAGCAGAAAGCCCTCAGGAGCCGAGGGCAGCATTGGGAACCCCCTCCTTTCCTTTTCTCCCATGGTTTCCCCCTCCTACAGAGCCTCTGGCCCATCTCGGAGGCCCTGGTTTGTTCTCCTCACCTGCCAGGCTGCCCACCCCATTCCCCACTCTCTTGTCCAGATCCCACGAGGGCTGCTCTGCCTGATGTTCACTGTCCCCCTGTTGGACAGAGGCCCTCACACCTCGTGGGTCACTGGACCCACCCACGGGTGAGCTGCCCTTGACCAGGGACCTACTCTTACAGCCTCACTCTACTTTGCTGAGCAGGGACCCAGGTTCAGGTCAGTCAACCAAGGTCACGACAGGAATAATACAAGACGGTTTGGAAGTCTTTGAATTTTCTATGCATTACTTGTAATTATAGAAAAACTGAAAGTGTAGATAAGAAAAAATAGGTTAAAATCCTAACTACTATTGACATCTTGGTATACCCTTTTCCTGGCATACATGATATGCTCATTGTTTTTATAAACACTTTAATACACTGTATCTACTATGTATCTACTATGCATATTATTTTATATTTTTGTTTTTATCACATATTAATCATATTTCATGAGCATCATTCCATGTCATATCCAGAGATACACTGGTATTTAATTATTGAATAATGTTTCATTTTATAGGCATAGTATAATTTAGTCAACCAATTCCCTGTCCTTGAATACTTAGGCTGTACCTAGATTTTGGTATTATAAGAAATTGCTGAAGGGTAGTTTTTTGGTATAAATCCATGATTACTTTCTTAGAATGAATTCCTAGAAGCAGGATTTCTGGGTTAAAGGGCATAAACATTAAAAAAATAATAATAGCTGACATTTATTGAACACTTGCTGTATACCAATTACTTTACATGTCACAGTCACAACACGCATATGAAGTAGACACCCTTATTGTACCATCCTGCAGATGAGGACACGTTCACAGAGACATGAAATAACTTCCCTAAGATCCCACCGCAGGTAAGTGGCAGAACCAGGATTTGAATGCAGGAACTCTAGCATAGAGCCCTTAACTTCTAAATGGTACTGCCTCCCTGGAAGAATAGGACCTTTTTGTAGAGGGAGAGGCCCTGTTAGTACCTTGAAGGAAGGGTAGCCGGCTATAAGCAGACCTTTAACCCAGCAGGCCACATGCTACCAGTAGACAGACAGACCACCTGCTACTGGTGGACCCATTCATTTATTTAACAAGTGACATCAGGAGGTCTCCAATGAACAATAATGTCCCCCTTAGCAACATGCAGCTAAGATGTTTCATTTTTGACCCTTTCAAGGTAGAGTTGGCTTGATGCCCTCTTAAGCCCAGCCGATGGCCCCTTGGTTGAGAAAATGTTGCCTTTCCTCATGAGAGGACTGGCAATTGGGCTGGCGAGATCACTCATCTGTCTTAATAACTTGCATTTCTGGGAAATTACCTGTACCTAAATGTTATAGAAACCCACTCTAAAAATTGTAACTTAAAAGTTGATAAGTCCAACTTCAGGGTGATAGAAGGGACAAGAACGGGCAAAAGGGGGCTGTAAGTGACTCTCAAAGAGCAGGCTGGAGTGGGAGGCCAAGAGGCTGTCGGGTGGCTCCCTGGTGGTTGAGTCACAGGTGAGCAGGTGTGTGCCGGGGCTGGGATAACAAGTCTATACTTCACGAAATAACAGTCCTCCAGACATCGGCGGCAGCAGGACTAGGTGGGACCCAGAAAGTCAAACATATCTTTTCACCTGGAGATAGTTTATGATGATGTGGAAACTTCACCTGAAAGCTCTTGGCTTCCTCATAGGTACATAGAATTCTTAGTTCTCAACTAAGAATTGGTACAGTCATCTGAAACATAGTCATCTAATGAGTCAGAGTTTGTAGAAGGCCATTCCCAGGGAACACAGGAAAGTATACAGCACAGCTGGAGAACACCCGATTGCTTGACTTGAGAATTCTACCCCCTCCATCTTTTTAACTCCATACTTTCAAGATACTTACACAGGTAAAATACATACATCTTTTAGGTCCATACTTTAAGATATTTATACAGATAAAAATATAACATTATGTTACAAAATACATACATCTTTTAGGTCCATACTTTAAGATATTTATACAGATAAAAATATAACATTATGTTACATACGCAAGCATGTACTGAAAGGGCATCCACTAGGTTTGACCTTGTCTGTTTTCCCTCCAGTCTCCTAGAACAGAGCTCCCCATATCTGTGTGGAGAATGAGGACCAGGCAGCAGCATCCCTGAAAAAACATCCTGCCCTGAGTTTATTGACTTGCCCATCACCTTCCACCCTACCAGGGTCTTTAAACCTGCTGCACTTTCTCAGGCATGTGGCTAGATGTCTGTAGTGGGAACTGTTAGGTACCCCCCATGGGCATGGTACCCACCCTCCCTCCTAACTGAACCCCAGTTCCATTCGGTATCCCCTCCTTAGTGAGGCGCTTGTGCTTCCAGGGAGGCTAGGACCATCCCCTGCTTCCAGAGGCTGGGTCTTGATGAAGTTAAGCCACTTCGAATGACCCTGTTCCTCTTACTAGGGATAGTTTAAGCCTGAACATGTGATACAATCCCAACCAAAATGAAATGAGAGGAGTCTGCTGAAGGGATTTGAGAAGATTAGCTCCTTAAAAGAGAGACAGGGATATTTCTTTTATGTGACATTTTTGTGTTTTTAAGTGATACTTCTAGCAGTGGCTGCCATTTTATAACCACAAGTTGATAACCTAAGGATAAGCCAGTGGATTTGCACTAAGGATGGTAAAGCAGAAACGTGGAGAGAAGCTGGGTTCTTGATGATGTCACTAACTTGGGGGCCATCCTATTGCAGGGCTTTTTGTAATGTAAAATAAGAAATTCTCCTTGTTGTGTGAGAGCCAAAAACATTCTAATACAATCCCCCAATGTTTTCATACCCAAAGAGTTTCTGACCATCATTTGGTGATGTTAGAAGCATCCAGCATCTCCTCTCCACCTCCCTCTCTCCCAGCAAAAATATTCTAAAAGGCATCTTGGCTACGAATACAAATTAAGCAGAATTTCACCACATCCTGTTGGAGGTAGAGCTGATTGATACCAAATTTAGTTCTGAGAATTGTTGCCAGAACTCTATTACCGGAATTTTTTTTTTTTTTTTTTTTGCGGTACGCGGGCCTCTCACTGCTGTGGCCCCTCCCGTTGCGGAGCACAGGCTCCGGACGCGCAGGCTCAGCGGCCATGGCTCACGGGCCTAGCCGCTCCGCGGCATGTGGGATCCTCCTGAACCGGGGCACGAACCCGTGTCCCCTGCATCGGCAGGCGGACTCTCAAGCACTGCGCCACCAGGGAAGCCCTACCGGAATTCTTAAAATCAGGATTCTGAACCCTAGATTTGAAATGTTGGTGGTAAGCCTTCAAGAATTATAATTTTTGGCACACCAAATGTTTCCAGATGCCTATTTATCTTTTATCTTCTTTTTTAAATTAAAATTTTTTTCATTCATTTACTTATTTTGGCAAAATATGAGGTCTTATTTCACGAAGATTTTGGCTATAAACTAGTGTCATTTCTTAATCCCAATTGCCCCACCTGTCCCTAATTCCTTCCAGGAACTTGCTGAGTTCTTACAAACTCATGATTTCCTGACAGCTTGCTGTCCTCTCTTCCCCCTGGTGAAGAGTTAGAAATCTGAGTCCTTAATATAGAAGTCTGGCAAAGAAGAAAAATCATTGGCTTAGCTTTCGGGGTATGAAATCATGAAGATAATGAATCACATAAATGAAATCTGTGTCCTAACAGGTTATCAACAGTTCAGTTAACTTCCACCATTTATTGAAAGCCTATAATATATAGGCTCTGGGGATTCAAAGACGTTTAAATCGTATCATCTGACTTTAAAGAGTTGAAGGCCTAGTGGAAGTGTTCTAACCCTTCACAAAGAGGAGAAGAGTGAGTTGTTTGTTTGGAAATCATGAATTTGTAGGTACTCAGCAAGTGCTACTTAGGAATTAGGGATAGTTTAGATTAAGAACACCAGTTTTTAGCCAAAATGTTCATGAAATGGAACCTCGGATTTTTCACACACACACACCCTCAATTTTAAAGTAGAGTGAGTAGGGTTAGGGTCTGGGAAGGCATGGACTAATAAACACATCATTTTAGCACATACATGCTAAATGCTAAAATGGGATCTTGTGCAGCATTATAGAAGCACTGGGCCCAACCTGGTATGTGAGAAAACTTCTAGAAGACAATACCTGGGCTACACTTTGGAGAAAGAGTTACCCAAGTAAAGAAAGGTGGGCATTAAGTAAGAAAGTAGAGGGAACAGTGATGGCAGTCACAGAGAAGTGAAACAATTTAGCATGTGAGACAGGTAAATGCAACTTTGTGCCCAGGACAGAAAGAGGCTTTGGGGGCTGGGCAGGACCCAGAGGGCCAGGCCAGGCCTTAGACCCGCCGCTGCGTACAACACCTTGGATGTTCACCCAGCCCCTTAATTTATTATTCTCCTTAATCCTGCTGCCTCCCTGGGGCTTAAAACAGGTAGAGCCTTCTCACATTGCTTTAGGGGGAAAATAGGGGTGATTCCAGGAAGGATTAGTCCTCACGCTGCCCTCACCAAGGTAGGGAGTCAGGCCGAAGAGAGGGAGTTCTGGCTAACTGGCAGTGGCTCCCCTTCCCTGGACACATCTAAGTGAATGGGATGACTGCCAAATGGAGCAGCTCCTGCCCCCACCCCCGGCCCAATCCACAGGCAGGACCCGGAAGAGTCCAGGGAGTGTTTAGGAATGAGGACTTCCAGGTCCCCCTCCAGTCAGAGAATGGGAACTGGCATTTTCAAAGCTCCCCATGTGATGTGGATGTCCAGCCAGGTCTCAAAACCATTCTTGAAGCAGCATTTCTTAAACTGTGTCCCAGGGACTTCCCTGGTGGTCCAGTGGTTAAGACTTCACCTTCCAATGAAGGGGGTGAGAGTTTGACCCCTGGTCAGGGAGCCAAGATCCCACATGCCTCAGGGCCAAGAAACCAAAACATAAAATAGAACCAGTATTGTAACAACTCAATAAAGACTTTAAAAATGGTCCACATCAAAAAATCTTAAAAAACAACAACAACAAAACACCTGTGTTCCATTGTTCTGGGAGCTACTGGGTCAAACACATTTAAACAGTTGTCTTAATTACAGGACCTCTCAGTTTTCTTTATCTGTTACTACACGGTAAGACTCCGCAAGAGGAAGTGGGGCAAGGGTAGGGAGAAATATATTGTATTATATTTTCTAAACATATTTGACCATATGGTGTTTCTCTCTCTCTTTCTCTCCCTCTCCCTCTCTCTCTCTCTTGGTGGAGTATTTCTTAAGACTGGACTCCATGCAGCACATATTTTGAGGAAAGCTGCTCTAGAAGCTCAGGAAAGTGGTGTTAATTTTCCTGGTGATGGTTAATTTTATGTGTCACCTTGACTGGGCCCCAGGGTACCTAGATACTGGCCAAACATTCTTCTTGGTGTTTCTGTGAAAGCATTTTGGGTGAGCTTAACATTTAAATCAGTAAATGAGCAAAGCAGATTGCCCTCCCTAATGTGGGTGGACCCTATCCAATCAGTTGAAGGCCTGAATAGCTGACCCTCCTCCAGGTAAGAGAAAATTCTTTCCTGTCTGACTGCCTTCAGACTGGGATATTGATTTTTTTTTTTTTCCTGCCTTTAGACTTGAACTGAAACACTGGCTCTTCCTGGGTCTTGAGGCTGTCAGCCTTTGGACTGGAATTATACCATCAGCTCTCTTGAGTCTCCAGACTGCTGACTCATCCTGCAGATCTTGGGACTTGTCAGTCTCTATAATCTCATGAGCTAATTCCTTATAAATAAATGTCTTTCTATCTACCTTTTGTAGGAGACCATACTAGGCCACCCCAGAACATGCTCTTGGCATAGAGATTATTTCGAGGAATAGTAAACACAGGAGAAGCTATAAAAAACTGACTAGAAGTTACTCTTCGGTATGGGAAATTTGCATTTATTTTGAAAACATCTCAGTTTACAAGGATGTTTCCTTCTCTGTACCTGAAAGAGAAGGATGACTGAATTATCAGAGACATCAATGGAGAAGACATCGATTCAAATCTGTATAACAAACTTTGCTTTTCTTTATCATACTTTTCCTGATCTCCCCCATAATTGGCCTTGCCACACCCTTGTCTCTTTGATTTAGCTGAAGATGGTATTTAAGCCTGAATTCTAAGATACTTCTTTGAGAGTTTCTGGGTGTCTCCCGTGTATACATGAGATATACATGTTAATAAACTTCTGTCTTTCTCTTGTTAATCTGTTTTGTTACAGGGACCCCAGCTGAGAATTTTGAAGGGTAGAAGGAAAAGAATTCTTTTTCCGCCCCTACTCTATCATCTGTCTGTCTCTCTCTCCATCCATCCATCCATCCATTCATCCATCCATCCATCCATCCATCCATCCATCCTATTGGTTCTGGTACTCTGGAGAACCCTGACTAATACTGGTGACCTCCATCACTCACTGCAGGAGTGGGGTGAAGGCAGGGCACGCTGCCTCCCACCAGCTGGCCAGAGAGTGCCATGTAGTCAGGAGCCATCATGGTGATAGGCAGCAGCCTTGATGCATAAAACCTACCTGGTGAGTACTTCCTTCCAGAGCCGAGGCTTTCTCTAGGCACCTGGGAAGGGATGACCACCCACTCCCCAGGACGCTGCTTCTTACTCAGGAGGTAGTTACAAGGCCTGGCTGGTACACTGTGATGTGTGGGCTCCAAAGTGAGGGAATGGATTCTTTATGGAGTTCTACAATTGACCAAAGGACCCTCCCTTCCCCCAACCCCTTCCTGCTTACTCAGGTGCTTCACAGGGACAAAAATGGGTCCATAGAGCAGTCACAGGACACCTCACAGGTGCACAGTGCTGTTTTCCAAATAAGCCGACGGCCCAAATGAGTCGGAAAGGAAGCAAACTAGAGCTGCATCCCTCGCAGGAACCTGCCTGCTCTGGAAGATGGTGCTCAAGCTCTGGAAAGGCAGCAGCTAAGGGAGACCCTCGTTTCATTACCTGACACGGTGAGTGTCATCTAATGCAGAAGTTACTGCAGGTCACACTGTGGGTGTGCCAGTGATGATGGGGAAATCCTGCCAGGACCCCTTTCCTGTGTGGCGGCTGGCCTGAGAGAGCAGTGCAGTGTGCTCCAGAGATGGGCAGAGCTGGGAACTGAGTGAGAATCAGATCCCTCACTGGGGTTCCATCTGGGAGTGGGACACGCCCAGCTTACCACTGAAGCTGAGATGGAGGTTTGAGCCTGGAAGACTTAACTTCAGGAAAAGGAAGGAAAGATTGTGGAAGGAAAGAAAAGAGGGAAGGAGAAGAGAAAAAAGAGAATTAAAAAAAAATCTCCTGCACTTGCTCTGGGCTGGGTGCACACATTTTCTCATCATCGCTCACCACAGCTACAGGAGGAGAGTGCTATTATGCAGACGTAAATGGGAAGTACAGTGGTCAGGAGACTTTCCCATGGTTGCCCAGCAAGGATTCTAACTCCCACCTGCCTGGCTGCAGGGTCTGGGTGCCGCGCGGGTAGGAAGAAGGTGAGATGGAGGGGACAGAGGACAGATGTTGGCAGCAAGATGTACAGAGAGACCAGCTCCTGGCTGCTCGGCACGGAGGATGGCTCCTGGGTTCACAGGACTGGAAACGAGAGCAACGAGGGGATGGAGTGTCAGGTCCCCCAGGGTGAAAGAGGGCACTCCTTCAGCATCTAGGGTGAAGGCTCCAAACAAGCATCTAATGTTTTCTCTGGATTCTTCTCCCTGGAAACATGTGCTTTGTAAGTTGCACTCTTTCTTTTGATGTCTGTCTTCTCTCTGTTTGTTGACCTGTTTTCTTGGAGCTGCTAAGAAGGGCTGTGGCCTGTGGCTTCTTTTCCTCTGAGTGGAACCAGGAATTGGGAGCAATGGGAGAAAGAAGGGAGGGGCCTGTAAGGCCTGTGGGTGGCCAGGAGAGTACTCAGGGCCTCGTGGGAATGTGGCCCGCCCACGGCGCCCTTCCATCAGTGGAGCTTTCCCTATTAACAGCAGACCCAGAGGCGTGTCAGCAGACCCAGGTCCTCTGCAATTTCCGTGGGCCCAAATGTTTCTCCTGAGGCCCGTGTCTTTGCCAAAATGGGCAAAGGATCCTGTGGCCGGAGGGATAATTGGAGATGTGTGGGCCGGGCAGATGTCCACATCTGACAAGAGCAGCAGCTTAAACAGCCTGGAGAAAATTTCAGAGTCAGGCAAGGAGACGTCGGTACCAATCTCCCGCTGTTCCTTGGCCATCACTTCATGCTGGATATTGCTCAACAGTCCCACCAGTCACACGGAGCCCCATCCCCAGACCATGTGGAAACGAAATCTTATCTTCACCCCGCTGCCTGGGAAGCCTGCTTTCGGCCTCCTGGCTGGGTTCTTCCCGCCTTCTCGAGGGGCAAGGAGGCTGCCATGGCGGTGAGGCTGACCTGCAGGCTCTCCCCACTCTCTCCTCTGCTGAGTGTTTAGCACCTGGACCTGCATCTGGTCTTGCTGTTTTCCAAGGACGTGCACAGGTCTGAGAGGAAACGGTCAGCCTGGAGGGAAATCAGGTGGGCGAAAGTGAAAATGAATCTCCTTTAAGTTCCTCTTGCGTTTCCGTTCATGGTATTACTGAAGCCAGGGTCAAGAGGTTGCATAGTTCATAACCCGGAACCAATCCACTCCAGAAGACTGCACGGGCCGGCAGGGAGGCGGTGTGAGCAGTGCCTTGCTGGCCGCGTGGGCGGAGTCACACTTTCCAGCAGCAGTAAAGCAGGTGGCCGCCAGCCTTCTGTGGAGGTGGGTCCCTCCCAGGCTGGGTCCTTGTACTCGCTCAAAGCCAGCTGATAACCAACCCCTGAACCTTTGTGTGTGTGTGTGTGTTTTAACAGCGTTATTGAGATATAATTCATCTACCGTACAATTCACTCTTTAAAGTGTACAATTCAGTGGCTTTTAGTATATTCACAGGGCTGTGCAGCTATCACCACTCTCTAATTCTCAACATTTTCATCATCCCCAAAAGCAATCCCACACGCCTTAGCCATCACCCCCTCTAATCTTCCCCAACCCCCTAGACCTAGGCAACCACTAATCTGCTTCCTATCTCTATAGACTTGTTGATTCTGAACATTTCATTTAAATGGAAATCATATAGTATGTGTTTTTTCAGGCTGGCTTCTTTCACTTAGCATACTAGTTTTCAGGTTCATCCGTGTTGTAGCGTGTAAAAGTGCTTCACTCGTTTTTATGGTGAAAAACATTCCATCGTGTGGATGTACCACGTTAATTTAGCCATTCATCATGGACATTTGGGCTATGTCATCCACCTTTGAGCTATTGTGAATAATCTACTATGAACATTCATGGACAAGTTTTTGTGTTGACATGTGTTTTCTGTTCTCTTGGGTATATACTTTAGGAGTGGAATTGCTAGGTCACATGGCAAACTCTGTTTAGTCTTTTGAGGAACTTCCAGACTGCTTCCCAAGGCACAATTTCAATGTACCATTGTGCATTCTTTCCAGCAATTTGTGAAGGTTTTAATTTCTCTACAACCTCAATAGCCATTGTTTATTGTCTTTTTCTGGGTGTGAAGTGCTATTTCATTGTGGCTTTGATTTGCATTTCTTTGATAGCTTGACCTTTTGTTTTTGAGAGATTAAATCTGTTTTAGAACTTTAAACATTTCATCTTTCAACCAGTCTCCTGCTCTTGGCTCCCAGAGGAGTGGAAACTTTTCTCTGAGCCATGACAGCATCAACTCCTTGACCACCCTGAAAAACTGGGGGTTCATTCTGTCATGTTTTGAGATTCCTCACCACTAACCCCTTGTCAATTGCTCTTCTTTGAACTTTCCACATCTCTCTTTAAAAAAGCCTGGATTCTTCAACAAGTTAATAGCAGAAGGAAAAAAAAAATGTGAGGGAATATTGTTCTAAATTTAAAAACACATGAGATATAACAACCAAATGTAATGTGGGTGTTGTTTTTGTATCATGATTTAAACAAACTGACAGTAAAAAGACATTTGGGGTGCATTCTGAGAAAACTGGGTACGTACAAAGGGTCAGATGACAGCAAAGAATTGTTGCTAATTAAGTTAGGTATGATGATTGTGTTGTGGTTAGACAAGAAAATGTTCACATTTTTAAGAGATAACTGCTAAAGTAGGGATAAAATGACACAATAGCTAAAATTTTCTTTAAAATATATCAGAAAGGAAAAAAAAGAAATAGATGAAGCATGGATAGCAAAATTTGCGTGATGGAATATGGAAATTTACTTTTCTCTCTACTTTTATACATGCTTGAAATTTTTTATGGTAATAGTGATAAAAACAATGGAGACACCCTAAGAACTGAATGTTAACTGTAAAATGAAAAACTTGATCAAATATTTGGGTCCCAGACTGAACACTGTTCACCTATGTTTGGTTGAAATCTTATTAGGTCTGATACGTGAAAAGTAACTAATTTGAGCGTATCTTATGTATTGTATTTTAACTTACAACCTACAATATTAGCCAATGTTTTGATATTGGGTAAAGGTTTTTTTTTTTTTTTTTGAGTATGGGGTCTGTTGAGTGGCGTTTGTGTTGTTTCTCTTACATAGAATCCAGCCATAGTGTCTCATCTACAATTTTTTATTCTGGTTTCTTCAAAGTGGAACAAGAAGATATAGACACTACAGAGCAATCTGAGTGATGAATCTTTCTATATATTTATTATTTTCACCAAACACCAACATTTTTTCCACAAGCCAAAACTGACTGCAAATATCTTTAGGAATTTAACTTAGTTTACTCCTTATAAGCTAAATGCTTTGGCTTTTATATAACCAACAGCTCTCTGTTTTGCACTTGTATTTAATTGTATTTAACATGTGAGTAAATCACCTCACTGCAATTACAAGGACTGCTACCATAAACAGACTGGGAGACAAGCACAGCTGAGATTCTTGGTAAGCCCAGAGCTCAGCTGGTGGGAGCAAAGGGCATGGTGCAGCCTCCGAGTGTGGGGCATCCACCAGCATGTTTTGTAGGAAGATGGAAAGTATGGTTAATATAGTGGGCTAGGAGGAGGTCAGTCTCCTCTATTTGGGAAAATCTGAATTAGCTGACTGAATTTTTCCTCTTACATCAAATTCTTTGAGTGATGGGTACCTGGCCAACAAGTGTGCTGAGGCTGGGGAAGGTCAATGTGGTACCAGCAGAGTGTAGTTCATTCCACACACAGGCACGTGGCTGGGACCAGAAGCAGCACACAGGGGAAGGGAGCTGGCACGTGAGGTGAAGAGGGTGAGCTTTTCCATCACGTAGCGTTGGAGGTTGCCCTTTCCTCTCCAGAGATTAAATTTGTTCACCTGGTTCCCACAACAACTTATGCTAAGAATGGGGGTCAGTGACTAAAATTCAAGCCTCTGGGCTAGGTCACAGCCTCCTCCTCGAAATTCAACTACCCTGGGGTGAGGCTGGGAGTAGCTGAGTATTTGTTTCTCACTGCCAGGTGGCTTGGCGGCCAGATCCTTGTAGAACATGATATGCTCTTTGCGGGAGCAAGAGAGAGAATAATTATGGATCATGGAACATCAGAGTTGGAAGGGGCTCACTCCAACCATCCCATTTTACAGATGAGATTACCCTCTAGATAGAGGGTATGGCTCATTATCAACTTGACCGACGTGCTGACCATGTGCAGCTAATAAAAATATGCTAATGATGTATTAATTCCAAACTTCTGCCCCTAGTTCTCTGAGCTCAGAGGGGCACTGTATTGCTGGATGTTAATAAAGGAGCAAAGTGGCCATTGAAGTGATGACAAGGTGGCTCCAGCATGTAAAAGAGATTCACTGTTGAGTGAGAAAAGATCTTCAGTGACCTTGTAGCCCAAGGCTTTTACTTTGTAGTTGAGGACATCCAAGCTCTGAGCAGGTAGTGAACAGATTAGCTGAAGAATGAACTAGGAGAAGGCAATAAATTTTGAAATTCTGGAAACTCATCAGTTGAAATAGGTACTACCTGGGCTGCTAAGAGCCCCATGTTGGCTGAGTTAACTTTATCTCACACATCTCTATCTCCAGTGCCTGGCACAGCACACAGTACGTTCTTGATAAGTGTCTTTCAACTGAATTATGAAGCTTATCATTTAAGGCAACACAGCGTAAGGCACAATATATATTCCACACAGAGATTAAAATGTAGTCAAGACCACAGATGGTTGAAGGGGTAGGAAATTCTTCCTGGAGGAGATAGCATTGAGGTGGACCTTGAAAAATGGGTGGAATTTTAAGGGGTGGGTTATACCGGTAGGAAGTGGGAAGAGCATGTTCTCCGCAGTGGGAACAGTATGTTAAGGATGCAGAGGGCAGGGTGCCTGGGGTTCGGGAAGCGTCTGGACATCCAGTTACACCCAGTTGGCTGCAGTGCAGCGCTGGAACAGGGGAGTAGGGCTGGTGGGCTTGCCACCAAGGGCCCAGAACTTTGTCCTTAACTCATCACGAGGCTCTGGAGAAGCCTACGATTTTGAGGGTTGGGAAGGACATACAAGACCCATCGTTAGGAAAGAGACCCTGCAAGAAGCCAACAGGTCACAGACAGGAATTTCTCCACTTCATCCAAATGCTCTCTGGCTCTACAAAAAGGTCAGAAAAACACGGGTGACTGTCTTTGTTGGGAAATACTTTCAGACCATTTAAGCTGTCAGGGAGATAAGCAACCTTATGATGGTTCTGGTGATCCAGGCCCATTCTGGCTCAGGAAGTACAAGGGCTCACAAAGATTAGCTATGCCAGAGGAAAATATTTGCTAAACAGTCTCAGTTCTTCATAAAAGTTCAGGATGAGTTCAAATTTGGGACTGAGGCTGGAGCCAATGTGGATTTTATCAGCACCTGTTTGCTCCGAGACTTTAGAAGAAAGGTCATTTGTATTAGTACTGTTGATGCCGATGGAGGAACCAGTAATGACCATTTATTGAGTGTCTCCTCTTAGGCACTTACGTACATTTTCCCTAATCTTTTTGGCAATTTTGGAAGGTGCATAGCTTTAGGGGTGTGTGGTAGCTATCGATGTTGTCTTTCTAGCAAGCTTTTCCATCACCCTCCTTTTGGTGGCCACATGACGGAGGACAGGCCAATCTTGAACCAAGGAGTGGGCATAGGACCCAACCTGTACCAATCACAGACCTTTCCTGAGACTGATACCTTGATGTTGGGGAGAGAAGCACTTCGTGCTGGGTTAAGCTGAGGCTGAGGTGACCACTGTGACAACTGCACTGCAGGCTGGCCTCTACCTCTGCCTGGTCCTGCTTCCTTTACTCCCTTACAGGTGTGGGACCTGAGCACTCACCTCAAACACCTTCTTGCTTGTTTATCTATTTCTCAGACTGGACTCCTAGGGAACAGACCAAAGAGGAAGAGGAGGCGGATGATAGTGGTGGTGGTGAGGTGCTGATGTCCGACTTTACAGGGAATTTTTCTTCTATTCCATAGTATAATTAAAAATAAAAATACAAGCATTCAGGAAGACTTCAGAGTCCATCCGAAATCTTTATGCAAGGAAGGCTTAAACCTACAAACTTTCCATCGGCTGCCAGGAGAGCTAGGATAGTTTGGAGGTGGTTTTGCCTAAAGGCTGAGGAATGACCCAGGTGGCCTCTCAAAGATGCTTCCGACTTTGAGTTTCTGTTAGTTATGTTTTACATACCTAAGAGCTGCTTCGAATGGATGATTTCAGAAAAGTTTGCAGTTGGCATGGGTTGAGATTCAATGCTCTTTTTTGCTGAGTGGGCATGGGTGACGAGTGCCTCAATACCCAGCGGGTGATGCAGCCATTGGCCAGCCCGTGAACTCCAGTCACCCTCACCGCTCCATCTCTGACATGACGGCTGTTCTCGGGTCTACAGTGGGCCAATCTGAAGCAAGCATTCCAAGATCTAAGCTACCAGTAACTCTCCAGAACACGACAGAGACCATCCCAGCAAAGCTTTGTGGTCAGGGGCTGGGGCTGCCTCACAGCCTCCAAGGGGCCGAGTGGGGCCTGAAATCAGCCTGCGCTCTGTTTGCCGAGCTGTGTGCCCAGGAGCCGCTGCGCCCACCTGGAGGACAGGCTTCCTTTCTCCAGTCTTCACACAGGCACCACACTGACTAGTTTCTCCTGCCGGGCACACACCTTCCCTCCTTTCTAATCATTTTCCCACGTGAATTACAAAGGAGCCTGGGGCCCCGGCATGAACGATTGTCAGGAACTGGGACACACCTGTAATGGGTAAGTTTGTTCACAGTTCACGAGGCATAGAGATTTAATTTGTTTTCACATTAAATAGGCTGATTAGATATGACAACTAAATTTCTCATTGTCCTCTCAGTGACAAAAAGGATTTGGAGCACTTTTGATTCATGCAGAAAGTTCATGGAGTTTACCTGTAGACTTAGCTCACAATCAGACAAAAAGATTAGAGCTGGGCATGTAGAGTTTATTGAAAAGTTTAGAGTGAGACCAAAAAAAAGCAAATATAAGTTTTCTTTGCTTCTTTTCCTATGCCCATGCCAAAATATACACAGTAGTCAACACCTTGAGAACTTTGCACGGAGGTAACTCTTCCTCCCTGTACTGCAAGTACCTGAAGGTGAAGGTGGGGTTCTTCCAGAGGCACGCTGCAGCCCAGGCCTCATGGCTGGGGCCTCTTGGTCACTCTGAAGGGGCACATAGACGCCATGTAAGGGGCATGGCTGGCCACTTCTGGTAAGTTACATCCGCTCAGTGACACATAGACTGAGGGGCCTGAGGCTGGTGAGAACGTTTAGCACGTTTGTGCCCCAGACTCTCATCCTGAGCAGGATAGGACGAGCCTCTCTGGACATACTAGAGAAATGAGAAAAGAACTTGGCCTTGAGCTGTTCTCCAGATCCATGTGACTGACTAATATTAATAAACAAAGACATAAAACTAATATCACAAATGAACAAGCTAGACTGAATGACGGGCCCGGGGGTATCACTTGCTTGGTGCAATTTGAGCAGCTCCGCCTTTGAGTTTGACATTGCTTTTCTTGAGGAACTTCTTTCTAATGGGAAAGGAACGTAGTAGGTCACGATACCTTAGCAAGAGTGAGTTTGTCATCTGGAACCAAGGGAACAAGAAGAGAGGTCTGGAAGTTGTATGAGGGTTGGAATGATTGTTACCAAACGCAACTTCGTGAACCTGACACGCAGCGAGGCCAAAACAAAACATTGAAGTTTGGAGCAGAGGAAGGTTTATTGCAGGGCCATGCAAGGAGAATGGGTTACTTATGCTTAAAAAACTCCAAACTCCTCAAAGCGTTTTCACAAAGCATTTTTTTTTCTATTTTTTTGGCCGCGCAGCATGCGGGATCTTAGTTCCCTGAGCAGGGATTGAACCCGTGCCCCCTGCAATGGAAGCGCGGTGTGTTAACCACTGCACCACCAGGGAAGTACCCCACAAAGCATTTTTAAAGGTCAGGTGATGGAGAGACGTCCCAGGGTATGTGATCAGTTCGAGCACAATTTTCTGATTGGTTGACGGTGATCAATCCTTAGGCGCCAGAAAGTCTGGGGGCTATGTGCTCATGATCATCGAGTAGTTAATTTCTTCCATTTGGTGGTGGTTTCCAGCATCTGAAAGACTCAGGAAATATGCATGAAATTCGATCTGGGTACTTCAGAGAGGAGCTACAGCTGAGGATCTGGGGAGGGAGGGGTCTGTCCCGGGAAGGCCTCATATGGTTCCGCTGGGTTACATGATGGTGGGGGAACAGGAAGTGAAGGGGGGAGAGGGCTTGATGGGTCAGTTTGTCCCCCTCCTGCAAGCTCACCTTTTCCATGAACTTGTTGCGGGTTAAGAGGGCAGGCTCTGTCCAGTCTCAGCCTCTGTTTTGCAGCAGGGAATTGGGAGAGGTGGATTTCCTTGTTTCTGTACAGCAGTGCCTCAGACTTCTCAACATAAACAACAACTCCCACAGCCTGAGTCAGGCTTGGGCCGCGGGACCCCACTAGGATCAGGGAACAGCAGACTTACTAGAAACCGAGCCTCCCTGAGCAAATCTATTTTGAATTCCAAAGTTAGCAGGAAGCATCTAAGAAAATAAATGTTAGCAGAAGTAACTGTTAGCAGAGCACAGCTGCTCTATTTGTTCTGTGGGATTAGGTACCCACAGAAAGCCCTCCTCTTGCAAACAGAACAGCAAACAGTAGGATTTGGAGAAAAGAAGGAAGAAAACCTCCAGAGATTATCTGAGTTCCTTGTGTTCCAAAATGTTTTTCTGCACAGAAGATCCTAAATCACGTGGCAGTCCACCCATCATCCACCCGTCATGCGCTTACCCACCCATCTCTCTACCCATCCATTCACCTGTCCCCCCCATCCATTCATCCATCCACCAAATGCTTCTTGATACCCATTACATGTGTCAGGCCAAGGACAGTCAGCCACATATACCCATCTACTCACTTGGTGGGCAGGAAGTAAGTAGTTCTTTTCTTTGGTAAAGGAAATCGCTGGCAGACATACTAAGGCCCAGTAAGATGCAGTGTGGCATCGACGTAAAGAGCATAGGCTCTGGACTTAGCTGTGTTTTAATCATGATTCTGTCCCTTTCTAGCCATGTAGGAAAGTTATCTAAGCTCTCCTCAAGTGCCTCAGTTTCCACTTCTGTAAAGCGAGACAATAATAATAGTTCCTACCCTAGGTGAGACAACGAACGTAAAGTGCTTAGCATGGTGCCTGGCACATACAATGTGCCCAGTGCAACTTAGCTAGGGATGTTCAGAGTAGGAACCTGAATAGAACCACAGTGAAATCTGCAGAGTCGAAAGAGGTAGTGAGAAAGAGGAGTTTCCCAAAAGGCAGAAAAGTGTGTCAGAGGCCAAAACCAGGCTCTGGGGACACTTTACATACACTCCAGCCACTGGGCATGTAGAGATTAAGTTGATGGTGGAGGGGGCGGGCAGTTAAAACCTAGGGTTTTTTCACTACGTTTGTCTTCATGTTCCCAGAGGCTTAGCAACAACTCAAGCCAACAGTTCTGTCAAAAAGGGTTCCAGTGGGGAAAGCCAGGGAATGGGGCATGTCCCCAGAAGAATAGAGGGGGCAGATCAGAAGACCTAGGAGGCAGAAATCTTGTAGGATCCTAAAAAGAGCAAATTGACAGCGAGGGGAGCCTGCAAAGGCTTTGAGAGTCAAGGCACATCAGAGCCTTTGAGCGTGCGGGGTCCTGGCTCTTTTCTATTAAACATTCCCCAGGGAAGCAGAGATAAAGGGGAGAAATTGGAGGAGAGACAAAGCCCAGGTCTAAGGCCGAGGGTTCTGTGGCCGTGACCACAGCAACTTCTATTTTATAATCCCACCTGAATGTCTGGAGAAAGAAGAGACCCTGTTTAAGAATCACACATCGGGGTGATATAGAGAAGCCAGGTACTGCCTCTGGTGGAGGAGAGAGGTAAACACCCTAAAGTCCCACAGTCTTCTTTTGACCAGCTGGTCCCTGGAAAACGGGAGTTAGGATTGGGATGGGGGAGGATGCCGTGATTAGTAGGAAAAGGGTCCCTCTGATTCTGGGACCTGCAATTAAACTTCTCGGGGACTCTTTCTGTGTGTCTTGAAGGTAGAGGGTAGGTGTCTGGACACCCTGCAGATGGCAGGAAGGCCCACCATCTGACTGCCTCCATCTCAGGGAGACAGGATTGATGCAAAGCCTGAGGAAGACTGGAGACCCAGGGCAAAGGAGAAAGGATTACTGTACCGAAGAATTCTGCCTGCTGGTGGTGGAACTGCTCTGAGAGAGAGCCAGGCTACAGGGGAAGGTGCTGGTTATCTCCAGGCTTACACAGTGCAGAGTGCACTGCTTTAGGGGCAGACACTCCTCAGATTCCAGCAGGGCTGCCCTTGAAGATGCTGGGACAAACTGGTTGAGTTTGTCCAGTATGTGCCATGCGCACAACACCCAAAGAATCCCACCTTATCCTTTAAGACTCATCAAGGTTGGCTCAATTACCCACTCCAAGACGGTGGAAAGTACAAGTCACCCCCAAAGATATCTGCAAATTCTAAAGGAGGCTTGTTCATGGGCAGCCTTGGCTCTGAGCTCCTGCTTCCCCTGAATTAGTTCCATGTCTGACTCTGCTCCCTGTTCTGTAGCTGCTGTCCTGGTTTTACATCACAGTGACCCTGTGGAACGCAGCCCCTTCCCCTGGTTTCCCCTAAGAAAGCTACTCCTACCAACCTGTGTGAATGCTTGTGAAACAGACTCTCCTGAAGGCACAAGGAAGCCGTGGAGGGGATTCCATCCGAGCAGAACAACCGACTTCAGATTCTGAAGTAGACTTCCTTGTTTGTAAGGGTTTGTTGGCCTCTCAGTAATGTGGCTTGTCATCGTCCTTCTCCCTCCACAACTAGTGAAGACCAAGATGCAGATGTCAAAGGTGCGTTGGAAGAGTTTGATCAAAAGTACTGCGTTGTGGGCTTCCCTGGTGGTGCAGTGGTTGAGAGTCTGCCTGCCGATGCAGGGGACACGGGTTCGTGCCCCGGTCCGAGAAGATCCCACATGCCGTGGAGCGGCTGGGCCCGATGAGCCATGGCCGCTGAGCCTGCGCGTCCGGAGCCTGTGCTCCGCAACGGGAGAGGCCACAGCAGTGAGAGGCCCGCGTACCGCAAAAAAAAAAAAAAAAAAGTACTACATTGTGAGTCGGTAGAAGCAATATTTCTACATTATAACCCTGTTGTGATTTTTTAATATATGATTTAAACTATTAACCTCTTAATCGCTATTTATAAGTTAGCACATATTATGTGATTTTAAGTATGTATATGTAATTAAAACAACGCATGAACTGTTATACACAGATGTGTCTATTTCATTTATATTCTGACACATTTTTGTATTCTCATCAACCAAGTCTTACCTTTAATGCTCACTGGGTAAATAGGGATACTCCAATATTCAGAGTTACCTCACCCTCAGCACTCACCCAGTGTTTTGTGTCCACTACTTCACTCTCCTTGAAGTGAAAGCTATATCTTCTTTTTTTTTAACATCTCTATTGGAGTATCCAATAGAGATTTACTATGGAGTATCCAATAAAGATTTAGAGATTTACTAAACTGCTTTACTATGGTGTATTAGTTTCTGCTTTCTAACAAAGTGAATCAGCTATACATATACATATATCCCCATTTCTCCTCCCTCTTGCGTCTCCCTCCCACCCTCCCTATCCCACCCCTCTAGGTGGTCACAAAGCACTGAGCTGATCTCCCTGTGCTATGTGGCTGCTTCCCACTAGCTATCTATTTTACGTTTGGTAGTGTATATATGTCCATACCACTCTCTCACTTCGTCCCAGCTTACCCTTCCCCCTCCCCATGTCCTCAAGTCCATTCTCTACCTCTGCGTCTTTATTCCTGTCCTGCCCCTAGGTTCTTCAGAACTTTTTTTTTTATATTCCATATATATGTGTTAGCATGTGATATTTGTTTTTCTCTTTCTGACTTACTTCACTCTGTATGACAGACTCTAGGTCCATCCACCTCACTACAAATAACTCAATTTCATTTCTTTTTATGGCTGAGTAATATTCCATTGTCTATATGTGCCACATCTTTTTTATCCATTCATTTGTCGATGGACACCTAGGTTGCTTCCATGTCCTGGCTATTGTAAATAGAGCTGCAATGAACATTGTGGTACATGACTCTTTTTGAATTATGGTTTCCTCAGGGTATATGCCCAGTAGTGGGATTGCTAGGTCGTATGGGAGTTCTATTTTTAGTTTTTTAAGGAACCTCCATGTTGTTCTCCATAGTGGCTGTATCAATTTACATTCCCACCAACCGTGCAAGAGGGTTCCCTTTTCTCCACACCTTCTCCAGCATTTATTGTTTGTAGATTTTTTGATGATGGCCATTCTGACCGGTGTGAGGTGATACCTCATTGTAGTTTTGATTTGCATTTCTCCAATGATTAGTGATGTTGAGCATCTTTTCATGTGTTTGTTGGCCATCTGTATATCTTCTTTGGGGAAATGTCTATTTAGGTCTTCTGCCCATTTTTGGATTGGGTTGTTTGTTTTTTTAATATCGGATAGCTATATCTTAACACATACCGTGCAGCCCAACATACAGTCTGTCCTCAGTCAAAGGTTGTTGAGTTGTTGCTGTCATTTTAGAGATAAGAAATAGCAACTCCAAAGGGTTAGGAGACTGGGCCAAAGCACACAGCTATTAATGAGCAGAGTTGGCTGGACTAGAACAGTTTCCTAATGTTCCAGCCAGGGCACAAGCCACTCTACCAGACAAGGAAACGTTTCCTCCTACTCCTTTGGCAACAGGGCCCCATCATGAGGCAGAGATTCTACAAAGCTTTGGACTGGAAGCCACAGAGCTGGAGATATCTGGAGACGTGTTTTTCTTGGATGTGGCGATTGCCCAGGCCGCACATAATTATGGCCTTTTGATAATTTGTTATCAATCATGATAGCTGGCAAGCAGAATTGGCAACATTTGATTACATGGTTTAGAAATTCCCACTTTTTTTCATTTCAGACATTATCTCCTTTATTCTCACATTCTTTTCAATGCGTGCTAGTAGCACTACACACTGCCCACAGTACACTTGTATGAAGAACACTTCCCCGGAACTCCCCACTTTTCAGAGAGGACAAGGTTAGTGGAAAATTTGCAGAGGTATGGTAATGTACAAAACGCTAGGAAAAGGGCTTTGACACAACACGCATGGCAACCAGGCTGCTAATACTGCAAGTTGCTGTGTTTTGATTGCTAACAGTCAATTTGGTTATGGTATGAAGAAGGTTTTTTTAAAAAACAAATCACAATTTATTGAGATTTTGGAGATATAGTCTCACAAGTTGAAAAAATGTGGTCTCCAAATATAATTTTAAGAAAAACACTTTAAAGGAATGTTAACATTCCCCTAAAGGGGAAACGTATGGAATGTATGTGTGTGCATGTGCACCTGTGCGCACATGTACATGTGTTTAAATCTTCGTGACTTCTGAACAAGTGGACAAGTCAAGCTCTCAAAGGCAGAACCGTCTCTGGGTAGAATCGTACTGTTGCCATAGGTTGCGTCCCGTCTTGCTGCCTTCCCACCAATCGATTGATCAAAAAGTCCTTGTCGATATCCCACCTCTCCCCCTTTTCCTTCTGTCCCTCTCTGGGTCCCAGCTAGCTCTCAGAGTTGTCCCCCATGAAACACTGTCCTAGGGAGGCAGCTGGGGAAGACATGTCTCTATTAAGTGATTAGATCACAGACTATGAGGGTGAGAAGAAACCTCAGTGGATCCTCTGGGGCAAGGCTTCATTGTACACATGGAAAAAGGCTTAAGGACCAAAGGCCTCGGTCTTCAGTGGGGACATCAGGGCAGACTTTGAGAATGCTGTCTGGGGGGTCCCTCAGTGCTTTCCCAGAACCCAGGAGAGCAACCCCACATGGACAGCCTTGATGGAGGGGATCATCCTTGAGATCCCAGAACCAATCTACTCTTTGCCTTGTCTCTCTCCCCCAACCCCCTGCCCCCAAATCCACCCCTCTGAATAGGTCTTGAGGGGCCTACCTCCAAATGCAGCTATGCAGGATGACCCTTCCAGATTCAGACTGCTGGCAGAGGTGGATGAATACATCCTCTTGAGAGGATTGCTTGGGCTTAAATCATCATATTGTCAAGAAGAAACACTTGCCACAAGTCCTTTAATTGACAGTCTTTAACTTACGACAAATTTACTGTTTTAGAAAAACCAAGAGCCAAAAAGGCAGTTCTTAGTTCTCAACTTGATTTATAAAATTTGTGGGCATAGGTGTCATTCCCTTCTTCTTTGACTTATAGACACATCACCTACGCCCTACGAAGGAGTATCATCGTTCCGAAAATAGTCCAGATCTAAAAAGGGCCCTCAAGATGGGACCTTGTTCACCTCTCTGGCCTCATACTGTACCTCTGGCCCTTTCTCTGCATCCAGCCGTCTTGTCTTCTTCCTGGGGGAAGCATTTTCTGATTCCCCATTTCCAGTCAGGACCCCCAACCCCGACCCAGGTACGCCCTGTCTCAGCAACTTTGCAATCTTTGCAGAATTGGAGGTAAGCAAGTCATCGAGTAACTACTTGGTTATTGACTCCACATTCCTGAATGCCAGCTCCCAGAGGGCAGGGACATCTCTGTCTTATGACCTTAGGGCTGTGCTTGGATATATAATGGGTATGAAACATTTGTTTGAATGAATAATAGGGGTGGGGGGTCAGAATGTCTGGGCAGCCTCCCTAAATATGGGATGAATTTGGCCAGCTGATTAGCTCTGGGAGCCAGAGAGACAGAGCCTGGGTGCGTGGGGAGGGCAGCCAGAGGCTGGGGAGAAGGAGGCCCAGCCTGGGAGCATCTCACACAAAGGCCTGCACCACCCTGCTGGCCTGGCTCTTCCAGTGTCGAGCAGAAACAGCACCCAGGGATTTGACTTAGGTTCCTTGTTTTTCTGAGTGAAACAGGATGGGAATGAAAAGCAACACAACATTCAAGTATTCCTTGAAGGTCTGGGAAATCCTCACGAAGAACAGGACAAGTTGGAGTGACCAAACTCCTTCACACTTCAAAGCCCAGAGGGCCCTGGTCTTCCATGGGCATTAGATGTTTATGACTCCTGTTGAAAGAACTCCGTGGGTTCTGGAGTCAGCAAGATTCGGGTTCAAATCTCCCTGCTTCCACCTGCTAGCTGTGTGAACTCAGGCGAGTGACGTAACCTCTTCTCCAGCTTCAACATCCTGGATTACTATAGGAACTAACAGATCATAAATGAAGCATTTGACGTAGAGGAGACATTGCAAGTAAAGAATAGCTAAAATTATGATGGTCTGGGCTTCCCTGGTGGCGCAGTGGTTGAGAGTCCGCCCGCCGATGCAGGGGACACGGGTTCGTGCCCCGGTCCGGGAAGCTCCCACATGCCGCGGAGCAGCTGGGCCCGTGAGCCATGGCCGCTGAGCCTGCGCGTCCGGAGTCTGTGCTCCGCAACGGGAGAGGCCACAGTGAGAGGCCCACGTACTGCAAAAAAAAAAAAAAAAAAAAAATGATGTTTTGATTACTCTGTTAGCTCCTGGAGGAATGTGGACTTTGAGCTATGCAGATTTTGACCCTTCTTTTACTAGGGGTTAAATAATAACCCACTGTGAGGCAGGTGTTTATATAGCTGTTAGGAAGTTTGTTTCTCAATTAGTAAAAAAAAATTTTTTTTCTTTAAACAACTCATTAGCCCCATTAAATCCAAGTGCAGCGCTGACTCAGAAGCTTTATAGTTAGGATTATCTCTAGCAATTAGTACTCTCCTGACTTGGTGAGAAGAGAGACTCCCTGTTCTGCTGTCCCGGAAATGCTGCGCTCCGGTGTGGAGCCCCATCGCCAGGTAACTTGAGGAAGAACACACGCAGAGGCCGCATTCCTGAGCGACGAGCTGGGCTCTATGTTGGCTCCTTATAAGGAGCGAGTTATCATCAGTCCCGCAGAGAGGTCACCGCTAGTTTTTTTCTCTCTCTCCTCAAGGGGCTGAAATCAGCTTTTTTCCTCGGAGGGTTGGGGCGGTGATTAAACAGGGTAAATATGCCAGCGCCTCAGCTGTCCAACTATGGGATGTTGATAGACACTGTAGCCTTGTTGGGGTTCTTTTTTGTTTGTTTTGTTTTTTTGCCTGATCCTGGGGACTCTAAAAAGACATACTTGGAAGCCTCCCCTTCCCCTAAAGGCAAGTCAGCCTGCAGAGCCTGTTTTGCAGCTGGGGCCCAGACACCAACGGTGGCCGGTGGGAGGGGCTGGAGTGTGTTTTGACTCTCCCACTGCTGTCAGTTCCTTTCTTCCCTTTCCCTTCACGGTAGCCCTTGAACCTTGATGCTGGAGCAGGCGGCGGCTGGGAGGAACAGGGGATCCAGAAAGTGCCAGATGATGCTTTTCCTCCTCTCAGAAGGATCACAGGAGCAAGGACATAAGGTGGCTACCCTGGGATTGCCGAAGCTCGAGCCTCACCTCCTCTCTGAAGCCCTCCGTCCTGCCGACCCCTCCTCTGTCCTCGGGACGCCCACTGCACCCCCTCGCTCCCAGTGCACAGTCTGACGCTCGCTTGCCACGGTCTTTGGAGTGGATTGTGGTGCTTTCCTGGTCACGTTGGTCTTGCCTCCCCACCAAGACCGCAAGTTCCTCACAGGCAGGTGTACTGCTTCCACTTCATCTGTGACCCTGCATTAGTGCTGGGCTGTGTTCAACGGCTGCTCAGCGAAAGCTGGTTGATGGCTTGATGGAAAGCGGATTAGGTGACACGCTCCAGAAGGTCTGGATCATCACCTTTCTATGTACTTCGTTGAGAATGATCCCAAGGTTGCTGAGGGCTGGCTGGTTATCTGCAGGCATCTAGGATTCCTCCACCCGACACTTCTCCTAGCTGCCCCTGGAGCTGACCAGGCCCAACAGTTCCACTCTCCCTTCCTCTTGCAGGTGTCCATTTTTAAAATCCGCTCTCCAGATGCTCCTCCTGTCCCACGTGAGTGAGCCCCACTGTGTGCTAAGATATCAGTGCAAAGGAAGCAGAGCTACTGACCTGCCCCGGGAGCCTTCTGTTTAGTTCAGGAGTCAAAACACGCACTGGGGGGTACCTCCATGGGTCCCCCCAACATTTGCCTTTCTTCCATCCTTCAGGGTGTTTTTAAAGCTTTTATCACCTATCCAATTTCCTGTTGTTCCTTTCCACAGCCTGGGAACATGGACCAACTTCTCAATGTCCTCTTTGTTGTTCCCTGACATCCTTCATGGACCTCCTTGTCTTTTTATGGGTTTTATTGTTAATCACCATAGGAGCAAATAAGAATAACAGGCATGGGAAAGTTACAAAGGTCCCCAAATCTTTACTTTTAACTCCTGCTTATGGAAGGTAAATTTGGTGCAACTTTTCTGGACAGAAAATTGGCAATATTGCCTTTAAAAGTTCGTGTACCACCAAACATAAAAATAAACTCCAAATGGATTAAAGACTTAAATGTAAGACCTGAAACCATAAAGCTCCTAGAAGAAAACATAGGCAGTAAGCTCTTTGACATTTGTCTTCTTCATATTTTTTTGGATATGTTTCCTCAGGCAAGGGAAACAGGAAGCAAAAATAAACAAGTGGGACTAGATCAAACTAAAAAGCATTTGCACAGCAAAGGAAACTACCAACAAAACGGAAAGGCAGCCTACTGAATGGGAGAAGCTATTTGCAAATGATACATCTGATAAGGGGTTAATGTTCAAACTATGCAAAAAACTCATACAACTCAACATCAGAAACACAATCAACCCAATTAAAAAGTGGGCAGAGGACCTGAACAGACATTTTTCCAAAGAAGAGTACAGATGGCCGACAGACACATGGAAAGATTCTCAACATTGCTGATCATCAGGGAAATGCAAAAACCACAAGGCAGTATCACCTCACACCGGTTGGAATGGCTATCATCAAAAAGACAAGAGATAACAAGTGTTGGTGAGGATGTGCAGAAAGGGGAACCCTCATGCACTTTTGGTGGCAATGTAAATTGGTGCGGCCGCTATGGAAAACAGTAAGGAGGCCCCTAAAAAAGGGTGTGCCTCTCAATTCCCACTTCCTGCCTCCTTCAGGCTAAGCCCACCCTGGGTCTAGAGGGACACTGCCTCCCTGAAAGCTCACCGCTCACAGGAGGCCAAGTGCTGCTTTTTTGGGCAAATAAATATGAATTGTGGACATGTACATGCCCCAGCCTAATACTGCAAAGCCCCCATCTCCATCTCCTGTGGCCCCTCCTCCCAGTCAGCCCCTCTCCGGTCTTTCCCCACGTGATGTACAGGTCACAAGGGCATGAACTCCTGTATCCTTTCTCCATCTATGGTCAGGTCCTTTGGCTTTGCAAGCTGTGAACTGACACATTGCTGGGGGGACTCTCTTCCCCACCACTCGTACTGTGCAGGGGAGGGGGTGGAGTAGCTCGGAGCCTCCTTGGTGCCCCTCTAGCGGCTGTGACCCTTGTCTAGTTGTTTAAGAAGAAAGTGCAGAAGACCTGCAAGGGCACTGCTGCACTGCTGTCAGAAGAGCTGGATCAGAATCCCAGCTTTGCATGTGCCTGCAGGTAACACACCTAGCCTCTCTGACGATGGCTGTGAAGGTCTTAGGAGCCGGTACAGGAAAGCACATTGTAAACTGTTAAGCTTTAAGTAAATGCCAGGTGTTATTACCCAGAAAGGGATAAGAGTCAAAGAACAAGACTAGAATAGCCGTGGGATTCTTATCTGCTTTATTCACTACTGCATCCCCATAACTGAGAACGGTGCCTGACTCACAGCTGGCACTCAGTAAAAGTTTTTAAATGAATGCACTATCTATGGGTCCTTGATGGTTTCTCCATTCTCTCTTTTAACCTGTGACATTTCAGGCTTATCTCCCAAGAAAACACGTCCTGTATGAAAGTGGGCAAAGGCAATGGAAGGGGATGGTTTGTTTCTTGCTGTGTGAATTTGGACCAGTTCTTCATCATTCTGGGCCTCAGTTTCCACATCTGGCAAGTGGGAATAATAACATGATCCACAATCTTCATCCCTGGGGTAGTGCAAACAGCTAATGGGAACACCTAGGTTTAAAGGCTTTCCTGTGTATGTGGTGCCTTTTTTTTTTTAATGTGATGCTTTTTTTTTTTTTTTTTTTTTTTTTGGTGGTACGCGGACCTCTCACTGTCGTGGCCTCTCCCGTTGCGGAGCACAGGCTCCGGACGTGCAGGCTCAGCGGCCATGGCTCACGGGCCCAACCGCTCCGCGGCATGTGGGATCTTCCTGGACCGGGGCACGAACCTGTGTCCCCTGCATCGGCAGGCAGACTCTCAACCACTGCGCCACCAGGGAAGCCCTAATGTGGTGCCTTTTAAAAGTACCTTGTTGGATTACAGCAGCCCAGACAGGGACACTTAAAGGACCCATGTAGACCCTCACCTATGTTCCAATGACAAATCAGTCTCGAAGATGAAGAAAATATTTTATTTGTTAAATGTTGCCTGTACTAAAATGAGTTGAGCTGTCTGCGTGGGCAGAAATTTGTTTGGTTAGGAATTGAATTCATGATGTGTGTCCAGTCTTCCCTAATGATCTATATAAGGAAAGGGAAATACTCCCACACAGGATCAGTTTACAAAGTCTTGAGAAATCAATAACTCTCTGGGTTTACCTAACACACATGCCCACTCCTGACTCAGCCTGCTCAAGTCAGGAGCTTTTCGGAAATGCACCGAGCTCCCTAAACAGATATGAGAGCTCTTATTTCATCACCGGAACATGTTTTCTGAAAGGCGGTGCTGAGCCCCAGCACACAGACCAGCTTGGACACAATCCTCAGGGTCCAAGGCTGCTTGCAGAGATGGCCTCCCTATTATGCATATCAGATTTTCCCAGCAGCCCTCCTCCCTCCTCCTCTCGCAACGCCCCGTGCCTGCTTGATGGCTGGGCCTGAAATCTCTCTGACAAAGACAAAGTTTTTCACTGATGGCTGGAGAGAGAGCCTGAATGAACATACATACCCCAGGATACAGCTTACATGACTACCAAACTGTCACCTGTCAGTACCTGGAGGAGAGCAAAGGGCCCAGAAAGGGAAACTTAGGGATAAGAACAAGGTTGACCTACTTTAGAATTCGGTCAAGCATCAGCTCTGGACCACAGTAACCGAGGCCCTTTTTTGCCTGTGTCCTCCCCCATCCATGCAGGGCACCTTCCATCATTGTCTGCTTCTTGAGCCCAGAGAGACTCGAAGAAGGTCTTCAAGAAAACACATGCCCTAATTTGCCTTTTGTCCCTGAAGCCATGGACATAAGGTTCACGGTATGCTGTGCTGAATAGGGCCATGAACTGTGTAGGCACATGGAATTTTGGACAAACCACTTAACCCCTCCAGGCCTCAGTTTCTTCATCTGTAAAATGAGTGGTTAAACTGGAAATTTTCCAAGTTCTTTTCTAGTGCTCAAAGACTGCTAAACTCTTTGGATTCAGTAGAATGTCGGGGATTCTGTATGTTGCCCTCTTGAGTGAATATATACTTGGGGCATACCCAATACAGTCCTTTGAGGTTCTTCCTGCCTACAGTTGATTATGCTTGAGTCCTAGAGAGCGTCAGAACTATCTGGGTTCTTGGTCTTTGCTGCCTCCTAGCTGTGTGTGACCTTGGAAAACCTTTGCATCTCTGCTTCTTTATTGCTAGAACAAAGTGAAAGCTCCTGCTTGGCCAGGTCAGTGGGAGGTTAGAATTGACGTAGCCAAGGAGCTGTTGGCTCCCTTCGTTCCTTCTTGCTGATGGAGTCATACTGGGCTGGATGTGTTCAGAGGAGGTAAGCTCAAGAACTGTTCCACAGATGTATCGGTTAGGCTTATTGGCTAAGCTGCTGTAACAAAGAGACCCCAAAATACAGTGGCCCAAATCTGTTCAAATTTAATTTCTCTTTTATTAACAGAGGTCATAAGCTAGAGGTAGGAGGCTAGTGAGCAGCTCTGCTCTGTGAAACCTTAATTTTCCACATCCTGCTCTTCTTTAAGACCAGCTCAGAGCCCACCTTTCTTGGAGGCCCCGGATCCCTCTTGTCCACAGGGATCACACACGGTCAGTTCTCCTCAGTGGACACTGCACACACTGCCTTGCAGGGCTGGATAACTTTGCAGGTGAGAAAGCTGTGACTCCCCCACCAGGTTGGGAGCCCCTTGAGGTCAAGGGTCATGTGTTCTTGACATTTATTCCCATGGAGTTGGCACATGGTAGGCTCTCCGGGAGGGTTTGCCCCAAGTGCATGCATTACTGGAAACTTCAGCCAGCCACAATCATGAAAGCTGAGGTGTTTGCTTAGTCATCACCGCTACATATTTTTCAGCTTAATTACCATGCAGTTTCTTCATATCTTCCAATAAATGAAAGAAAAAATGTGTATTGGGGGTTGTGTGAAAATTAACTCTCATAAAAATCCTTGACTCACCACAAAAATTCAAGAAATGTGCTTCTTACACATGGACACAGAAATGTGGATTCTCCTGTCCTGTGCAAGTTTAGAGCCTTGGGTGCAAGAGCTGACTGGGCTGCGCAGTGGAGCAAATATTTCTATTCTGCGTTAAGTTTATAGAATCAGATTTCGTAGTGGAAAAACTTGCTGCCGTGGTTAGTTGTGGTAACTGCCCCTATTTAGCTAGTTTATGGCTAATCCCAATCTCAAATAGCAGTGTAATTCACTCATCCACCATGGTGTTGATTTTACAGTTTGTACATTGAAGGGAAAACCACACTGCTCAAGTGAGCTGGTCAATGGGAGACCTGTTGAGATATTTCACAGTGGGTATGGGTTGGCGAGGGAGGATATATTTTGTTTCACCTGCTTTAAACATTTTCAGACTAACATTCTCTGTGGCTGTTCTCTGTGTTAGATCAAACTTCAAGTTCTTTCTTACTGAGCATCTTGGTCCTGCCCACTGCTGCTCCTTTAGTCTATTTCTGCAGTGAGTGAGATGTTATGTGTCCTTTTCTGGCACTGGAACCTTCATAAACATGGCAAACCTTCCTCTGCTTTGGCTGCTGGCTAAAACCTATGGCTCTACACATAAGCAGCCTCATAAACAGGGATGCCTCATACGGTTGTGCAGGCTGTACACTGCATGACTCCAAGGAGCGCCATTTACATGGACCACAGTGGAACCTCCAAAGCTGTATTGGTACAGCCTCCGCAATATTCCAGGAAAGCCCCATCTCCTAGATTACCTGAAAATTTCTCTATATGCCAAAAGCACTCTTCTGGATACCACCCTGAATAAAACAGACAAAAGTTCCTACCCCCAGGAAGCTTACATTCCAGTGAGGGGAATACATGATAAACAAATTACATACGGGCACATATGTAATATTATATCTGCATTACATATATGTAATATTATATTAGATGGTGATAAAGAAGTAGAAACTAAATCAGGGAAGGCGAAGAGAGTGGGAGGAGGTGAATGTTACATAGAGTAGGGATCTGGGAGGGATTTTCTGAGAAAATGCCACTTGAGCAAAGCCTGAGGAGACAAGGGAGTGTGCTGTGTGGATCCCTGGGGGAAGAACGTTCCACACGGAAGGAATAGTAAGTGCAAAATCCCCGAGGCAGGAGTGTGCCTGGCATATTGAAGAAATGGCAAGAAGGCTGGTGTGGCTGCAGTGGGGCCAGTGAGTGCGGTAGTGACGTCGTCAGACAGATCCGGAAGCAGGACCATGTTGGGCTTTGGAAGGCTGTGATGTACTTGGACCTTACACTGCATCAGATGAAAAGCCGTGTGATGGTTTTGAGCAGAGGAGAGACAACAGTTAAACAAAAGTCACTCTGACTAATGAGATCAGACAAAGGAGACAAGAGTAGAATCAGGAGACCAATTAGGAGACAATTACAAGGATTCAGAGGTGATGGTGCCTTGAGCCAGCTTGGTAGTAGGAGCAGATGAGAAAGGGTTGTATTCTGGATATATTTTGTAGGTAGAGCTAATAGGACTTGTTGACAGATGCAATGAAGGTATGAAAGAAAGGGAGGAGTTAAGGGTGACTCTGAAGTTGTTGGAAGGCTGGAGCTGCCTTGAGCTCCATGCCCTCCCAGGTAGTAGAACATGGGGCAGCAGTTTTGGACATGCCAGGATTGAGGGGCTGGTTAGACACCAAGTGAGGATGAGCGAGCTTGAGTTCTGGCTGGATGTAAACAATCTGACGGTGTTTGGAGCCAGGACACTAGAGGAGACGCCCACTGGGGTGAATGCAGGTAGAGCAGGGGCAGCCAGGGACAGAGCCCTGGGGCACTGCAAAGCTAAGAATTCACCAAAGCGTCCCACCCTCCTTTTTTAAACCTAATTTCCTAGGCTGTATTTAACAAATCTTGTTATTTTCAGTTCTATAAACCTCCTATATTCTTCTTAGAACAAGTCAAATACATTGAAACCAGTGCTGTAGCAGTGACATCACGTCATGCACTTAAGAAATCCTTATTGAGAGCCCGTTATGTGTGGGCTTTAGGAGCTGGGGATAACCAGCCAGCCTCTGGCCCCGAGAAGCTTCTGTCACCGTTGAGGAAAATGACACAACTTGACATGGAAGTAAACACACCAGATAAATTCAAATTGCAGCAGGGGCTGTGAAGAAACTAGAATGGATAAAGGAGGAGAAGGTAATTCAGGACAGGAACGGTGGTTTCACTGAGGACATGTTCTTTGAACTGAAACCAAGGTGATGAGAAGGAGGCACTCCATGTTTGGAGGAGGAAGGAGAGTTCCAGGCCGAGGGAGCAGCCAGTGTCAGGACCTGAGATGGGAACGAGCTAGGCTACCTTGGGATGACAGAAAGTAGAGAGCTGGTGTGGCGGGGATGCAGTGAAAGGGGGAGCCGTGTAGGGGACAAGGTCAGAGAGGTGGGCAAGGGGCTGGGCGGTCCAGGTTGAGTCTCGCTGGCCTGGCAAGAACATTGGGTTTTATTTCCCAGCAGGCGAGTGGTGGTGGCCTGTGGTTCATCCTGACTACTGAGTGCAGCACGGCCTGTAGAGAAGCAGGGAGACTGGCATGGCCGGGGGCGGGGCGATGGGGCGTGTCACAGGGAATGAAGACAGAAATGGTACAAGTGGGGGAGGGGCTCTGGTGTCGTTTGAAGGCATGGCTGACGGACGGCATGAAGGAGGAGGAAAGTCAGGGATGACTCCTAGGTTTTGGCTTGAGCAACTGAATGGATGTTGGCACAGGTTACAAGATGGGGCAAACTGGAAGAGGGCCAGGCTGGGGGGAGAAATGAAGAGTTCCACTATGACTCTGACTGTGAGATGACGTTAAATTTGAGATGCCTGTTAGCCGCTTTGCAATTCTGCATGTTGTCTACAAAGGAAGTCACACATTCATTCAGTTAATATTTGTTGAATGAGTGAACGCCAACCCTTTTTGGATGAGGGAGGCCAGGCTGGGAGTTAAAGATTGGCGATTAGCGTCAGTGATGATGCTAACATAATACCTTAGGAAGCAGTGTCACCGATGTCATTGTGACCAGTCATCTGGGAACGATGATCTCTCTTCATAGGTGAAGGATCTATGTCAGAGTCTGCAGGACCAATGTGCCCACCCCAGGGGCAGATCCAGACCCTGTACCTGTGCTTTTTCCACTATCCCACACCGCAGGCCCCCGAGAGAGCTGTCACAGAACGTCCCACATGATGTGGAAACAGCCGTGGCCCTTGGGCACATGGTGGGTAACTCTGGCCAGTCAGAAGCTGCAGACCCAGTTCCAGCCTGAAGTGGTCAGGGCCATCAGTAGGCAGCACAAAGCCGGCCAGGGCTTCCAAACAGGCCTGACCCAGCTCTGTGACAAGAGCAATGTGTCACCCTCAGGCAAGTCTCCTCTCCTTGTCTCTGAGTCAGAAACATCGTGGGGGAAGGTTGGCTCAGGCTTCGGGAATGGAATCCAGGCCAGGTTTCTTCTGCAGGAGCCAGGCCTCTTCTCTAGGCAGTTGGCTTCACTGGAGTTAACTAATGAGGGGGCAGGAGGGGTGGGCATGGCCCCTTGTCCAAGACTATAGCCTCTCATGTCCCCGTTTCCAAATTTACAATCTCACAACCCAGTTTGGCATTCCCTTTAAGAAAATTTATTTTTGTAAATGTTCACGTCAAAGGTAGAAATATAGATATTTACTTTGCAGATGAAAGTGATGTATATTAAATAATAATTGTAACAGTGAGTCTCAAATTTAAGCATAACAATCAGTGGGGAGAAGAGGTGCTATCTTAGTTCACTTGGGCTGCAGTAACAAAATACCACATATCTGGTAGCTTATAAACACCATAAATTTATTTCTCATGGTTCTGGAGGCTGGGAAGGGAAGTCCAAGATCAAGGTGTCAGCATGGTCACGTTCTGTTGAGCGCTCTCTTCCTGGTTCATAGCTGGTACCTTCTCTCTGTCTTCACATGGTAGAAGGGGCTAGGGATCCCTCTGGAACCTCTTTTATAAAGGCACTAATCCCAGTCATGAGGCTCCACCCTCATGACCTAAGCACCTCCCAAAGCCCCCACCTCCTAATACCATCACATTTGGGGGTTAGGATTTCAACATATGAATTTGGGGGGACACAAACATTCTAACCATAGCAGACAGTATTGTGAAGTGATTAAGAGCTTGAAATCTGAAGCCAGACTGCCTGCATTTGACTCCAGACTCTATTACTTACTAGTTATGTGCCTTTGGGAAAGTTTCTTCATCTCTTTGTACCTCAGTTTATTCATCTGTAAGATGGGGGGTAATAAGAGTACCCAATCATAGATTGTACTGAGGAATAAATGAGTTAATTAATGTCAAGTACTTGGAATAGTGCCTGCACATAGTATTCTATAGGTAAAAGCTATTATTAATAATAGTATTGTTTTTATAGCTAGATGACTTGTTAAAAATGCCAAGTCCAGAGTCATACACATAGAGTTTCTGTTTCAGTGAACCCCACTGAATTTTTGTGAATTTTTCACAAGCACTACAAGAGATTTTTGATGCAACGGGAACGAAGTGACACTTTGAGAAACCCTGGACTATAAGACAAACATGGGCATCCAGGAACAGGGCAAGGTGTGATGTGCTACAGAGAGAAAAATGGGAGTAAAGAATAATGTACTCTTCCCTGATTCATAATTTCATACTCTTCAGTGTGCTGTGTTTAGAAAAGAATCCACTGAGCTCTTGCAATGGACACAAAGAGAGTAATTTAACAGTACTATTGATTTTTCCCTATTACTTTCTTTTGATATATCTCCCACCACCAGATTCTTTAATTGAGATATAATTCACATACCATAAAACTCAACATTTTAAAGTGTGCAATTCAGTGTTGTTTAGTATATTGGCAAAGTTGTGCAATCGTCTCCACTACCTAATTCCAGAATATTTTCATCACTATCCACCGAGAAAGAAAAATATACCCATTACAGTCACTCCGCAGTCTCTTCTCCTCCCAGCCCCTGGCAACCACTAATCTCCTTTTTGTTTCTATGGACTTGTCTCTTCTGGACCTCACAATATATGGCCTATAGGCTTCTTTCATTTAGCCTGCTTTCAAGGCTCATCCATTTTGTAGCATGTATCAGTAGTTTTGTGGTTTTTTTCCCAGCTAAGTAACCGTCTATTGTATGGGTATATCACATTGAGTTTACCCGTTCATCAGTCGATAGGCATTTAGGTTGTTTCACTTTTCTGGCTATTATGAACCATGCCGCAATGAAATTTGTGTACACATATTTGTGTAGACTGATGCTTTCATTTCTCTCGAGTATATACCTAGGAGTAGAGTTGCTTGGTCCATATGGTAACTCAATGTCAGATTTTTTTAAGAACTGTTTTCCGAAGCAACTTCACCATTTTACACTCCCACTAGCAATGTGTGAGAATTTCAATTTCTCCACATCTTCACCAATACTTTTCTGTATAATGTCTCTTTTATTTTAGCCATCCTAGTGTGTATGAAGTGGTATCTCATTGTGGTGTTGATTTGTATTTTCCTAATGATGTTGAGCACCTTTTCATCTGTCACTTTCTGGTCCTGCCAGGTTTTGGGTCCCCAGGCTGGGGCTATCAGGACATGATGGCATTTACAACAGTGCTGTTGACTCCTTCCTATCAAGCCTAAAGAGGTGCATATTTTATCAGAGTATGAGCAAAATCTAGGCTCTTTCTGCAACAGATGTGGTTTTTGCCTGAGAGCATAGCAAAGGAAATTAACAGCAAAAAAAGTTTTAAAATGATTGATATTTCACAAACTGAGTAGCTAAAGAAAATAAACTAACATAAATAAGGTATAGGAGAAACTCTATTGGAAGAAATTTTATTATTTAAATACTTTCTAGAAAGATATTTACTTGCAGTGAAACCCACTGGCCTGCCTTACCCTCCTGTACATGATGAGTGGCACCACTGTCCCTGTGGACAAATGTCACCTGCCATTTCAGTAAACAAAGGTTGTTGCGGCCATAAAGGCATCAGCCACTGCAGCTGACCCAATAGTGCATTCTGAGGGGAATTTCAGATGGAGAAAAACTGGATACTGGCCCTAGTTAAGATGCATATGGAAGGAATAATTTCAATGAGCCCAGACTTTTGTATCTTCTCATACACAGAAAAGCACTAAAATCATTAACTTGAGATGTCTGGGGTTTTTTGTGATTAGCAGTAATCTTTTTTTTTTTGCGGTACGCGGGCCTCTCACTGTTGTGGCCTCTCCCGTTGCGGAGCACAGGCTCTGGATGTGCAGGCTCAGCGGCCATGGCTCACGGGCCCAGCCACTCCGCGGCATGTGGGATCTTCCCGGACCGGGGCACGAACCCGTGTCCCCCGCATCGGCAGGCGGACTCTCAACCACTGCGCCACCAGGGAAGCCCAGCAGTAATCTTTTGATGTTCAACTACACAGGGATTTTGTTTGTTTGTTTTTGTTTCTAGCAAAAACTCCTATATATCCTGGCTCCTCCCTTACCTCTTTGGAACAGTCCCTCAGGGCTATCTGAGAGGCTGCCATCCCGGGCTATAGTTCTCAGTAATGCCCCAGATAAAACATAATTGTCAACTTTTAGGTCGGACATTATTTTTCAGTTGACACCCCGGACATCCAGTGACCCCGTAATATGAAAAAATAAACAGGCATTTTCTTGGAACTAGGAGTTAAACTTCCTTCAGAGAGATCTCATGATCTAACCCACCCACAGGATGTTTCCTGACTGCTGAGGGGTTTATGTAGAGTCCTCAGTTTCTCAATCGTAAGAATTTCTAAGTGTTCCCAGTCTGCAGTCTGGGGATTAGAAGGCTAAATTCCTGGGGGCCTGGAAAGGGGAGTATATCACTAAGAATCTCTAAGCCTAAACTTGACGGGAAATGGATTCGATTTTCACTTATGGTGCAAACCAAGAATGCCCTAAAAATGAGATGGCAAATCCAGTGGGACTCCTACCGAGAATATTCTGGGAGGTTCCAGAACCTTTGTCGTTGCTTGGGAAATTCGGTTCTAAACTTAAATGTCCCCTCTCCAGGCACATTCTGTCATCCTGTGAGTGTCATGATGCATCACTCTGCTTTTTAGAGCTTATAGTCGTAGAAATCTCAAACCAAGGCAGATTTTTAAAAAAAGAAGTTTGCAGTTGTTTACACTAAATTCTGTTCTCTGAGGGAGTTGTGTCAAAACCTGAGTGTTAGAACATCTTTGCCACTCTGGAAAGCAGCTAACTGGAGAGACAATAAGAGAAGAAAGGAGGGCCAGTGACAGCTGCTGTAGGTGGCATTTGTATATTTTTTAAAAGGTCCAGCCTTTACCACTTAGTGGCTATGTGGTTTGGGAAAATTACTTTCTATGAACCTCCATTTCTTCCTCTGAAAAACCAAGATAAGGCTACTTACCTCAAAAGGGTGATTTGAGACATACATAAACAATGAAGAGAGCACTTGCATTGTTTTGTTTTTCTCCTCAAACTTTTCCCAGACCCCAACCCCAAACAGGGAATAATTCCAGGCATTCAGAAGGTATTCTATAAAAATTTTCTTAGATGAAACAAATCCAGTTTTCTGGTTGAATAAAATATGGAATAGATGAGTGCATTTGGTCATTTAACAAATATTTACTGGGTGCCTCTTATGTTCCAGAGACTGTTCTACGTACTGAAGAGATAGCTGTGAACAAAACAGATAAAAATCCATGCCCTCATGCAGCTTCCATGCTAGAAAGGAGAGAGAGACTCTAAATAATAAATCATGAAAACGAAATGGATGTTAACTAGAGGTGAACGTTATAGACAAAAATAAACCAGGGGAGGAGAATGCAGAGTGGCAGGAGTGAGGTGAGGCTAGAGATGGGTCAGGGTATTCTCTCTCTCTCTCTCTTTTTTTTTTTTTTAGATACTTAAAAGTTATTGAAGTGTAGCATACACATAGAAAAGTCATGAGTGTACAATTCAGTGAGTTATTGCAAGGTGAAAATATAAGTGTGCCCAACATATACAATATAACCAGAACCTCAGAAGGCTTCCTTAAGATACTTCTCAATCACTCCTCCTTCCCTCTTCCCTAAAGGTCAGTACTATTCTGATCTCTAATAAAATAGATTAGCTTTGCCTGTCTTTAAACTCTAGATAGTGGAATCATCGGAGGGTCGGGGTATTCTTGAGGGCTCCACTTTACAGTTCCAAAGGCTGGATTCTTTGGGGGTGAGTTAGCCTTCCAGGGCTCATTTCTAAAGAGGCGTCATCTTCCAGCTCAGTGGTCACTCTGGCCCCAGGCGCCCAGCAGACAGGCTCAGGATCGAAAGCTAGGCAGCAGTTGTGAGGATGAGTACCGACCAGATGGGCACATGGAAGGAGACTCTGGGGCAGTGCTCATTGCCCCAGGGAATTAGATCACATTGGGAAAGATTCTCCACCTTGGCTCTGTCTAAAATGTCCTGCGCTGTGTTTCCTTAAACAGCACTGGACAGAGACCAGTTTCTCACACTTCAAAGCCCTTCCCTGTTTGCATTGCACAAGTGACACATTCCTGTCCAAAATCATCCAGACAAACAGCTGCTAATTTCCTAGCAACACTGCCCTAGCCATTCTTGTATGGAATGGAATTAATCCTGGCATAGAAATAGAAGTTTATATTCCAGAAAAAAAACCTTTCAAATTCCTTCTCCCTGTCTGCCCTAATCCATCCCCAGGGACCATCTTGGACCAAGCTCAGCAGGGAGTTCCCTCAGCAGCTTGAAAGCCCTGACTGTGTGATAGCTTTGTCGGGAGGACTCACAGAAATGCTAGTATTCACAACACTCGCATTTGTGTAGAGCTACCATGGGCTGTTTCTTGACTTCACGGAATCATCAGTTTCTCCCTTATGACAAGTTTAATAGGAAGTCTGAGCAAGCCTACAGAAAGTGATTTAGAATCACATAATGTCAGGGTAGAAAGGCCTTACCCAACTGTCTGGTGGAGGACGGAAAGTAGGTTGTATCCTGCACTTGTTCCAATGCTTGGTGTTGGCTCCCTGTAGCATGTCTGTGAAGGAGTCTCAGGCAGCTGGGTGGGAAAGGAAGTGATGGTGGGTGATCGATTAGCAATGTCTGGCATGGATGAGCTGCGGTAAAGGAGCGCGCCCCTTGGGTATTTACCATGCCTGATCTAGGGCCGGCTTCTCATTTTACAAATGAGGGAACTGAAATTCAGAGAGTTGAGGTGCCCCCATCAAGACTGTACCCCAGTGAGAAGCAGAACTGGACTCCAAATCCAGCCCTTTAGCTTTCCATCTGGGTATGTTTTTCAACACCAACTCTTTTGCTTTCTATCATAAGGTCTGAAGAGGGCTGGTTTAGTGAGGCAAGGAGAGACCAGGGAGCTGGCTGGCTCTATCTAATGCGTGACACACGGCTCACGGGAATCAGCTGCTCTGGTGGTCTCTGCCTGGTTCCTGCTCCCTATCTCCCCTCCCAGCAGGACTGCATGCCTCAAGCTATTGTGGACCCAGAAGGAAGAACGAGGGGTCCTCCCAATGTAGAAATCTACAGTGATGCCCACGGGCCTGAATTCCTGATCCAGAGCCTGAAGTTATTCCCTTCTCCCTGTAATTACAGTAGATTGCCCTCATCGTTCTTACCATCCCAGTTTGGGTGGGCTTAAACTTCTAATGGTATGCACAGAAATGCTTTTAGTTTTCGCTCAGAGTAATATTGACACAAATTGCATTTACTTCTATTTTAAAACTTAGCCTTGCTGGCTAAGAATAACTGATTTATTTGGTGAGAAAAGACATTTGTATGTGGATGTCACTAGAAGGGAAAAGGGACCACAGAGGTTTTTTTTGTTGTTGTTTGTTTTCATTTTAACTTATCAAGAGAAAAGCTTTCTTTTAAAAATAAAATAAAATAATCCCTGGCTCAACTGATAATATTTGCCTTTTCTTTTGGCCCAGGACCTGGTCTTACGCCAAGCTCCATGTTGGTCGTTACCTCCTCCTGAAATGCTCTGCCTTCTCGCCTGGCAAACGTTGTTCTCCCCTTTTGTGTCTAAAGTTCTCCTTTTCCTAGGGGTAAGAAGAAAAAAAATTATTTAGTTCAATAAACACTTACCGAGCACCTTCAGTGTGTCAGGTACTGTACTCGGCACTCAGGACTCAAAAATGAAGACACTAAGCCCCCTGCCCTTGGGAAATTTAACTGGAACTTGGAATGAGACAGAGAAACACAATGCTGAGCCTTGTGCCCTGTTATCTCGTTTCATCTTCACCCTAAATGTACTCTTCTGGTGGTCACGGGCTGTTTCTCTTGTTCTCCACTCTGTCCTCAGCACCAAGCACAGAGCCTGGCACATGGTGCTGGGAAAGACTATAACTCATTGAATAACTGTTCTTAAAACCACCCTAAAATGCAGGCATTTTTCCCCTTTTACAGAGAAAGAACTGAAGTTGACAGAGACTAAGTAACCCCTCCTGAGGTCTCCTAGGAGTGATGACTTTGGTCATTTGTTTCCAAACCCTTGGCTTTTTCCTCCCTTATACTACCCCACACTACAATTTTCTAGACCCAGTTTTCTCATCTGTAAATTCAGAGGAGCAGACTGGATGATTCTACGATCCCTCCAAGCTCTAAATTTCATAGCCAATGACCAAAGCTGGTACTAGAATGCATATACTCATTTTCTCCGAGAGGGTTTTTATGTGTTGTTGTTTTTAACATGCATTTCTTTTGCCCTTATTATACCACCAGCTCTTGGATCTTAATATTTCATTTTATAACCTATTTGTAGCACCCTCAGATCTATGTTTGATGCTCAAAGACTTCTCATTTTTTAAAGTTCGTGACTCCCTATAAACCTGCCTTATCTATGCTAAGGAAACCATACACGCTTCACTTCCCAACACCAGATGTTTTTTTCGCCTGTTTTGTCTCAGAAACAGCAGCAAGCTTTGAGTGCTCTGTAACAGGCCTCAAAGAATCTCATGCCTTAGGATGCAGAAAATATTTATTGAAAATGACGATTCCTGATTTTGTAGGGAAAAACACAGACTTTAAAATTTTGTGGGATCATAAAAAATCCATTGCATTTTTATACACTAACAATGAAAAATCAAAAATGAAATTAAGAAACAATTCTAGTTATAATAACATCAAAAAGAATAAAATACTCAGGAACAAGTTAGCAAAGGAAGTGCAAGACTGAAAATTTTAAAACATTGTTGAAGAAAATTGAAGATCTAAATACGTGGAAAGATATCCCATGTTTGTGAACTGGATTAATACTGTTAAGATGGTCACACTTCCCAAATTGATTTACAGATCCAACACAATCCCTAGCAACAACCCACCTGGCTTTTTTTTACAGAAATCGATGAACATACTAAAACTAATATGGAAATGCAAGGGACCCAGGATACCCAAAACAATCTTGAAAAAGAAGGGCAAAGTTAGAAGACATACTTCATGATTTCAAAACTGCAAAGCTACAGTAATAACGACAGTGTAGTACTAGAATAAGGATAGACATATAGATTTGTGGAATAGAATTGAAGGTATAGAAGTAAACTCTTACATTTACAGCCAATTGATTTGGACAAGGATGTCAAGACAATTCAATAGGGGAAAGAGTAGTCTTTTTTTTTTAATTTTAGAATTTTATTTTATTTATTTGTTTATACAGCAGGTCCTTGTTAGTCATCAATTTTATACACATCAGTGTATACATGTCAATCCCAATCGCCCAATTCATCACACCACCATCCCCACCCCCCACTGCTTTCCCCGCTTCGTGTCCATACGTTTGTTCTCTATTTCTGCCCTGCAAACCGGTTCATCTGTACCATTTTTCTAGGTTCCACATATATGCCTTGATATACGATATTTGTTTTTCTTTCTGACTTACTTCACTCTGTATGACAGTCTGTAGATCCATCCACGTCTCTACAAATGACCCAATTTCGTTCCTTTTTATGGCTGAGTAATATTCCATTGTATAAATGTACCACTTCTTCTATATCCATTCCTCTGTCAATGGGCATTTAGGTTGCTTCCATGACCTGGCTATTGTAAATAGTGCTGCAATGAACACTGGGGTGCATGTGTCTTTTTGATTTATGGTTTTCTCAGGGTATATGCCCAGTAGTGGGATTGCTGGGTCATATGGGAGTTCTATTTTTAGTTTTTTAAGGAACCTCCATACTGTTCTCCATAGTGGCTGTATCAATATACATTCCCAACAATAGTGAAAGAGGGTTCCCTTTCCTCCACACCCTCTGCAGCATTTGTTGTTTGTAGATTTTCTGATGATGCCCATTCTAACTGGTGTGAGGTGATACCTCATCGTAGTTTTGATTTGCATTGCTCTAATAATTAGTGATGCTGAGCAAGTTTTCATGTGCTTCTTGGCCATCTGTATGTCTTCTTTGGAGAAATGTCTATTTAGGTCTTCTGCCCATTTTTGGATTGGGTTTTTTTCTTTTTTTTTTTTTATTGAGCTGCATGAGCTGTTTATATATTTTGGAGTTTAATCCTTTGTCCGTTGATTCATTTGCAAATATTTTCTCCCATTCTGAAGGTTGTCTTTTCATCTTGTTCGTAGTTTCCTTTGCTTTGCAAAAGCTTTGAAGTTTCATTAGGTCCCATTTCTTGATTTTTGTTTTTATTTCCATTACTCTAGGAGGTGGATCAAAAAAGATCTTGCTGTGATTTATGTCAAAGAGTGTTCTTCCTATGTTTTCCTCTAAGAGTTTTATAGTGTCCGGTCTTACAGTTAGGTCTGTAATCCATTTTGAGTTTATTTTTGTGTATGGTGTTAGAGAGTGTTCTAATTTCATTCTTTTACATGTAGCTGTCCAGTTTTCCCAGCACCACTTATTGAAGAGACTGTCCTTTCTCCCTTGTATATCCTTGCCTCCTTTTTCATAGATTAGTTGACCATAGGTGAGTGGGTTTATCTCTGGGCTTTCTATCCTGTTCCATTGATCTATGTTTCTGTTTTTGTGCCAGTACCATATTGTCTTGATTACTGCCGCTTTGTAGTATAGTCTGAAGTCAGGGAGTCTGATTCCTCCAGCTCCATTTTTTTCCCTCAAGACTGCATTGGCCATTCGGGGTCTTTTGTGTCTCCATACAAATTTCAAGATTTTTTGTTCTCGTTCTCTAAAAAATGCCATTGGTAATTTGATAGGGATTGCATTGAATCTGTAGATTGCTTTGGGTAGTATAGTCATTTTCACAATATTGATTCTTCCAATCCAAGAACATGGTATATCTCTCCATCTGTTTGTGTCATCTTTAATTTCTTTCATCAGTGTCTTATAGTTTTCTGCATACAGGTCTTTTGTCTCCCTAGGTAGGTTTATTCCTAGGTATTTTTTTCTTCTTGTTGCAATGATAAATGGGAATGTTAAAGAATAGTCTTTTAACAAATGGTACTAGGACAAGTGTATATCCACATGAAAGAGAATGAAATTGGACTCCTAGCTCATACCATGTACAAAAATTAACTCAAAATGACCAAAAACCTAAATATAAGAACTAACATTATAAAACTCTTAGAAGGAAACATAGGTGTAAATTTTCATGACCCTGGATTGGGTAATGGTTTCTTATATGTGACACCAATAACACAAGCAACCAAAGGCAAAAAATCGACAAGTCGGACTTCATCAAAATTGAAAACTTTTATGCTTCAAAGACACTATGAATAAAGTAAAAAGACAAGCCAAAGAATGGGAGAAAATATTTGCAAATCATATATCTGATAAGGGTCTAATATCCAGAACATATAAAACCACAATTTAAAAATAGGCCAAGGATTTGAATAGACATGTCTCATAAGACGATACATAAATGTTCAATACGCACATGAAAAGATCTTCAACATCATTAGTCATTAGGGAAATATAATCAAAACTATAATAAGATGCCACTTCATGCACATTAGGATGACAATAATAAAAATGACAGTAACAAGAATAATGAGGACGAGGGAGATTGGAACCCTCCTTCATTGGTGGTGGGAATGTAAAATAGTGCAGTTCCTTTGAAAAACAGTTTAGCAGTTCCTCAGAAAGTTCAACACAGAGTTACCATATGACCCAGCAATTCCACTCCTAGGTGTATATATATGAAAATATTTGATCACACAAACTCTTACACAGGAATGTTCAGAGCACTATTATAGCCAGAAAGTAGAAATAGCCCAAATTTCAATCAACTGATGAATGGATAAGCCAAATATGGTACATCCATGCAATGGAATACTATTTGGCAATGAAAAAGTGAAATATTGATTCATGCTACAACATAGATGAACCTTGAAAACATTATGGCAAGTGAAAGAAGCCAGTCACAAAAGAGCACATATTATATGATTTCATTTATAATTACTGTACAGAATAGACAAATCTACAGAAACAGAAAAGAGAATAGTGTTTGCCAGGGGCTGGGGAAGTGAGGAATGGGGGTGACTTGTAACGAGTACACGTTTTTGCAGGGGAGTGGTGAAGAAAAGATTCTGGAAATGAATCGTGGTAATAGTTGTACAACTTTGTGAATACACTAAAAACTACTGAATTTTACACTTTAAAGGGGTGAATATTATAAAATATAAATTATATCTCAATAAAGCTGTTTAAATTTTATGGGACCAAAGAAATTCAATAGGGAAATGAGAGGCTAATGGAGAAACCCAGGCTAGCCCCCATTCTTAGCACCCAGAAGGCTCCCACCACCACTGTGGCAACAGTCATAGCCACAGAAATAAATCTGCATGGATCCTTAAAGGTTGTCTTTTCTACTTAGCTATTGATTCTTCAACCGCCTCTATAATATTCCCACCAGGTGATCATCTAGCCTATGCTTGACTAGGCTCTTTTTCTTCCTCTCCAAGCATTTATTGAATACGTACTATGTGCCCAGCTCTGAGCTAAGCACTGCGAATATACTTTGCAATGTTGTCTCTTTAATGTAATAAACATTTATTTGAATATTGTAATGTGTAAGACATTTTACTGGTTTATATTCCTTTGTGTTTATTGATACCTGTTTTAGTTTGGGTTCTCCCAGAAGAAGACCCTGAGGCAAAGATTCAAGTGGAAATAGTTTATTTGGGAAGTAGAGGTAGCACTCAAAGGGAAGTGGGAAAGAGATCCAGGGAAGGAAAGGAAGCCAAGTAGTCAGCTACCACAGTGAGCCACTAAAGCTTAATCCTGAGGGGAAACTCTGAGACAAGGTGTAAAACACATGCCTGAAAACGTATTCCACCCAAGGGCCAGGGAGCTGGGATATTCATGTGCTAAATTCAGAGACCCTGGTTGAGCGCTCACGCTGGAGATGTGTTACTTCTTAGCATCCCTGGCTGCTGAAGGAAGCACGGATTATGCAGCCCTCCCCAGATCTAAATTGGGAGGGGGGAGAACCCTCAGGCACAAATGCAGATTCTAGCAATTGGTGTTTGGCAGGACCTGTGGTCCCTGGAGATCCAGGTGGGACACTGACAGCATCAGCTACAATACCTTCCTCCTTCCACACCCTGGGGATGGTGTACAGGAATACACAAAATGCCACGAATTAGGTAAATGTGAAGAGAAAAAAGATGTAAAGGAAAAGAAGCCTTTCTGGTGAGGGCACGAATATCCTAGTAGACTCAGAAAACAGGTGATATTTCTCAGCATATCCTTTGTTAAACGCTGGCTCTCCAAAAATACAGCCAAAACTACCTTTGGAAAAGGCAAAACTGAGTTGCCTGCTTACCACAAACTTGACAGAGTCTCAGTAGCATCTCAAAGGTGAGAAGTTTGGTGGGTCTGAGGTCTAGTTTAAAGCAAGTCTTTCCGTGCAGGAGCCTGATTAGAACTAAGGATCTCAATGTAATAAAGATTAGCGAACACGGAAAGGCGAGGGTTTTGAAGTGAGAGTTCCAGAGTCTTGTTATTGAAAAGTCATGTGTTTGTTTAATGGTTTTGAGGGGGAAGTTCCTGAGGTAAGCAGAGTGATTTGCAACATTAATCCTCCTGAGTGAGTGTTTTGTGGGATGGGAATTCCCTGCTAATGTTGCAGTAAAACCGTGTGGGCTTTCCTGGTGGTGTAGTGGTTGGGAGTCCGCCTGCCGATGCAGGGGACATGGGTTCGTGCCCTGGTCCGGGAAGATCCCACATGCCGCGGAGCGGCTGGGCCCGTGAGCCATGGCCACTGAGCCTGCACGTCCGGAGGCTGTGCTCTGCAACAGAAGAGGCCACAAGAGTGAGAGGCCCGCGTACCGCAAAAAATTAAAAATTAAAAAAACAAAACTGTGTGGGCCAAAATGGTTTCTGCTCACACCTTCAGTGTGAGCGTATGATGTCACACAGTAAAGCATGATGTAGTGAAAGTAGTTCTCTAGGAAGTCAGTCACATGCAGCCCAGGTGCCGGTAATTCTTACTGAACAGGGAAAAAATGTGCACAGGTTCCATCTTCGAGGAGGAGCAGGATTAGAGGGGGAGTCTTGGCGAGCGGGGGTGTGACAGCTTCTGTGGCTGTCCCTGGGCATGCGGCCCTGGAGCCCCGCCCTTGGGCCCAACGGGCAGGCTGAGAGCCGGGAGTCCCTGCAGAGACATTTCCTAAATGACTCCTCTGCTGGAAATGTACCCCTGCAGCGGATCCTGCCTGCCTGGCTGCCAGGTTGGGCAGCTCTCTCTGTCGCCAGAAAGGAAGTCACAGCAGGTCTGGCCTCCTGCTCGGCGCCCCCTCCCAGCCCCTGCTTCTCCCTGACTCACCCTGCCGTTGTGGCTGCTGTCCTATTCTCTGTGGATCTGGGCAGGATGCTCTCTGTTAACTTAGCCTGGCGGGATCACCAAAACCTCAGGGCTGCTCCGCCACTTCTCTCCAGGGCCACTAATGCCAACGCGTGATGCAGGGCACTGTGTAGCCTCCAGCGTGCTTGTGCCACTGGCCTCATCAGGGGTTCGCTGCGCCCCTAGCAGGCAGGCGGGCGGGATCATGCTGTTCTCCCTCCTGACAGAAGGAACTGAGGCTCAAGGTCAAGTCAGTGAAAGAACCAGGCTAGCAACCGGGTCTTCTGACCTAGTGCAGAGTTCTTTCTGGGGTGGGAAACGTCCACGTATACTCATCTCTAAAACAGTTGTGACAAAATCGTCACGTAGGGCTATGGTTCCACATCCAAATGAGAGAAACGGGTCTCTCTAGTCGGAAACACAGCTGCATTTGACTGCTATCCACACAGCCTTGCTACTCAAGCATTTACAAATACAGGTGATTATTTTTTCCAGGATGATAGTAGTAATGCTCATTACAGAAAATGTGCTTAGAGAGTGGATTTCTGTGCTTCAGGAGGAAAACCTTTGGTCCACTTTTTGGAGAAGATGACCTCATCTTAAATGAATGAATGCTCCTGGGGGAAGGCTGGGTCATGGTCCCGATGGTTTTGTGTTTCTAACGGAGGACTGGGCCCTTCTTACTCTCCAGGAGAGTAAATAAGTCCTTATGTTCCTAAGGGCTTAACGGAACATTGTGTCCTTTCCAACAAGCTGCTAAGGCTTATTGTGCAAGAAAAGAAAAAGAACAAGAACTTTTGTGTAAAAGACCTGGGGATGGTGGGCACTGCTCCAGGGGGAAGGGGGTCACTAATGGATGGCTCAGCGGACAGACTCCATAGATGAGGGTGGTCTGAATCTGGGCTCGTGTCCTCAAAGTGCCTGATGACAGGACAGGGGAAAGAGCATTAGCGGGAAAGTTCTGATGTCCAGGGGCTGCGCTGGACCAGAAGGGCCAACCTAAGCTGCTGGGTCCATTAATAAGAGAAGGGCCCCCTGACCTTAGAGTGCCTGACTGATAGATCGACGTGTGAGGGAGTGAAGCTTTACAGAAGCCTGCTCTTCACACCTCCCCCAGCCCAGGACACCTGTAAGTCTCGGGAACCTGGTCCTGGCTTGGGGTGGATTCCCATTTCTGTATTTGGAGGCCAGACAAGAATGGCTAGTGGAGCCTGAGCAGGGAGGGGAGGGGAACAGACACCAGTGTTGAAACATATGGAAAGTCGTAAGGATTTCGCACCCTTCCCCATCCCAGCAGGCGGAGTTAATAGTGCTGGGCTCTGGAGAGCCTTCCACCCTAAGCCCTCCCTGAACATCAGGAGGAGTTGACTCCAACTCTTTCTCCAACACTGTCTGTAGCACCTGTGCAAATGCAGGTTTTAGCCAGAACATTCCACCCTAAGAGAAAGGTAAGCCTCAGCACTCAGGAGTGCTGGTGACAGCGCCCTTCACCACCTTTCTTCTTCCCTAAGTCAGCAGCATCTTGCAGCTCCTGAAACTGGTGAAGGACGCCTGGGATTTTGCAGTCCAGAACCTTGCAACAGAAGATGCTTATCAGTGGAAAGGGTAAGTCCAGGTGTCAGTAGAGCAGCGAGTGCAGCAAGGGGTGCCGAGCCCCTTACCGCCGGGGTGCGTGCAGGGCACGTGTTCCTGCTGTTGCCCCTGCTTGGGGTCTCATTGGGATGGGACGGCTTTGGTGTGACCCTCCAGACATGATGAAAGTCCGGCCATCTCTTGGCTACTGCCTCTCTAGTTCACAGAACCCCTGTGAGGCAGGTGATGGAATGTGATTGAATCTTGGCTTGTGTATTGTGAGGATTACATGCATTTTTGTTTAATTAAATTGAATTCAATAATGTGTAAGCTACATGTGGGAGGGGAATAAAGGCCACCAAAGCTGTCCACGTCCTGATCCCCAGAACCTGTGACTGTGTTAGGTTGCATGGCAAAGGGGAATCAGGATTACAGATGAAATTACTATGGTTGCTAACCAAATGCCTTTAAGATCAGGAGATAATCCTGGATTATCCAGGTGAGCCCGATATGATAACAAGGTCCTCAAAAGTGGAGGAGGGAGGCAAGAGAGGAGGTTGAAGCGGTGCGTTGTGGGCACTCAGTGTACCCCTGCCGAAACCTTGATTGCAGCCCAAGGAGACCCATGTTGGACCTCTTACCTACAGAACTGTAAGGTGATAAAGTTGTGTTGTATTAGCCTCTAAGTCTGTGGTAATTTGTTACAGCAGCCATAGGAAACTAATACACTGTGTAGTGACACATCTTCAAGAAATAGCTCTCCAGGCATTGAGGGATGTTTCAGAGTTTTCAGATCTCTGCCTCAAACAAGGAAACCACTCTTGCTCCATTTTCTAGCTTTCTCGAGATCTTGTGTTTCAAGAAGAAAGTATGTTCTTAAAGTTCCTAGAATTCATGGCTGCAAAAACAGTTTGAGGCATCTCAGCTAAGTGGGGAACAAGTGTAAGAAGGTATTCTTTTCCCCAGCCACCACCTCTGCCCATCCTGTACTGATGTCTTAAGGAGATTCCATAACTCACTGGTCACACTCAGCGTCCAGCCCAGTCAGAGGCAAAACTCCAATCTCAGATCCAATTTAAATCTCCCCTTTCCTGTCTCAATGGGATGGTCAGGCTCCAGCTCAGGACTTGAAGTAGGATGGTGTGTGTAGTCTGCCCTCTCTTTCTTCACCTTCCCTTTCAGGGTCAATTTGCTCTAGGTTGGGGGTGGGGGGTGGACAGGGAAGAAGGTGGGGGAGAATCAGGGCGATGTAACATGACTGGTCATCTAACTGTGCTGGGAAGGTGGTGTTAGTCTTGTCTTGGCTCGGTCGGGGTGCATATGATACTGGAAATTTGCGCTGGTGTGCTCGTCTCCACATAAATGGGGGCAAGGTTTTCTCTGGGCCCTGTCCAGTCACACCCCTGAACTGAGCCCATCTTAGGACATCTGTATCTCCTTTCGGCCATCCTTGGTCTGTGTCTTTACCCTCCTCTCCGGGTGGGTATTGCCTCACTTGGCCCGCTGGCTCATTGACTCATTGCCAAGCAACTACCAGAAAGCCCCCTCCCACCTCTACCCATGCTAATCCTTCAGGCCTCTGCCTTCAGAAACCTCCAGGCACACATGCTGGGCCCCCCAAGAACTTTCCCAGTTTCACCACGTTCTGTCCCACTCACATGGCCCCCTCGGTCTTCCAGCACATCCAACTCTCCACGTCGCTTTGGGGAGGAAGTAACCTCTCCCTGTGAACACTGCACTGGTGAAAACTTATCCCTTCTGTCTTCCCTCCCCTGGTTCCCTGCTTATGTTGCGGGGGGAGCCAGGTGAAGGTTGGGGAAGCCAGCAGGGCCGGTTCTGAAGCCTCTTATGAAGCCTGAGTGAGTGGTCTGGCCCCTCCTTAGAATGAGGTCCCCACGGCTCCTGTTGCCAAACGCAATGTGGGCCTCCTTTTTCGTTCAACTTTCCACTCCAGCTGCTTTTCAAAACTCTCATCTTTTGGCGATGCCTTTTCTAGCAGTCTTCTTGGTCAGTTTTAACAACCACTCTAACTAGCAAGATAGACGACTTGAAATAAAATTCTCTGTGAGAAAGGTCTGTAAGAATTAGGTTTCGGGTGTATAAAGATGGAAAAAGCCCAGCCCTATCCGAGTAGAAATAGGAAAGGACTGAAGAGTTGTTCTAAATACAATAAAATGACAGCTGGTGGAGAAAAGCCAAACCTTTGAGCCTTAGGCACTCCCCAGGACACAGCCATTACCTCCTCTGGGCTTCCAGCTGCTAAGAAACTGGCTTTGAGAGAGGAGCCACCCTGGGGCTTCCGCCTGTGCCTCACCAGTTAGCACTGTCAGTGTAGATGAAAACACATTAACAGGAACGTGTACCGACTCGTACCTGCCTCTTACCCGCCCGTACAGGGCTCTCTCCCAGCGCCCAGCTCCCAGTCCCAGGTGTCTCTGTGTCCCCAGACGATCCCCTACCTGTGGAGACCCCTGGACAGAGCAGTTACTGTGCTGGGCGCCCAACCACAGAGCGAGCGCTCGGTCAGGAAGGAAAATGTACTTTCCCTTGCCTCTACTCTCTCCTGATTAAACAGTGCCTCTGTGATGCAGTTGAAAACTGAGAGAGCTGACAGGATGCTTCGGGGAGCTTCAGCCTGCTCTAGTGTGAGGACGAAGGGGGTTTACACCGGACAGCTCTCTTTGCTGCACGCAGAACCTGGGGGAAGAGGGGAGGGAGTGGCTGCCAGCTCCTCCTAGGTCCCCCTGCCACCTGGCAGCCCCCCGGCCGTGCCACCCCGGAGCGGCATCACAGACTCCACCACCTGGAGGGCTGCTGACCATGTGCCCAGATGTTCAGACAAACACACACTCAGCCTCCGTCCCCAGCCCTCCCTTCCCACCAGAGTTTGGGCTGGCTTCTCCCAATTCTGATGAGCAGCTCATAAGTACTAACAAACTCCTTGGCACCCAGAATCCAGGCAGCGTCACTTCCAATGTGAACGTGGGCCACGTCTCGGCCCCAGCGCGGTCCCAGGGTTTTCCAGCCCCTGTCGAGCCTGGGTGGCGTGGGATGAGCAGAAAGGCTCATCACCGTGCCCAGGAAGCTGGCTCATTACAGCCTCTCACAGACCCGTTTCTAAGTCACAGAAACTTCCACCTGCCAGATAGACGTGAACACTGACCCCTCCCTGGCGCTTGGAATATGGAGCAGGTTCCAGGAGGCCCAAGATCGGACCCTGGTCTCGGAGAACACTTACGTGAGGATGGAAAGCAGGAACCACAAGACATTCCTACCCAGCATCTGCTCGTCACACTGGAAGATGGTGTGAGACAGGACACTCTGAGCCTGTCCTCAGGCTGTGAAGGACCCATGTGTAAGTTTAATTCAAACCTGTTTCCCTGAGCCCTTCTGTGTTTTCATAAAGAAACCTCTCGAGAGAGAGTTGTATGAAACAACACCTCCGTCCCCGATTCCCTACCCCCTGGTGGAGGTGAGAGGCCCACACCCATGGGGCCGCATTTCTCTCCCAGAGTTGGGCTGAGTATTCATTTCACCTTTCCCACGCGCCTGCTGGCTCTCCTCTTGGCGTGCAGCGCTGCTCCAGGCCCGGGCCTGTGGGAACGAGGCAGATGCTGTGAGGCCTCGCCCAGCTCCACTCCCACTCCCGCTTCCTCAGGCCTACACATTCTGGGACTCTGGCTGAGAGATTTCTCTGTCTGTGGAAACTTGCTGGCCTACAGGCTGGGCAGACTTGCCGGAGGTCGGTTCTCTCCACCGGTGACAGAGGGAATTGGCCAACTCGTCCCCCAGCTTCCTCACCCAGGCTGGGGGGTCAAGGCCAGGCAAGGTCTACACCATCTCCTAGAGGTCCCCCGTGGGAATGGGAGCATCTGTCTACACAGTAACCTGCCATCCCATGCACTTTGAATTTGCTTCCTTCTCTCATCAGCCACTTAAATCCACGGTGGGTAGGAAGTGTTAGAAAGAGAGAACATCAGAGAAAAAGTGCCTCCTTGAGGACCACATCGAGCCCAAATCCAAGAGAAGAGCAGACCTGGGTGAGTCCTTTATCTGAGCAGTGGGCTCTTATCCTGTTTTTGGTTAATAATTACATCCGCCTCAGCAGCTTCAGGGTTGCCTGTTGTTTGAGGCCATCAAGGATACAAACTGTGACACCATCTTCCTTTTCCTAAGGTGCCTGGTACAGGCGCAGCACTTAGTAGCTTCTCAGTAAACGCTAAAGTCAGCAGAGCTCACTCCAGGGAGGTTGGAAAGGGCTCTCCAAAGACGCCTGGGCGAGAGAGTGGCTCTTGGACTTTCTGTCCATCTAAAGCCACCAATGAACAATAGTTTAAGCATCCTGACATCCCATTTTTCTCTATTACTGGAGCAGTCAGCATGCAGGCTCATGAGTGGATGTAGGGCTCCTTGTGTGAGGACTGTGGGCTCATCTCCAGGAGAAAGAAGCTTGGAGCCTGGCCTCCTTCCAGGGCAGAAGGCCAAGCCCTGAACTGAATATTGCCCTGTCCCCAGAACTGTGACCAGGATGTCCAGGGCTCCTTTAAGTGCTGCTTCTGCAAGGCTCACTCTGGACACTGCTCCCACGATGTAATAATATTTGGTCATAGCATTTATTTATTACACATAATTTATTATGACACAGGGAACTGGGAGGATGTTGAAAAATCCTGATTAGATCTGAGCTTGGGAATAAGCTTTTCTATAACCCTACTGAAAAATTCCCTAACAAGTCAAAGAAGGAAAAAGAAGAAGAAGAGAAAAAAGCCCCTGGTACTTGCAATGAAGACCAGATCATCAAGTCATATTTGTCACCCACAGGTATTAGATCGTTGGTCTCCAGGGACTCCCAGTTACTGCCTTAAGATGTCAGTGTCTGTATACGTTGCCTGGCTAGTAAACTTTGGAGGAATTGATGAACCGCTGTGTCTGGGCTTTTCATTTCTTTGGCCTGAGTCCTGCCAGGTAAGCTCAGGTAACCTTCCCGAGAAATGTGGAGAAATGCGGAGGACATGCAGGCCTGGGAGTGCCATTGCTGGGACCCAGCCAGCCCCCAGATTCTCTGGTTGCAGAGTGGCCTGGCCAACTCACACAGGTAGTGTGCCCTTGTATTCTTGGAAAAAGAAGCATCAGAGTAAAAGAGGAGGGGGAGGGAAGGCTAGACAGGAATTTTTCCAGGCCCTTCTGCTTAGGAATTAAAAGTTTGCTGGGAAACGGTTCTGATGGCTTTAAATGTTACAGATGATATACTCCAGGGGGAACACAGTCCCCACGGGACGGGGCCCCTGGGAAGTATTTAATATCACTGGCTATTGTGTTTTTCTACAACAAAACTCTACATCCCTTGAGAACAGAGGCTAATTTTCACAGGTCTTTGTTGTCTCCCACAGGGCTTTTCATACACGTGCCCAAGAATGCGTTGATCTACTTTGATCTCCTATTGTGTAAGAAGATTTCCTCCGGGAAAGGACGAGCAGTGAATTCATGAAACTTGGCACGGATTTTGATCTCAATTTATAGATGGGAACACCTATAAAATGAAGAGGGTTGGGCCAGTCTGTGAGGCCAGTTCTAGCTCAAAATCCTGGCATCCTCTAAGATGTGGAAGAGTGAGGTCAGAGGGAGGCGGCGGGCTGCTGGCAGCGCCGGGCAGCTGGGCGCTGGGGCCCAGGGCTCTTCAGAGACCATGTCAGAATTCCCGTTTTGCCATCACCAAGATGTACACCCAAAGGCACATTCCACAGTACTGCCCCTGGGTGTGTAGGCAAATATTGATTTAAATCATTGAATGAGTTAGTATTTGCTGAGAACCGTCTACAGACAGTGAGCTGAGGGGCGGTATCATGAGGGGTACAAAAGGTGACTACATCAGGACCCTTGCCCTCAAGGAGGTCGGGGCCCTGTCTGCAGCAGGCTGTGTGGTCCTGCACACACAGCCACCTCCTTATTTCCTCATCTGTGAAACGAGGGAAATGAAACCAATTTTGCTTGTTATGAGAATTAGAGATAATATAGGTAAAGCTTGTTGGACTACTTCCAGGATCGGATTGTTATTAAGAACTAGGTATTATAGGTCAAGTTCCCAGCACAGTGCCTAACACTTGGTAGGTATTAAATAACTAGTACTGTTAAGGGAGCAGAATTTACCACCCCCAAATAGGTCTCTTTGGTATAACGATTATTTTAGGCTGGTTGTTTTTATTTTTTCTTTTTTTCTATATCGAAGTATAGTTGATTTACAATGTTGTGTTAGTTTCAGGTGTACAGCAAAATGATTCATATATAATATATATTCATATTCTTTTTCAGATTCCTTTCCCTTATAGATTATTACAGAGTATTGAGTAGAGTTCCCTGTGCTATACAGTAGGTCCTTGTTGGTTATCTGTTTTATATATAGTAGTGTGTATATGTCAGCCTAATTTATCCCTCCCTCCACCCTTTCCCCTTTGGTATAGGCTGGTTATTTTTGAAAAACAACAGACACAGGAGTAGCTCTGAAAACCAAGCAGAAGTTACGCCTTGTAAAAGATGCTTACGTGCTTACGTGTGTGAGGGAAATCTGTATTTGTAAGGGTGTCTCCCTTGCTGTATCAGGAAGAGGGGGAGGACTCAATCTCTAGAAACTCTTATCAGTGGAGAAGGCAAAGGGCTTCAATCTGCCTAATAAGCTTACTCTTATCACTGTGCTTTTCCTGATACCCTCTCATAACTCCCTCCTCCTTTCACATCTTCTTTTGTCTTCAGCTGAAGATGGTATTGAAGATGAGGGTTTCCACCATTTCAGGGAGTTAGTTTTCCTGGGTCTCTCCCATGGATACAGGAGGTATACATGCTATTAACCTTTTGTTTGTTTTTTCTCCTATTAATGTGTCTCATGGCAAGTTCATAATTAGACCAGCCGAAGAACGCAGAAGGGAAGAAGGCAACGTGTTTCCTCCCCTACAGTAATTACTGTAGTTGCTGGTAATATACTCTCATCATTATTATCAGCACGGGCCAGCATTAGTAACGCTTTCAGCAGAGAGGAGACCTGAGAGGGACCAGGGAGGGGAGGGGCTCAGTGAATGGTAGGTGAGTTTCCACCCAAGAGCTCTTTGCCTCTCTAACGCCCAATCTACGTGCATCACATCCCCACCTGTGTCCCTACGAAGCTACTCATATGCTTGTCATTCATTCTCCAGAACCCTTAGACTCACCCTTCCACAAAGCTTTCTAACAGGAAATACAACTGTCAGCGGATTTTTTTAAAAGTGAAAACCAAGTTCAGCGCTCATGCATTTCTTCAGGCATTAACCGTAAACCGCACTGCCTCATGAGCAGATCCCCACCCGCTCTCTGAACGAGGCAAACCCTGGTCTCTGTGCTGATCCAGAGGTGGCTTTGTTATCCTCAGTTCAGTCAGGGGGGCTTTGGAGGCTCTGCCCTTAAGTGGGGCTGAGGCAGGCTAGAGCCACTCCACTGCCCCCAGAGGAATGTAAGAAATCCCCTTGATCCCTAAAGAATCTGGATTAACAAGCCTTCTTGGTGGGCAAGGAAATCTGCTACAAATTCTAGCATCTAAATCCAAAGGCTTTCAAATTCTTGCTTCTTAAAGCTAGTCCATTAATTAATTCCATACACATCTTTTTCTCTCTCTCTTTTCCTGTGCTCCTGTTTTTCTCTGAAACCATAACTGTATTTGGGGGGTTAATAAACAAGTAATTGTAGAAAAGGTTTTTACTGCTTTGACCTCTCCTCTCTCCCTCCCTTTCTCTCTCCCACAAAAGCTTCACAGGCAGACCTCCTTTTACCGTACTTAGCTTTTTTGCACTTTACAGATCTTGTGTTTTTTTGACAAATTGAAGGTTTGTAGCAACCCTGCACCGAGCAAGTTTCTGGGAGCCATTTTTCCAGTAGCATTTGTTCACTTCATGTCTCTGTGTTACAGTCTGGTAATTCAGTATTTCAAACTTTTTCCTTATTACTGTATTTGTTATGGTGACCTGTGATCAGTGATCTTTGATGTTACAATTGTGAATGTTTTAAATGCCCGTATAAGACGATAAACTTAACCCATAAATGTGGTGTGTGTTCCCACTGCTCCACCGACCTGCCACTCTCCATCCCTCTCCCCCCCTCACCTCGGGCCTCCCTTATTCCTTGAGACACAACAGTATTGAGTTTAGGCCAATTAATAACCCACCATGGCCTCTAAGTGTTCAAGTGAAAGGAAGAGTCGCCTCTCACTTCCAATCAAACAATAGAAATGATTCAGCTTAGTGAGGAAGGAATGTCCAAGGAAAACTGGCCAAAGTCTAGGCCTCTTGCACCAAACACTTAGTCAAGTTGTGAAGGCAAAGGAAAACTTCTTGAAGGAAATTAAAAGTGCTACTGAAGTGAACACATGAATAACAAGAAAGTGAAACAGGCTTATTGCTGATATGGAGAGAGTGTCAGTGGTCTGGATAGAGGGTCAAACCAGTCACAACGTTCCCTCGAGCCAAAGCCTAACGCAGAGCAAGGCCCTCACTTGCTTCAGTTCTGTGCAAGCTGAGAGAGGTGAGGAAGCTGAGGAAGGAAAAGTGTGAACTTGCACGTGGCACTTAGCCTTTCTGGGCCCCACTTTCTTCATCTGTGAGATGAGGCTAATCACACTACTTAACACCCCATTCCTGTGAGCATTAAAGTGTGTGCAAAGCCCACATGGTGCCTGGCACAGTTCAGAGAGTCCCTAAATATTAGAAATAGTTATTCCTTCTCTCTCCCCTGCCTCCTGGACTCGTGGTGCTGCTGTATTGCTGCTGAAATTTTAATAGCTTAAGATAGCTTAATATTGAAATATGGAACCTGGAAAATGCTATATTTTTATAGAGACAGAAGTAGAGTTAATCTTTTGTCACACATTTTCTAAATGTCCTGATTGATGGGGGAGGGAGATCCGGAAGAAGGAGTTGGAGACTTTGCCCTAATCAACCTGGGCCTTGAGCTTTGGTTCCAGATGCTGTTATGACTCAGAATGCTCAGGCCAGGGAGCAGACATGGTTTTACAAAATTATCTTCCCAAGGTGCAAAGACCGCAGCTTCAGAGACACCTGTGAGTCAGCAGCAAGAGTGAACTGTGAGTAGGGAGACCGTCACTGATAAGGAAGGGATGACTCAATGACCTAGACTTTGGTTAGGTATGATGATCTGAACGAAGTACCACTTAGGTGAGTATTTTGTGCCAGGTTGTTGGGGAGAGGGGACGGAAGTCATTCAGACTATGACACGGGATGCGACTTCCCTGGTGGTCCAGTGGTTAAGACTCTGTGCTTCCAGGGCGTGTGGTTCTATGCCTGGTTGCGGAACTAGGATCCTACATGCTGCACGGCCAAAAAAAAAAAAAAAAAAAAAATGCTATGAAGTGGGAGCTTTCTTCCTGAAGGAACTCGGGAGGTGCTCCAGCAGACACCCACGCATCCCTTTCTGCCAACCCCTTCAGCCCTCAATTCCCTTTTTGCGCCAAGAATCACCCTCTTGGGGAAACATTTTCTCACTTTACTCATTACAGCCACTCTCCTTTTTTTCTTCCCCCAAACCACACTTATAAATGCCAGGGCTCAGGAAAAGAGTCTCTCCCTTCTCTGCTTCCCCAGAGTTAGCAGTACAAGGACCCACCTTAGAAGACCACGTGAATCCCACAGGCATTTCCCAGAAAGATTCTGGCCCATCCTGTTTATAAAAGAGTCACAAAAGGAATCCCATGTTGCGTGCAGAATGAACAGGTTTCATGCTGGATGGTTTACCAACTGCCTGGAGTGTCCACACCGAGCACAAACGAACCCCCTTATTTCCCTTCAAGCCCCAGCTGGTTCCCGCCTCCCACTCAGCCCCCAGAGCCTGGCACGCTAATGTGAACGATTTCCTGAGCCAGAGAGGAAGGGGCTGCAGGTTTTATTCATCAAGATTTTGGGGCCACATCCTAGCATCTAAATCAATTCAGCTGATATTTATTCAGAAACTAGCAGGAAGGCTTGTGCCAGATTGCTGAGGCGCTGTCTCTTCACTGAGGTACTTAGCGCAGTGCCTGACACTGTCTTTATGATCCTTTATGTAACCACGTCCCGCTGTCCAGCTGACCACGTCCCTCTGTGCTCTGGGGAGACCTGCAGGCTTTGATTTGGGTTTTACTGGGTCTTGGTGGGGGCAGGGAGGGAGTCAGGGCAGGGGATTGACAGGAGAAGAGGCTCCTCAGCTAAGCTCGGGCCCAGGTGGCCCTGGGAGCCTCGCAGGCACAGATGGGCTGCTTTTCCCTTCTGCAGCTGGAGCCCTGATCTCCTGTCTGGCTGCCGCCATTCACACACAGATCACATGCCCCGAAGTTAGCAGCGCCTGATCCCTTCCAGAGCTCAAGGGCTGGCACTGCCTGCACCCCTCATTCTGTCTGTTCCCCTACTATTTCCTTGAAGACCATGTATGGACCTCACCCCCTTGGCTAATGAGACCAGGAGCTCCTGGAGGGCAGGGTTCTGGTCTGGGTGTTTTCTGTCTCAGCGGTCGGCACCCTGCTTGGATCAAGGCTTAGTGTCTAATTGATTGTTTCCAAAATGCCAACTTGACCAATTCCAAGTGAATCTTGAACTTTCAAGGAGCCCTTGACTAAATGCATGTCCAAAGTTAGACCTGTAGCCATCCAGCAGATCGACAGACATGGTTGGCTCAGCCCTCCTTCTGCAGCTCTCCCTGGACCCTGCATCCTCCCCAATAAATCCAGGCAGAAGGTAGGGACCTGTCAGGCCCAAGGCCCACGGAAGAGACAGGGGAAGCAAGAGGAAGGGAGAGATTAGGAAAGAGATCCCCAAAAGAGAAAGAGGAGGGAGGGGATCAGAGGACACAGAGAGACACAGAGAAGCGGGGAGAAAGACAAAGGAGAGAGAGAAAGACAGAGGAGCCAGGGGAGCATGGCAGACAGCTCAGGAGGGCTGGGGGTTGCCATGCCATAACTTGTCCTCATTCTTGAGCACCTACTGTGTGCCAGGATCTGTTGTAGACCCTTGAGGATACAGTGGTCAAGAAGACAAGCTCTTTCCTCAAGGAGTTTATATTCCCATCGATGACTGATGACAAATAAATTAGTATATAGTAAGAGTTGTTGAAGAAAAATAAAGCAGGTGATGGTCTACTCTCAAATAGAAGCTAGTTTCACTCAGAAGCTTCTGACTCCTAGTCTAGTTCTGTCGTGTTAATGTGAAAGACAAAACTCCCCAGATCATGAAGGAAATGCTTTTATTCAGGTTATTGCAGTGCGGAGAACGTTCATTAAGGAGGAATGTCTCAAAGAAAAGGAAGGGGCCTAGGGTTTCATACAGGCAGGTAAACAGGGAATCATCCTGAGTCTTACAGGAGGCTTGAGGGAGGATGGAGATGTGTCTTATCTCAAAATATGTGAGCGTGGTGATCCTTTGAGGTTTAGCCTCTGGAACACAAAAGATGGGGGATTTTGAAAAGCCAAAAGGGTGGGGGTTTCTTAAGCATTGCTGTTTTCCGGAAGCACAGGGCTCAGGTAAAATTCAACTAACATCTAATCACTAATTAGATCACTGTCAATAATATCATCCCACCTCCATTATTCTAAAAACTAAGTGTGATTGCTCCCCTGTGCTTATTACCTGCCCTTTCACTTTGGAGCTCCTTCAAGCATCACACAGGCCCTTTGTGACCTGATTCTCCCTTGCTCCCAATTAGCTGAAGTGGGAAGGCACACAGGAGAGGATCTTCTGGGCCAGGCTCGCCCATCACCTCTGCACATCTGCCACTGGCTAGAACTCAGTCATGTGGCCGCACTTACCTGCAAGGGTGGCTGGGAAGTATAATACAGCTGTGGGTCCAGAAAGAAGGAGAAAATGGATGTTAGTGGTCACAGCTAGCTCGCTTTGTCACGTGTGCTTTTCAGGCTGTTTTCTCTCTCTCTAGGAACATCCCTCTGCCTCCTTCCTGGCCCTTCTCTGATTATATGGCGCCTGTGCACCCTTCCAGAGTCATGTAAGCATGCTGTCCTTTAGGAATTCTTTCTTAACCACCAGAGTGGGTCAGGTACACACCACATGCCTCTGTAGCACCCGGGGATCTGTTACAATACCAATCACGGTGATCTACAACTATTTATTTTCTCATCAGTCTCCTTACACTAGATCTCGAAGTCCCTGGCATTAGAGACTGCCTTTTGTCTCCCCACCCTTGATGCCTAGCACTGCCGGGCACTGGAACGGTAACGCATAACATCTGTCAAACACATGAATGGACTCTGGTTTGCTTCAAAACTGTCAGGATAATTTCAACTGAAAAAAAGACCAGAGGGCCGCCTCATAACCCTAATAGAAGGTTTCATTTGAGATCCGGGCCTGGATCAGTTCTCACAGTGGGCCCCCCACAAGAAGACACTAGGCATTGTTGATGTTAGGGATGCAAAGAGAGCTCAGATGCCTTATTTTGAGTTCAGCCCACTAACCATCTTTCACTGCCCAATTAGCCCTTAGAGAGAAAAGAGAACTGTGGCCTCAGCTTCCTGGCAGGTGAGGACGGACGTAACGGGCGCCCATTGTGTGAGTTGGGCGAGGACTGTAGCTGACTTGGAAAGAAGACAAAGAGCTGGAATGGCCCCTGTTTGCATGGTATCTGGGTAGTCAAGTAAACAGTGACACAGTGACACATGGGCACAGCTTCAGTGATCCCCACATCGTTCCCCGCCAGTTTGAGTCAAGACCAAAGACGGTAAGATCTTATTAACACAGGAGAGAAAGGCTGAGTCATTTCCATAATGACTGGCTCACGGCGGGAATCATTACGAAGCCTGAGGATGAAAAAATGGCCTCTTTTCATGTCGGGGTTATTGGCTGGAGTCTCATCTTCACAACTTCTGAAGAAGGAATTATATGGCTCACATATCCAAGAACAAAAAAAAAAAAAAAATGGGGAGATTACCTCATGGCGCATGAGTAACCAGACCACAAAAGTGACTGGGACCTAAGGCCTGAGGGGGCAGAGCAGCTACCCACAGCTACTTAGGGTTCCTACTCCACGGCCACCGAGTTCTCTCCCGTGAAGTCCTAGGTTTGTGCATTGGTTAAGCAGGAACACTGAGCAGCCCAAGTGATAATGATGATGATTATAGCTTACATTTATTAGAATTTAAAATGTACTAGGCACTAAGCTGGGGGATTTATACATGTTATCTCATTTCAACTTTGTAATCACTCTATAAAATATATACTACATACCCTTATCATTTTAGGTGGGAAACATGCTGTGGGGAGGATGCTGAAAAACTCAGCTCCAGACACCCTGGCCTTTGTTTTCCTAAGATCATGTCTAGTTGTTTCCCACCTCTGGGCCTTTGCACGTGCTGTTTCTTCTGTCTCTGCCACATACTTTGCCCAGATCCTCCCCTGGGTTTACTCCTTACTTCATTCAGGCCTCTGCTCAAATGCCACCTTCTCCAGAGATGTTTCCCTAATTTTTCCACATAAAATCGTCCCCGACTCCCACCTGCTGTTCTCTATCTCATTACCCGCCTTTGTCTTTCTTCATAGCATTTAACAGTAATTGAAATGATACCATAGATTTATGAGTCTCCAGAGCCTTGAAGAGAGCCTGGCACATAGTAGGAGCTCAATAAATATAGGTTGGGTAAATGAATAAAAAAAGTCCCTGGAGAGCAGGGCCACCTCAGCATCTGCCCAGGGCACACAGTTCTCAATAAGAACCAACAAAAGGAGAAGGAAGAAGGAGGGGAGCAGAAAAGTCCTATTCGGATTCCAATTTAACTCTTTATTTAGTTTTTCTTGTGCATCAAACTTAGTGACCCACAGTATCTCATTCAATTCTCATATTCTGTGAAGTAGGTAATTTTAGTGAGAAAGGGGAATATAAGAATAGTGGGCAGAAATACATTTGCATCAATTCCTTGGTAAACTCTTTATAACAGGAAAGAGTGTGTTATTAAAAAAACAGATTCCCAATTGCTTATCTTTATGTAGCCCAAACCACAGAATTTTGTGTTTATTGTTTTATGGTTCAGCTTCATGAAACTTGCAGGCTATTTAATTTATTGTGTTTACTTTTACTAGAACTTCAAGACAAAATATTTCTTTCTAACATCTACCCTTCCCTCAACTCAGCGTTTAGAATTTCTTCCATGGTTTACGTGTATTGATTCAATTCTCTGGATGCCTGTGAGTTTCCTCCATAAATTGTTTTGTCAACTTTTATGGAGAAGGAGCCTGAGTTTTTCTAAAGATGTGTCCAAACTAAAATATCATTTTATAATAGCATTACAACAGCATTTTAATCACTTGATCATTTTAATCACATATTAGAACAGTGACCTGACAAAATCTTTCAGGGTCCTAATCTGGAATCCCAGGAGCCCCTGACACCACCCCCGGACAAAAAATCCTCCCTGCTTTTTTTTTTTTTTTTTTTTGCGGTATGCGGGCCTCTCACTGTTGTGGCCTCTCCCGTTGCGGAGCACAGACTCCGGACGCGCAGGCTCAGCGGCCATGGCCCATGGGCCCAGCCGCTCCGCGGCATGTGGGATCTTCCCGGACAGGGGCACAAACCCGTGTCCCCTGCATCGGCAGGCAGACTCTCAACCAATGCGTCACTAGGGAAGCCCCCTGCTTATTAAAAGAAAGCATTCTTCAGTGGGTTGGGCCTCTCCTTGCCTTCTTGCATAGCAAGGCACAGGTTGATTGGTTGGTCTGTGGTTAAACCTGAACTTATGCAATGAGGATGTGGCTACTATTGCAGGGTTGTGCAAAATGGGGGAATCTGATGAGGTTTGGGCTTTGAGCTGGGTCCCAGTTAATGTAACAAGCCCCAATCTGACAGCTCCCTAGGCCAATTGGCCATCTGGTGACCCTGACTGGTCTCTCCACCCCTCCTTCTGTGTACCAGTGGGAGCCCATAAATCCGGGGTGTGTGTGTTAGGATTAGGGTCAGAGGTCACCCTATTACAGCTCAGATCCACTTAGTGCTGAAGCAGCCCATGGGCTGTTTTTCAGAGGTGCCGGGAGCTCTTAAAGGGATAGTAATGCGGAAATAATAACACATCCCTGACCAGAGGCATTTAACCCCCGAAAAATGTCAAGGAGAATGGAAATGGTAAACCAGGGTCACTTCAGAGAAATACCCTGGGTGCTCATTCCCCTCTTTGTGACCTGATGAAGAGAAAAGAAATTTGCCTATGCCGTTGAGCCGCAATTCTCACCTACCACATGAAGCTCCACAGGAGGCAGTTTTGAGGAGACCCCTTCCCCTTCGAACCCTGCTGCTGTGTCTACCAGAGTTATCCCTTCCTGTAAACAGCTCCTCTCCACATGATCCAGAACGTACTTCTGATTAAATATTTGTCTAGGGCTGGAGTTGAGCCTGAGCAGGTGTTTTTAGTTAAATGAGCTGACATGACGGCCGTGTGACATGCGGGATCTTAGTTCCCTGACCAGGGATCAAACCCTCGGCCCTGCAGTGAAAACACAGAGTTTTAACCACTGGACCACCAGGGAAGTCCCACATGACATAGCACCTTATGGCTTATGACATGCGTCAATCCTTAACCCTAGGTATTCTTACTACCATTTTTTTAGTGGGAAAACTAAGGCATATAGGAGTTGATAACTTGTCCGAGAACATATATCAAGATGAAGATTGAAGTTTGAATTGCAATCACTTTTGACATCATATTACAAGCAAGCAGGAATAATGAAAGCAAGTCTAAGCAAACCCGGCTCTCTCGGGGTGGAGACCCCTACTGCCAACGCTAGACAGGGTGCCACACTTTAGAGTTTACAAAACATCCTCAGGCTCTTGTCCAGACAATGACACAGGGGCATTACTGGATCACAGCCACTAGCCCACTGAAGGCAGGGGCAAATGCCAACACACTCTGGTAGCCTAAGAGGGCAAATTCAGAATGCCTCCATAGTTGGTTTTCATAATGATGCTCTTAAGTCAGCAGGGCAAACGGGACCCAATTTCCGTTGCACTCTTATTTCAGAAAGCAATGAGTACACAAGGGATTGGGGAGAATCTTCCACCAATAATGTTTATCACGGGCTTCCCTGGTGGCGCAGTGGTTGAGAGTCCGCCTGCCGATGCAGGGGACGCGGGTTCGTGCCCCGGTCCGGGAAGATCCCACATGCCGCGGAGCGGCTGGGCCCGTGAGCCATGGCCGCTGAGCCTGCGCGTCCGGAGCCTGTGCTCCGCAATGGGAGAGGCCACAAGAGTGAGAGGCCCGCGTACCGCAAAAAAAAAAAAAAAAAGAAAGAAAAAAAATGTTTAACACAGGCCTTGAGTTTCTCAAAGGATAGGACTTAAATACTTCAATATTTGATTTCTCTGAAATGCCTCATCCCCTGATGGTCCCAGATAAATGAGGTGTTACCATATATACCTACTAATCTTCCAAACCTAGGTTCCAGCACAATAATTAAAAAAAAAAAAAATCTATTCAAAGTTGCCACTAAACAACGAAAGAATTTTCAAACTTCCCACAAGCTAAAGTATTTTATTCTGTTAAAACAAAAATAAAGTCTTCTTTTTCCCAGTAAGCCTCCAAAATTCTCAAATTGTTGGCAATGAATTACATATTGATGTAAATTACTGCTTTCATATGGTCAGTGCAACATTTTACTCTTTTTCATGTCCATGCACCATATTTTCAGTGAGTGCCAGAGAAATAAACATATTTTCTGGAGTAAATATGTTTAAAATAAAATATATTCCTAATTCTTAGGGCCGTGAGAGAGAGGAGAAGTCCGCAGACCAGCACTCAGTTCCCCACAGCTGGCGGCCAGCCCACAGGGGCCCGCTGGGGAAGGAGACAGGGTTTGGCATCTTATCACATTCAGAGTTTTGATTGCTCTCCTGGACTGACATGCTCGTTGCTGAATCACGTCGATACTTACTGCCTAAAATGACTCTCAGATTGTCCCTAAAAATAAGCAACACATTCTTGGGGCCTGCTGGAGTACTCCTTCAGGGACAGGGAAGGGTTACCAATAGTAAACAGATCATAAGGAACGCTGAGAGACTACAAATAAAGATGCATTTTGATTACTTTATGAGTCTGCTGTGCATCACACAGGCGACTCCTGTTGATATGTTGCTGCTCACACAAACACAGCTGCCCTGCAGCAAATCAGAGGCGTGTCCTCCCTCAGGAAGGCCTCAGGTGTCACATGAGAGGGAGATGTCATAAGTAATGTGCCTGGCTGATCATCGGAGGAGGCCGATCCCCGTGACTCTCTGTTGATTTTTCCTTTGGGCCAGTTCCTTCTAACCCACAAGGAGGCCCAGCAAGGAGCCTCTACAGCTGGTTGAGGCTGGGCCCAGGCTGCTTCAGAAGTAGACCTGGGGCAACAGTACTGAAGCCTGGATGTAATATTCCTGAGGTCATGAAGGGTTATGACTGGAGACCCATGGAGCTTCAAAGCGCACACTGGGGTGCTTCCTGTCGAGCTTACGAGAGCTTTTCCCCTTGGAGGACTGCTCATTCCTCCTTACTCTGTCGGGGGTAATGGAGCTGGGAACGCCTGCATCTGAGCTGCCTTGAAGGAAAGATCCCAGAAAGGAATCGCTGTTCTTCCCAAGTGTCTCGCCTTGATTGCTAACTCTGCCCCAGCCCCACCGGACATTCTTCCATCTGGACCAGCACTATGGCTGCCACCACGGGGCACCCGGGGACTTACCTGGCCAGGTGTGAGCAACACATTCATCACACCTGAAACAGGGTGTTTTTAAAAATTACAAAGATTAAAATAAATAGAAATCAACGAAGAGCAAAGTATCTACAAATGGAGGGTGCTACCGAGCACAGGGTTTTCCTGGAATAACCAGCCTCTAGACATACATTGTCTGGGCTGCTGACACTGCTTCTGGTCCTGGCTTCTTCCCTTACTTCAATAGCCCCTGACAGACCACATCCCAAAGCCCAGTTTTCAGTCCAGAAAGATTATAGATAGAGTTTGGGGGAAGAAGAAGGAGTCCAGTCAAGTCCCAGTTTGAACAATAGATTTGCTTGAGGGGATAACAGAAGTGCATACTCTTCTAGGAAGGCAGTGAGATAGAAGACACCGACGGAGATGTCCCATCCATAGGCAACCAGTCTCTCAATTCCTCTCATCTCACAATGGCTTTTATGTGACATTCATTCATTCCACAAACATCTCCTAAGCACCTACTGTATGCCAGGGCCTGGGTTAGGCACTGTTGGTGGAAATAAATAAGGTTCAGCTCCTGCCTTTGAGAAGCTCAGATCTAAAGGGCAAGTCACTGTAATCTCTGGATTATTTTACCGGCTTTCTATCTAGTTTTCCTGCTTCTCAACTTTTCCCCTTCAGTACATGCTCAGAATAGTAATCAGGGGGATCTCATTAAAACTTAGTCACATCTTGTTATGTATTTGCTACCATGTCTTTCCATCTCACTTACAATAAAAACCAGCTTCTTTATAATGGCCTAACAGCTGAATATAATCTGACCTCCCTATTGCCTCTCATCCATTACAGCTGCCCAGGATGCTCCTGCTTCAGGACCTTTGCTCTTACACTTTCTTCTTCCTTGAATTATCCTTTCCCACATAATCCCCTGCATCATTCTGCTACATACTTCAGACATGCCCTTAAATGCTATCTTTTCAGGGAGGTCTTCCCTAAATCACTGCTATGGACTGAATGGTGCCCCCTCAAAAATCATATGCTGAAGCCCTAAATGCTTATGTGACTACATTGCAGGTAAGGCCTTTAAGGAGGTGATTAAGGTTAAGTGAGATCATAAGAGTAGAGCCCTGATTTGACAGAACCGGTGCCCTTATAGAGGTGGAGACATCAGAGCTCTCTTGCCACCGTGTGAGGGCACAGAAAGAAGGCAGCCATCTGCAAGCCAGGAAGAGAGTCCTCGCCAAAACCTGACTGTGCTGGTACCCCGACCTCAGACTTCTGGCTCCAGAACTGTGAAAAAATGCATTTCTGTTGTTAAGCCACCCAGTCTCTGGTGTTCTGTTATGGCAGCCTGAGCTAATTAATATACTCTCCTACCCTATTTAAAATTTTAATTTCTGTATCATCTAACTTTGCTCCTTTATTTGTAGCATTCATCATAGTCTAATATACTACCTATTTTGTTTATTGTTTGTCTTCCAGCACAATATAATATGAATGAGAACATAAAAAATTTTTTTAAAGAAAGAGCAAGATAGTCATGTACAGAGAAAGTCTAAGGGAGAATGTGGCAGTTGTCCCCCACCCCAACTCCAGGGAAGCAGACTCTGAGATGGAGCTGAGCACGAAGGGTGCCCTTGGAATCAACATCTGTGAAAGGGCGGAGGAGGAAGAAGGATGAGCAGAGGGAGAGGTCCAGCTGCAATGTAGGCCTGATGACAGTGTCAGTGACCCACAGGGAGCTCTAGAAAGGCCCTTCAGAGTTAGGCTGAGATCACTTCACGCTCTGCACTGATCCACCACTGGCTGTGTGCGGCCAGAACGGGGCATGACTTGGGCAGCTGGGGCAAGCCCTGGGGAGCTGGACTGCTGATGGCTGTCTGCCGATAGCACTTCCAGCAGCCGGCGCAACAAGTCCAGGGACTAGGGGGATCAGGGTGGTGTATTGCAGTGCCCACCACAGCACCCAGAGGGCTCTGAGAGCAGGGAGGGGAGGAACAGACTGCCTGGAAGGATCGTGAAAGCTTCACTGAGAAGAGTCTCAGATGATGATAAGTGCTTTCAGGCAGACAAAGAGGGGCGTAAGGGTTTCCCTGGTGGCGCAGTGGTTGGGAGTCCACCTGCCGATGTGGGGAACGCGGGTTCGTGCCCTGATCCGGGAGGGTCTCGCGTGCCGCGGAGCGGCTGGGCCCGTGAGCCGTGGCCGCTGGGCCTGCGCGTCCGGAGCCTGTGCTCCGCGGCGGGGGAGGCCGCGACGGTAAGAGGCCCGCGTACCGCAAAAAAAAATTTAAAAAAAAGAGGGGCATAAATTTGAACTACAGTGCACATGGGTTATTGTTGCATGGTGGACTGGGGAGGGTGTGTTGAGGGGAGGTGAGAGGGTAATTGTCTCCTCACCCACCATGAAGACCTCTGTGTGAAGCGGTCCCATGAACACTAGATGAGCATAACTATGTAGATAAACAGTAAACTTCTGCGGCCAGAAAGAAATCAAATCATGATCGGCTGGTGAGTAACTCAACAGGAGTTTTCAATCTGCAAATATTTCGTCTGTTAATGAACACCGGTACCTGTGTAGTGGCTGCCGCACTTCCTGCCCCACAGTGCTGCCAAAGTCCAGCAGCTGCAATGGACGCTGAGGAATGGGCCCTGCACCCCTGACTGAGCAGCTCGTTCTCTGTGTGATCTTAGCTCAGTGGGTTCCCCTCTTGGGGTCCATCATCTGTAAAGCAGAGCTAACACCGTCTTCCCGGGGATTGGTGGCTTAAAGGCAGTACCGTATCTAAAGCTGTGCTGTATGCGGTGGGCCCCTGGTACTGCTCTGCTGCCCTGGACAGCTCACGAGGCCTGCAGCAGGTGCCCCCAGCATGCTTTGAGGCCACCGCTGATCTTGGCCGCTCTGTCACCAAGACACCATTAGGGCCAGAGCAAGCCCGAGGACATCGTTACGTAAGCCGTCTGCTCAGGCAAGGCCGGGACTGGTAATGAGCAGAGACGGGGAAATGAGCAGCCTTGATCTTTCTCCTCTTGAGGGCCCTCGGCTGGGGTTAGGGATGGTTGTTTAGCAACGGCCCTAATTCATCCAGGGGACCGTCGAGCCAAGGCCCCCTGTTCCCACCAGGGAAGGAGTGCTGAACGCCTCAGTGCCGGTCAGAGCTTTCATTTGTGAGGATTTATTTGGACACTTTTTCCTGAAGGGGGTTTTGTTCTGAGGTAAACTAGGGACATTCCTCTGATGGGAATTACCACTGGGATGAAAGAAGAGCTATGAGAGGTGGTGGTGGGGGGAGGGGGCAATGGGATGGGAGCTGCAACTTGGGACTCCTGCCCACCCTATTCATGGAGCAAATTATTCCAGAACAGAGGCAGGATGACCAAAGAGAAGCTGCAGAAATGGGCCTTTGTTTCATACTTGGCAGAGAGTACAGGAGTCCTTTTTCTCTTTTTCCTTTTAAAATTAATTTATTAATTAACTTATTTTTGGCTGCATTGTGTCTTTGTTGCTGTGCGTGGGCTTTCTCTAGTTGCAGCGATCGGGGGCTACTCTTCATTGCGGTGCTCGGGCTTCTCATTTCGGTGGCTTCTCTTGTTGCGGAGCACGGGCCCTAGGCATGCGGGCTTCAGTAGTTGTGGCGCACAGGCTTAGTTGCTCCGCGGCACGTGGGATCTTCCCGGAACAGGGCTCAAACCCGTGTCCCCTGCATTGGCAGGTGGATTCTTAACCACTGAGCCACCAGGGAAGTCCCCTTTTTCTCTTTTTTAAGTCTTCCTAAGTCCCAGCCATTGTGCTGCCCCCCCGACGTGACCGGCTCCTGAGCCCCTCAGAGGTGGGGCTGAGGGAGATGAGTCAGATTGCCTGCAGGCACCTGCCCTGGCTTGTGAGTTAGGAATTTCTGGACTGTTCCCATTGAGCTGCCTCCCAGAGCTGTCCTGTCCAATTCACTCTGGGGAGGGAACACACCGTTTAGTCCTGCAGTTGCTTTTGAGGGTTGAAAGCACTAAGCAGTAAGGCCATAACAGTCTGATTTTCCATAAGATTAAAAGAAATGAGCTGCAGCATTTTAAGAAAACATGATTTCCTCGGTCAGTTACTTCAAATGCTTTTCAAGGAGGAAAGCAATGAAAGAAGCAGAGCTAATCAGAGCAGCCTGGCTTGTTTTAAATTCATCTCACAATGTGAGTTTACAATTAGAGGACTCTTCTTAAGGGCAACTAAAGAAATCAATTTTCAGTGAACTTCTAAGTGGGAAAAAAAAAAACATAAAGCATTCAACTGCACAGTAAAACCCCGCCTTGAAGATAGAAGGATGCCGAGCCCACTGGGACATGTCCCGGTAGCACAGGTCCTGGCAGCCCTGCCCTCAGCAGGTGTGGCACTCTGCTCTCCCTGCTCAGGGCGGAATTCATACCCATTCAGCTGGGACTGTCCCTGATGGATATCAGTCTGATCTGTAGGCACCAGGTGAGCTGAAACTGCCCTAAAGTTCACAGCTGCTACCTGAGCCTTTAAAAACTTTTTTTAATAATGTCCAACAGCCTGATATACAAAATCAAAGACTAGTCTGTGTCGTGGGGTGATGAGCCTTTTCTAGTTTCCTTCTCCTATAGTCTAGAAATCCAAAATGCCTTCTTGAGGAATTTCCTCCTCTTCTTTCTTAAAAATCCCAAGGAGAAAAAAATCGGCTGGGGTTCAAGATGGTGGACTAGAAGGACGTGTGCTCACTCCCTCTTGCGAGAGCACCAGAATCACAACTAACTGCTGAACAATCATCGACAGGAAGACACTGGAACTCACCAAAAAAGATACCCCACATCCAAAGACAAAGGAGAAACCACAATGAGATACTAGGAGGGGTACAATCACAATAAAATAAAATCCCATAACTACTGGGTGGGTGACTCACAAACTGGAGAACACTTATACCACAGAAGTCCACCCACTGGAGTGAAGGTTCTGAGCCCATGTCAGGCTTCCCAACCTGCGGGTCTGGCAATGGGGGGAGGAATTCCTAGAGAATCAGACATGAAGACTAGTGGAATTTGATTGCAGGACATCGACAAGATTGGGGGAAACAGAGACTCCACTCTTGGAGAGCACACACAAAGCAGTGTGTGCATCGGGACCCAGGGGAAGGAGCAGTGACCCCATAGGAGACTAAACCAGACCTACCTGCTAGTGTTGGAGGGTCTCCTGAAGAGGCAGGGGTGGCTGTGGCTCACCCTGGGGACAAGGACACTGGCAGCAGAAGTTCTGGGAAGTACTCCTTGGCATGGGCCCTCCTGGAGTCCGCCATTAGCCCCACCAAAGATCTGGGTAGGCTCCAGTGTTGGGTTGTCTCAGGCCAAACAACCAACAGGGAGGGAACTGAGCCACACGCATCAGCAGACAAGTGGGTTAAAGTTTTACTGAGCTCTGCCCACCAGAGCAACAGCCGGCTCTACCCACCACCAGTCCCTCCCATCAGGAAACTTGCACAAGCCTCTTAGATAGCCTCATCCACCAGAGGGCAGAGAGCAGAAGCAAGAAGAACTACAATCTTGCAGTTTGTGGGAAAAAAAACATATTCACAGAAAGATAGACAAGATGAAAAGGCAGAGTGTTATGTACCAGGTGAAGGAACAAGATGAAACCCCAGAAAAACAACTAAATGAAGTGGAGATAGGCAACCTTCCAGAAAAAGCATTCAGAATAATGATAGTGAAGATGATCCAGGACCTCGAAGGAAAATGGCAGCAAAGATTGAGAAGGTGCAAGAAATGATTAACAAAGACTTAGAAGAATTAAAGAACAAACAAACAGAGATGAACGATAAAATGACTGAAATGAAAAATACACTAGAAGCAATCAACAGCAGATTAACTGAGGCAGAAGGACAGATAAGTGACCTGGAAGACAGATGGTGGAATTCACTGCCATGGAACAGAATAAAGAAAAAAGAATGAAAAGAATTGAAGACAGCTTAAGAGAACTCTGAGACAACATTAAATGCAACAACATTCGCATTATAGGGGTCCCAGAAGGAGAAGAGAGAAAGGACCTGAGAAAATATTTGAAGAGATTATAGTCGAAAATTTCCCTAACATGGGAAAGGAAATAGCCACCCAAGTCCAGGAAGTGCAGAGAGTCCCAGGCAGGATAAACCCAAGGAGAAACATGCCGAGACACATAGTAATCAAATTGACAAAAATTAAAGCCAAAGAAAAATTATTCAATAATAATTGAATAATTATTGACAAAACAAGGGAAAAATGACAAACAACATACAAGGGAACTCCCATAAGTTTAACAGCTGATTTCTCAGCAGAAACTCTACAAGACAGAAGGAAGTGGCATGATATATTTAAAGTGATGAAAGGGAAGAACCTACAACCAAGATTACTCTACCCGGGAAGGATCTCATTCAGATTCAACGGAGAAATCAAAAGCTTTACAGACAAGCAAAAGCTAAGAGATTTCAACACCACCAAACCAACTCTACAACAAATGCTAAAGGAACTTCTCTAAGTGGGAAACACAAGAGAAGAAAAGGACCTACAAAAACAACACCATAACAGTTAAGAAAATGGTAATAGGAACATACATATCGATAATTATCTAAAACGTGAATGGGTTAAATGCTCCAACCAAAAGACACAAGATTGCTGAATGGATACAAAAACAAGACCCATAAATACGCTGTCTACAAGAGACCCACTTCAGACCTAGGGACACATGCAAACTGAAAGTGAGGGGATGGAAAAAGATATTCCATGTAAATGGAAATCAAAAGAAAGCTGGAGTAGCAATACTCACATCAGATAAAATAGACTTTAAAATAATGTTACAAGAGACAAGGAAGGCAACTACGTAATGATCAAGGGATCAATCCAGGAAGAAGCTATAACAATTATAAATATATATGCACCCAACACAGGAGCACCTCAATACAAAAGGCAACTGGTAACAGCTATAAAAAAGGAAATCAACAGTAACACAATAAGAGAGGGGGACTTTAACACCTCACTTACACCAATAGACAGATCATCCAAAGAGAAAATTAATAAGGAAACACAAGCTTTAAATGACACAATAGAACAGATATATTTAATTGATATTTACAGGACATTCCATTCAAAAACAGCAGATTACACTCTCCTCTCAAGTGCACACAGAACATTCTCCAGGATAGATCACATCTTGGGTCACAAATCAAGCCTTGGTAAATTTAAGAAAATTGAAATCATATCAAGCATCTTTTCCGACCACAATGCTATGAGATTAGAAATCAATTACAGGGGAAAAAACTTAAAAATACAAACACATGGAGGCTAAACAATACGTTACTAAATAACCAAGGGATCACTGAAGAAATCAAAAAATACCTAGAGACAAATGGCAATGAAAACAGGACGATCCAAAACCTATGGGATGCAGCAAAAGCAGTTCTAAGAGGGAAGTTTATAGTAATACAATCCTACCTCAAGAAACAAGAAAAACCTCAAATAAACAATCTAAGATTACACCAAAAGGAACTAGAGTGAGAAGAACAAACAAAACCCAAAGTTAGTAGAAGGAAAGAAATCATAAAGATCAGTGCAGAAATAAATGAAATAGAAACAAAGAAAACAATAGCAAAAATCAATAAAACTAAAAGCTGGTTCTTTGAGAAGATTAGCAAAATTGATAAACCATTAGCCAGACTCATCAAGAAAAAGAGGGAGAGGACTCAAAACAATAAAATTAGAAATGAAAAAGGAGAAGTTACAACAGACACCAAAGAAATACAAAGCATCCTAAGAGACTACTACAAGTGACTCTATGCCAATAAAATGGACAACCTGGAAGAAATGGACAAATTCTTAGAAAAGTATAACCATCCAAGACTGAACCAGGAAGAAATAGAAAATATGAACAGACCAATCACAAGTAATGATATTGAAACTGTGATTAAAAATCTTCCAACAAAGAAAAGTCCAGGACCAGATGGCTTCACAGGTGAATTCTATCAAACATTTAGAGACGAGCTAACACCCATCCTTCTCAAACTCTTCCAAAAAATTGCAGAGGAAGAAACACTCCCAAACTCATTCTCTGAGGCCTCCATCACCCTGATACCAAAACCAGACAAAGATACTACGAAAAAGTAATATTAAAGACCAATATCCCTCATGAATATAGATGCAGAAATCCTCAACAAAATACTAGCAAACAGAATCCAACAACACATTAAAAGGATCATACACCATGATCAAGTGAGATTTATCCCAGGAATGCAAGGATTCTTCAATATATGCAAATCAATCAATGTGATACACCATATTAATAAATGGATAATAAAAATCATATGATCATCTCAATAGGTGCAGAGAAAGCTTTTGACAAAATTCAACACCCATTTATGATAAAAACCCTCCAGAAAGTGGGCATAGAGGGAACCTACCTCAACATAATAAAGGCCATCTATGACAAACCCACAGCCAACATTGTTCTCAATGGTGAAAAACTGAAAGTATTTCCTCTAAGATCAGGAACAAGACAGGGATGTCCACGCTCACCACTATTATTCAAATAGTGGCTGAAGTCCTAGCCATGACAATCAGAGAAAAAAAACAAATAAAAGGAATACAAATGGGAAAAGAAGAAGTAAAACTGGCACTATTTGCCGATGACATGATACTATACACAGAGAATCCTAAAGATGCCACCTGAAAACTACTAGAGCTAATCAATGAATTTGGTACAGTTGCAGGATACAAAAGTAATGCACAGAAATCTCTTGCATTCCTATGCACTAATGATGAAAAATCTGAAAGAGAAATTAAGGAAACACTCTCATTTACCACTGCAACAAAAAGAATAAAATACCTAGGAATAAATCTACCTAGGGAGACAAAAGACCTATATGCAGAAAACTATAAGACACTGATGAAAGAAATTAAAGATGATACAAACAGATAGAGAGATATACTATGCTTTTGGATTGGAAGAATCAATATTGTGAAAATGACTCTACTACCCAAAGCAATCTAGAGATTCAATGCAATCCCTACCAAATTACCAATGGCATTTTTTACAGAACTAGAACAAAAAATCTTGAAATTTGTATGGAGACACAAAAGACCCCAAATAGCCAATGCAGTCTTGAGGGAAAAAAATGGAGCTGGAGGAATCAGACTCCCTGACTTCAGACTATACTACAAAGCGGCAGTAATCAAGACAATATGGTACTGGCACAAAAACAGAAACACAGATCAGTGGAATAGGATAGAACTCCCAGAGATAACCCCACTCATCTACGGTCAACTAATCTATGACAAAGGAGGCAACAATATACAATAGAGAAAAGACAGTCTCTTCAATAAGTGGTGCTGGGAAAACTGGACAGCCACATGTAAAAGAATGAAATTAGAACACTCTCTAACACCACACACAAAAATAAACTCAAAATGGATTACAGACCTAAATGTAAGACCGGACACTAGAAAACTCTTAGAGGAAAACATAGGAAGAACACTCTTTGACATAAATCACAGCAAGATCTTTTTTGATCCACCTCCTAGAGTAATGGAAATAAAAGCAAAAATAAAGAAATGGGACCTAATGAAACTTAAAAGCTTTTGCAAAGCAAAGGAAACTACGAACAAGATGAAAAGACAACCCTCAGAATGGAAGAAAATATTTGCAAATGAATCAACAGACAAAGGATTAATCTCTAAAATATATAAATAGCTCATGCAGCTCAATAAAAAAAAAAGAAAAAAACCCAATCCAAAAATGAGCAGAAGACCTAAATAGACATTTCCCCAAAGAAGACATACAGATGGCCAAGAAGCACATGAAAACTTGCTCAGCATCACTAATTATTAGAGCAATGCAAATCAAAACTACGATGAGGTATCACCTCACACCAATTAGAATGGAGGTCATCAGAAAATCTACAAACAACAAATCCTGGAGAGGGTGTGGAGAAAAGGGAACCCTCTTTCACTGTTGGTGGGAATGTATATTGATACAGCCACTATGGAGAACAGTATGGAGGTTCCTTAAAAAACTAAAAATAGAACTCCCATATGACCCAGCAATCCCACTACTGGGCATATACCCAGAGAAAACCATAATTCAAAAAGACACATGCACCCCAATGTCCATTGCAGCACTATTTACAATAGCCACGTCATGGAAGCAACCAAAATGCCCATCGACAGATGAATGGATAAAGAAGATGTGGTACATATATACAATGGAATATTACTCAGCAATAAAAAGGAACAGAATTGGGTCATTTGTTGAGACGTGGATGGATCTAGAGACTGTCATACAGAGTGAAGTAAGTCAGAAAGAGAAAAACAAATATTGTATATTAACGTATATATGTGGAATCTAGAAAAATTGTATAGATGAACCGGTTTGCAGGGCAGAAATAGAGACACAGATGTAGAGAACAAACGTATGGACACCAAGGGGGGAAAGCGGTGGGGGGGTGGGGGGGTGTGTGACGAATTGGGCGATTGGGATTGACATGTATACACTGATGTGTATAAAATTGATGACTAATAAGAACCTGCTGTATAAAAATATAAATTAAATTAAATTAAAAAAAAAATCATGTGGGCTTCCCCGGTGGCGCAGTGGTTGAGCGTCCGCCTGCCGATGCAGGTGACACGGGTTTGTGCCCCGGTCCGGGAAGATCCCACATGCCGCGGAGCGGCTAGACCCGTGAGCCATGGCCGCTGAGCCTACGGGTCCGGAGCCTGTGCTCCGCAACGGGAGAGGCCACAACAGTGAGGGGTCCGCGTACCGGAAAAAAAAAAAAAAAAAAAAAAAAAATCATGGGATGCAACAACCTCTATTCCCCTCAGTTTTTTCTCATCTGGAAGGAGAACCCTGTGTACAAACTCCTAAGGGAACTGGAGATGAGGGGAGTGAATTATCATTATTCAGTCTCGTAATTTAGAGATGAATCAGTGTGAGGCCTGGAAGGTTTGTACGGTCACTGATGAGTTAGCAAACCCCATTAGCACTGAGAATCCATTACAAGAATAATGTGAGATCTTCCTCCCCACCTCGCCCCCAACACCATGCCAATCACTGGAAAGAAGGAAGGGTAGAGGAGGGAGTCGGGCATCTGCTCTGACTCTTCCAGTTTGGAGTGCAAGAAATAAATATTTATCCAGGTCAAATCAAAAGAAGACAGGTTTATTATAAGAAGTGCACAGTAACCTTGGAAAAGAAACAGAATATGCAGGGAATGTTCTCAGCTACTCTTCTTCTGCTCTTCTACCTTTTACCATGTTCTTTCCCTCTGTTCAGTCTTATTTTTGCTCCTGGCTTCATGCTTTGGGTTTTACCTCCCCCTCCTACCACCTTAACTTTGGATTCTAAGACCACGGGCCCTGTGTGGTCCAAGCTTCATCTGCTTCTGAATGTGCCCCTTCTGGGTTCCACTCCTGGTGCTAACTTAGCCTCTCGATATTTTTAGTTGAAACTCCTGGGTGAGCCCATCATCTTGAACTAGGTCATGTCAGAGTTTGCTGAACAGACTATACATGACCCTGAGTCAACAGCCTGTCCTGGGCCATTTCCTGTGGCTGGAGGAGAGCCTTGGGGAGGGGCAAGAGAAAGAGAATCCTGTGTATCAGGTATGGCTAAGGTGGACCCTTTAGCAGAAGCCCCCAATTGTCTAGTGTTTAATGTGAACAGCCCTTTGGCCCTGGCTGAATAAGACAGCACCAGTTTTTGGCAGTCTGTATTGGATTGTAGGCAAGCATCCTAAGAAATTATTTCATTTTGCATGAAATCTGTTTCACATCCAAGGGTACAGACATGGACAAACTGAAATGCTTTCAGTGTTCAGTGAATTGACCGTCTTTGGGAAGGACCAAATCTAAGTGAGGCGCTAGTTTGGGCAGTTGCACAGAACTAAAAGGCTTAGAGTGTCTCAGCTTTTGACGTAGGAGCCCTGGTCCTGCTGGAAGGAGCTTTCTAGCTCTACTTTGGATCCAAGGAATTTTGGAGAAATAAGAAGACCTCTGGGTCAGGATCAAGGGAGAGAAACTGTCAAAGCTAAGGGTCCGGCCAAAGGAGAGCACCATGTGCTGTGCCAGACAGCCGGGGCTCTCCCCACCCTGCCCCTCCTCTCACTCCCACATGCCACATACCCTCGTTAGATGACTTCATCCATTCTTAAAGGAAGGTCTGACTATGACAGTTTGTTCTTTTAGAAAAATCACATTTGGGGGCTGTAAGTCCTAGCCTCCTTGTAGGAGTTATGCTCTCACACTTCTCAGCCTGGTCCCCACAAAGAAAGGAGAAAAACCTTGTGCTTCATAAAGGAGAAAAAACTCCTGTGTTTCTCCTCTCCACATTCTGCTGTCAATACTTCACTTCTGACATTCAGAACACTTCCCTTCTGGTCACTTCCCTTCCCTTAGTGTGTAGGTTTTTTCCCACACCAAGAAATTCTCAGACACCAGCTGGGTATCCTACAATTTACTCAGTTCTGACACTCTCTCCCTGGAGATAGCGTCAGATCCCACAGGTTAAGGACTCAGTCCCCCACTTCAAATACCAATCGCAAGTCCGGGTTGTTACCTGTGCTTGTGAACAATAGGCTATAAACCAGAGGTTCCCATGACCCCCTACTCGGGTTCACTTAATTTGCTAGAGTGGCTCAGAGAACTCAGGGAAACAGTTCACTTACTGTTGACCCATTTATTAGAAAAGGATATTATAAAGGGTACAGATGAATATCCAGACGGAAGAGATGCGTAGAGCAAGGGATGTGGGAAAGGGTGTGGAGTTTCCGTGCCTTCTCTGGGTGTCCCCCTCCCCAGCAACTCCGTGTGTTCACCCCAGAAGCTCTCTGAGCCCCCATACATTTGGGATGTTTATGGAAGCGTCATCACATAAGCATGACTGATAACTCTATTTCCAGTTTCTCTCCCTTCTCTGGAGAATGAAGGGGTGGAGCTGAAAATTCCAAAGCTTCTAACACATGGCTTGGTCTTTCTGGTCACCATCCCCCATCCAGGAGCCCACCAAGAGTGACTTCATTAGAAAAAAGATGCTCCCATCACCCAGGAAATTCCAAGGGATTTAGGAGCTCCGTGTCAGGAACTGGGGTCAAAGACCAAACATTAGATCAAAAGATGTTCCTAATGCTTTTCTCACTGAGGAAATTAAAAAGGTTTTAAGAGCTCTGTGCCAGGAACCCAGGACAGAAACCAATATATATTTTTTCTATTACCTCACACTGTGCTTCTGACCACTGGCTATAGATTGGAGGTTCCCATTGCCCCCTCTTTGGGTTCAATCATTTGCTAGAGCTGCTCACGAAACTCAGGAAAACAATTTACTTACTGTATTAACAATGTATTATAAAAGGATACAACTCCAGAACAACCAGATGGAAGAGATGTATAGGACAAGGTGTGTGGGAAGGGGGCACGGAGCTTCCATGCCCTCTCCAGGTGCACCACCCTCCCAGCACCTCCAGGCGTCCACAAACAGGAATTTTTCCAAACCATGCCTCTTGGGTTTTTATGGAGGCTTCATTCCAAGGCACAATTGATTAAATTATTAGCCATTGGCAATTAATTAACCTCCAGTCCCTTTCCCCTCCCTGGAAGTGGGAGGGGAGGAACTGAAAATTCCAACCCTCTAATAGTGTGGTTGGTTCCCTTAACAGCCAGCTCCCCGTCTCGTGTTTATCTAGGGGCTTTCCGAAACTCATCCCATTAACATAAACTCAGAAGTGGTTGAAAGTAGTTTGTTATGAATAACACAAGATATTCGTTTCACGTTTTTACTCTGAAGCTATTTCAAGAGCTGAGGACAAAAATCAAATATTATAACAAAAGATACCAGGACTTCCCTTGTGGCACAGTGGTTAAGAATCTGCCTGCCAATACAAGACACACGGGTTTGAGCGCTGGCCCAGGAAGATCCCATATACCGCGGAGCAACTAAGCCGGTGTGCCGCAACTACTGAACCTGCACTCTAGAGCCCATGAGCCACAACTACTGAGCCCGCATGCCACAGTTACTGAAGCCCGCGTGCCTAGAGCCTGTGCTCCGCAACAAGAGAAGCCACCACAATGAGAAGCCCGCACACCGCAAGGAAGAGTAACCCCCTCTTGCCACAACTAGAGAAAGCCCTCGTGCAGCAACAAAGAACCAACATAGCCATAAATAAATAAATAAATAAATTTATTAAAGAAAAAAAAAGCTGTAAATCATTAGGATTCCAAGAACCACAACCACCTGATTGTGTTTGCCAGAGAAGCCATCATGGAAAATTTTGAAAAGTCTTAAAGGGTTTTCCCTCCATATAAATTGTAAATGCAGAAAGGGCAAAAGCATACGTGGGGGGACTGAATGCAGAAAAGAATCTGGCCAGTGAATTGAGATACACTTTCCATATATCCCATTTTTAAAAAAGAGCTTGCTTCTTAATTAAATGAAACGTACAGAAAGTGTGCATATTATCAGTGTACAGGTGGACGACTTTTTACAAAGAACACGGCTGTGTAACTGGCGCTCAGAACAAAGAAAACCAGATTATCACCAACTGCCCGGAAGACCCACTTAGACTTCTTTCCCAAAGGGCAATCCCAAACTGATTATTTTGCCTGTTTCTATGTTTTCTGTAAAAGGAAGCACATAAAATGACCCCTTTAGTATCTGTCTGCCTTCACTCACCCTCATGTTTGAGAGTCACCATATTGATGCACCAGTGAGGGCTGTTCCTTCCAAGCCCTGTAATTCACTCTCCACTGTGGGGAACATGCCCCAGATAATTCATTCTATTACTGATGGGTGTTTGGGCCATATAATGTGAACCAATGGTTATTGTTTGGTTTGGGAAAGTTTTAAAAAAAATAATCATGTATTTGAGAGAGACAAGTCAAGCTTTTTTTTTTTAAGATAGTCATTTTTAATTTATTTTACTTTTGGCTGCATTGGATCTTCTTTGCTGCTCACTGGCTTTCTCTAGTTGCGGTAAGCGGGGGCTACTCTTCATTGTGGTGCATGGGCTTCTCATTGTGGCGGCTTCTCTTGTTGTGGAGCACGGGCTCTAGGCACGTGGGCTTCAGTAGTTGCGGTGTGTGGGCTCATTAGTGGTGGTTCATGGACTCTAGAGCACAGTTGTTGTGCACGGGCTTAGTTACTCTGCGGCATGTGGGAACTTCCCGGACCAGGGCTCAAACCCATGTCCCCTGCATTGGCAGGTGGATTCTTAACCACTGCACCACCAGGGAAGTCCCAAGTCAAGATTTTTATGCCAACGTAGACAAAGAAAATAGAGGGGCCACTTCACTTGCTTAGATCTCTAGCTTTGTTCTGTTCTGCTTCCCCGTTCCAACTGCCAGACCCAGGAGAAAAAAGTGAGTCATGCTTCTGAGAACATAACTGTTACAAGGAGGATGAGATTTGGAATTCCAGAAAATGAAGGGAAACCTTGGGTCTGTAGGAGTGGACATAGGAAGTTGCACATGTGTGTAAACTTCAGAGAAGCCCTCTGGTCCCTGGAAAATCCTCTGCAAACATCTCAGAGAAGCTGGGATGCTTCACTCCACCCCAGGTTACTGTAACTTCAGTCTCCAGTGTGTCAACAAGTGAGGATATCCTGCCACCTCCCCGCTGCCGCTCCAGAACTCTCAAGAGAAAGTGAGATCATGAGATGCATATTTGATTCAACAAACGATGAGGCTTAATGAGACAGATTTACCTTTCTATTTTCAATATAACTATGGCCAAAACCTTCCCTAGCATACAGCTCATATCTTTCTCCCTTCTTCAAGAACACAACAGTCACCCTGCTGGAGATCTCTTTTGGGAACTTGCTGTTCTCTGCTCACCACGTTTCCAGTAACTTGAGGTCAAGCTAGCTTATTTCCACACAGTTTCTGTCTGGGCACAACGATTTAATATATTCCTAAATGCTTTAGTGAGGAAACTCTTAAAATTTTACTCTCTGATCACCAGTATGTAAATTCAAAGTGCCTTTGGGATCTAAAGAAAACAAGAGTGCTCACTTGAAGGAGGGAGACTGGGAAAATACAAGGAAGTGTAGTGTTTAGGTTCACTGGAAAGACTTTTAAAATATTTATATTAGTATCAAGAACTTATTTATGTTTCATTTCTTGGCAAGGCTTTGAAGAAATTATATGTATATCCTCAAAGATTTTAAGCATTATTTCACAAAGAATATGTTACGGTTTATAAACACAGATGTATGAGATGACTTCTTAAAGAATTAAGGCTTTAATTGTATTTTTTCTTTTTCCTGCCTCTCTTTACTGCATACACCTTTTTTTTTTTTTTTTGGCTATGTTGGGTCTTCATTGCTCCATGCGGGCTTTCTCTAGTTGTGGCGCTGCACGGGCTTCTCATTGCGGTGGCTTCTCTTGTTGCGGAGCATGGGCTCTAGGTGCACGGGTTTCAGTAGTTGTGGCTCGTGGGCTCTAGAGAGCAGGCTCAGTAGTTGTGGCACACTGGCTTAGGTGCTCCACAGCATGTGGGATCTTCCTCGAACCCCATACACCTTTTATACTTGGTTTTTTTCCAAACTTCGTAAGCATTCCAGTGATGCATTGGTGGTTTCTAAAAGGATATCTGAAAGACAAATTAATGACTTCTCAGGTTGAGCGGGTACCTATTCCGTGGTTCAGGAGCTTCAGTCTCCTGATAAAGTCCATGGAGGGGTTTAAAGTACAAAAATATGATGATAAGTTTTTTTTTCCCAGTTTTACTGAGAAATCATTGGCATACATCACTGTATAAGTTTAAGGCATCCGGCATGACAGTTAGATTCACATATATTGTGAAATGATTACCACAATAGATTCTGCTAACAGTATCTTCTCATGTAGATACAATAAAAAGAAAAGAAAGAAGAAAAGAAAAAAAGGAAAAAAAATTTCTCCTTGTGATGAGAACTCTTAGGATTTACTCTCTTAACTTTCCTATATATCATATAGCAGTGTTAGCTATAGTCATCATGTTGTACATTACATCCCTAGTACTTAGTTATTCTGTAACTGGAGTTTGCACCTTGCCACCACCTTCTTCCAGTTCCCCCTCCCTCCACCCTCTGCCTCTGGTAACCACAAGAGTCTGATCTCTTTTTCCATGGTTCTGTGAGTTTGAGATCACATAGTATTTGTCTTTCTCTGTCTGACTTACTTCACTTCGCATAATGCCCTCAAGGTCTATCCATGTTGTTGCAGATGGTAGGATTTCCTAATTTTTTTATGGCTGAATAATATTCCATTGTGTATATATACATGCCACTACTTCTTTATCCATTCATTCATCAATGGACACTTAGGTTGTTTGATGATAAGATTTAGAATAGTTATAATATTGAAAAGAATTATAAAAATATAACAATAATTTATAATGTGCTGTGTGGACCCTGAAAACATAAAAGAAATAGAGAGTTCTCCTTCCTGCCCATGACTGTCAGTTCTTTAAGCCAACATCTTCTGTGCTTTTAACTTTCTGTGCCAGTCACTGTGTACTTTAATGCATTTTCAAATTAATCTTCACAATGACTCTATGAGGTAGATAATAGTATCTTCCCTATTTTACAGATGAGGAAACTGGGCTTAGAGAGGTTAGCACCTTGCAGAAGTTACGAGGTCATGAGTGACAGAGCTGGAACTTGAATCCCACCCTGGCCTGCAGCTTGCACCTCCACCTCTGCTATGTCCACTGCCCTTGTACATGTAAACTGCCCATGAAGACTGACACTGAGGCCAAATTAGACTGAACACAGAGGCACCACCATGCCCGGGAAAGTCAGAAGCTTAAATTGCTAACTCTGAAGGTGAGGACAACTTCCACTGAATTTATTGAAAATAATGAAACCTAGTTCTCTAACAACTTAGGGAACAATGTCAGTATTAAAATTTGGTTGTTTTGTCTCTCTTTTTTAAGCAGGTGACATGAAGGGAATTCCATTTGGAGAACAAGGACTATTATGTCCATTGAATGTCTACTTTGTGCTGCTAGGTGCTAGGAATAGAGAAATGAACAAAACTGGTTCCAACATCAAAACATATAAACATGGACTATTACATCTGTGACGCTGGGCAAATGATTGTTTTGCCTCTTAAGACTGCATTTACTATGAATACCTAGTCAATCTCCTTAGAAAATAATTCACGATGGACCCCTCTTTGTTTAAACTGCTAAAGTGAGTTCTTTCCTACCATTTGTGAGGTATTCATGAATAACACCATCAAATGACACTATAAGAATGCAAATATTTTGTTCCTTTAAAGGTTTATTTGCAAGTTTTCTGAGTGAACTATAGGATTAATTTTCTCCTGCAAAGTTTTCCCACATTTATGTAACTCTCTCCTCCCATCTTGCCAGGTAGAGCAGCCTTGAGGTAAAATCAAGCTCAAAAATAAACTTTTCCTTAGGCAGGATCCACCCTCCACTCCCAGTGAAACAGAATTCTAGAAGGTGAGAGCCAAAGTAGTAGAACTAACCATGTAGAACAGCTGATCCCATTTCTTTTTTTTTTTTTTTCCGGTACGCGGGCCTCTCACTGTTGTGGCCTCTCTCGTTGCGGAGCACAGGATCCGGACGTGCAGGCTCAGCGGCCATGGCTTACGGGCACAGCCGCTCCGCGGCATGTGGGATCTTTCCGGACCGGGGCACGAACCCGTGTGCCCTGCATCGGCAGGCAGGCTCTCAACCACTGCGCCACCAGAGAAGCCCCCCATCTCTTCTTTAGAAAATGGAATTACTGACACTCTGAGAAGCTAAGTGGCTTGCCCATTGTCAGAAAGAAATAGCCAACAAATCCAAGATTTAAACCCAGGCCATCTTTTTTTCTACAACCCTATAGTTCACATCAAGTTCAATCCTATGGTCAGAAAAGCCCCTGGTGTGAGCTCTGACCCATCACTTTGCACAGTACTGGGAGCAGGCAGATTCTTAGTGAAAGTTGGTTGAGTAAATACAGGTGAGGGGACTCCCAGCTTCTGGTCTAATCTCAGCTGCCTCCCCATTAGCCCTCTCCTGTGCTGCATCTCCCCTACTTTCTTGGACTAAATTACTCAACAATGTTAATACCATCTTGCCTGAGCAGCCATAGCAAGGACAGCATCCAAAGAGATACATATATCACCTGGGCAGAGGTGGAGACCACTCAGAGCTATTTAACCAGCTCATTTACAGGGATATATTGACCCCTAGACATGCCACACAGATGCTGAAACAAGAATTTTTCAGTAGTAGGGGTTGGTGGCAAATCCAGGGCATAGACGATAGAGAGAAGGGAAAGAGAATTGGACCAAAGCACCCAAGAATGCAAAAGCTGGAGAAAATTGGTGACTTAACTCACTTGGTCACACAGCTGGTTGGTACCAGAGTGGGGATCTGAACTCTGGCATTAAGATTAGTCTGGGGGCTTCCCTGGTGGCGCAGTGGTTGGGGGTCCGCCTGCCGATGCAGGGGACCCAGGTTCGTGCCCCGGTGGGCACATGAACCATGGCCGCTAAGCCTGTACATCTGGAGCCTGTGCTTCGCAACAGGGGAGGCCACAGCAGTGAGAGGCCTGCGTACCGCAAAAAAAAAAAAAAAATTAGTCTGGCAGCTTCACATGCTGCTGCTCTCCCAATAGACCAGAAGCCATAGTGCCGAGTTTGTGAAGTGCTTACCAAGGGGTAAAGGATGGTACAGAAGTATAAAGGGCAAGGGACAAAAGAAGATGCACATAATCAGTGAAAATGTTTATGGAGTGTTGGACCCTTGTTGTGGACTAAACTGTGTCCCTCCCAAATTCATATGTTGAAGCCCTAATCCTCAATGTGACTGTATTTGGAGATAAGGCCTTTAGAGAGATAATTAAGGTTAAATGAGGTCATCAGTATGGGGCCCTAATCAAACAGGAATGGTGTCCTTATAAGAAGAGGAAGACACAACTGGAACACGTGTGCACAAAGGAAAGGCCATGTGAGGACACAGCAAGAAGGTGGCCATCTCTAAGGCAAGGAGAGAGGCCTCAGGAGAAACCAGACCTGCTGGCACCTTGATCTTGGACTTCAAACTTCCAGAGCTGTGAGAAAACAAATTTCTGTTTAAGCCACCTAGTCTGTGGCAGTTTGTTATGGCAGCCCGAGCAAACTAATACAGCAAAGATGAACAACAGTGAGGGACTTCTGTGGACAAATTCTATCTCAGTCTCCTTCTGCTCCAGGCTTGCCTAGGCCCATGGAGGAGATGGGGAACTGACACATGCAACTGAACCTTAAGCAGGTATTTTCAAGTTAATCAGGTCCATGCTGAAACAAACAAGTAAAAAGACATAAGTAATGATTCATCAGTAGAAAGCCATGAACAATTTACTTTTTTCTGTGGTTTATCTGTTTGAACATACTTTAATTGCCTTGTCTCCTTGGTAGTTTTACAAGAACAAATATTTGTCTCAGAAAACTCATTTCTTGAAAACTTAGAACAAATCTAAACTATCTGGGGCTTTAGATTGTCAATGTTTAGAAAACAATAGTTTATGTCAAGAAAAGGATGGATTCCACTGGAAGAATCTGTAGGAGATGCCAGCAAAAATGGCAGAGAAAAGACCTCTCTAATAATCTTTTCTATAAAAGCAATGAGGATACTGGCAAAAAATTGTCAGAGTCAACTTTTTTCAGAACTCTGGAAATTAATCAAAGACTTGTGGCAATCTGAGTAGAGTTTATTCAAGAAAAAGACTGAATCTCAGAAAGAGCAGCAAGCTTTGTAACATTTTAACTTGCTCTGTTTCCCCAACCCAACGGTAGCTTGATAATCAACAGCCCGCAAGCACAGTGGCAACCACTGAAGGGGGCAGAATGGGGCTGGAACGCCTTCAAAGCCCTATTCCCGGAGAACTGTTATTATTTGATCTATCTGGAGGTTCTTGGAAGACCCCACTCACAAAGCTGTCTTTATTTAAATTGACTTGGAGCTTATTCATTATGAAAAGCCTTTCCCCAGAGGCATTAGTTGAAAACATTATAGCTGTCTAAGGTGGCAAATAACATTTGGGTCAAACAGTAGACTAACCAAATAGCTTAAAAGAAAAATCTGGGGAATGACATGTTTGAAAAGCTCTGGCATGTTCCTGGGAACCTAGAATGTTACATGCATGCCCCAGGCTGTGCACATGCTCAGAAAAGACCCAAGAAGGCCCAGGCTGACCTTGAGGCTCTGCACAAGCAGGAAGTGAAGGCTAAGACAGAGTTGGAATCTTCCTGTTTGAATGTTGAAGGTGTGCCCCAGAGACTCACACAGAGCTCCTCAGCAAAGACTGTGAGACATACCGGTCCCAAGGATTTAATCACGTTTCTGTTCAATCATTAACTGACCATGAAGTTAAGTGACCAGAAACTTTAGTAGCCACACAAGACAAAGTATACAGAATTAAACTACAGAATTATTTCAGAAAAGTCACTAAACAAATCAGCAACAACAATAAATGCTGAGAGGGGAGAGAATGATTTCTAGTTATCACATTATATTTTTTAATGTCCAATTTTCAGCATAAAAATTATGAAACATGCAAAGAAACAAGAATATATGGCCATACTTAGGGGGAAAAAATAGTCAATAGAGACTGTCCCTGAGGAAGCCCAGATGCTGGACTTACTGGACAAAGGCTTTAAATCAGCTATTTTAAATATGTTCAAACTAAACATAACTACATAATAAATATAAATATAAAAGACAGTATAACTGTGTTTTTTGTTTTTAACTATTTGACATAAAAGACAACTGCATAAAACAATAACTATAAATTTGTGTCTACAGGCATACCATGTATAGAGATGTGATTTGTATGATAACAGCAAAGGAGGTGGAAGAGAATGGAGCTATATAGGAGTAAGTTTTTGTATACTTTTAATATTAAGTTGTTATTAATTCAAACTAGATTGTTATAAGTTAAGATGATAATTGTAACCCCCAAGTCAACCATTAAGAAAATAACTTTTGAAAAATCTGTGGTACAGATGATTAAATCCAGCAAAGCCTCACTAGTATATACAAAACAGTGGTAAAATTGGTATGAATTAGTGAAATCACTAAAGAAAGGAAATTCTTCATTGAGGACATCATTTTATTCATTTCTCAATGCACAGTAACTAGAAGAGCATACAAGGTATTCTTTCATTCACTTTAGACTGAGGGTCTTTGATGTGTCAGGTACCATTTGATGCTGCAAAATAGAGGCTTAGCTGAATCTGTATTAATGAAGGGTTTCTTCATGGACCCATAACTTCTAGCAAGTTGTCTATTTCTGTTCTTTTAATTTCCTAATGGCTCAGGTCTCCCTTGATAGTCTCTCTCATTAACCATCTTCAGATCTAATCTAATCTATTTATTCACTCAGCAAATATGTGTTGAGCTCCTGCTATGTGCCATCCATCGGCGATACAGTGGTGAACAAGGCACATGGAGTTCTTGCCCTCCGGGCCTCAGGGAACTTGCATGTACTGTCATGTTGTGCAGTATATATAATGTAATGGCAGCAGGTGAATGTGCTAGGAAGAAAAACAAAACCCAGGTATAGAGAGGGGGTGCTTTTAGATAAGCTGATCAGGAAAGAAGGTGACATGAACAGAGACCTTAATGCAAAGATCTGGAGAAGGAGAGTTTTAGGAAGAGGGAACGACTGCAAAAGCTGAGGCGGAAATGAGCTATGCCTGTGAGGATTAGGAAGGAGGCGGGTGTGAGTGGAGTCTCTTCTTTCAACATGTATCTTGGATTCAACCTGCCCGCTGTGCCTTCTACCGCAACCCAGTCCTTAGCTGTAGCATCACATCTAAGTCACTTTGAAAATCTTTTCATTGTTCTTGCCCCAAGTCTGTGTCCCACATAATTCATCCTAAACTCCACTACCAGAAAATTTTCCAGAACACTTTCCTCTTGTCACCTCACAGTCAAGGAGTCCCAGTGACCTCCTACAGCAGCCGAGCCCTCAGCTCCTCCACAGCATTTACTGGTTTACAACTATGTGCTGGACACTTTTCTAGGCACCATGGCGACACCAATGCACCATGAAGACCAGCTTCTTGCTCTCATAGGGCTTAACGTTTCCAAAGGATAAGGCAGACACTAGACAAATACCAAGATAATTTCAGATGTGAGTAAGTGCCAAGAAGAAAACAGAGAAATGGTGACAGAGGGGGTGACCTGAGGAGGTCTGAGGTGGTCTGGAAAATCTGGTCTGTTCCAAGAGTGGGAAGATCAGGTGCCTAGGCCCTAACATGGGGCTCTGCAGGGGCTGACCTCAACGCCACCTCCTTGGGGAAGTGTCCCCAGCACACCAGGGAAACGAGCCACCTCTCCTCTGAGTGACTAAAGCAGCGCCCATTCTTCTGTCCAGTGACTCTCAGATGGACAAGTTTGTCTCCCTTCTGCAGACCACAAGTCCATCGAGCAAAAGAACCCTACCTAATTCTTACCAGGCCACATGGAGTACTGTGAGCCACTGACGACCACCTGGGGAACTGAACCGAATCAAGCCCAGTGTCCTAATCTGGCAGGTGGAGTCACGGAGTGTCGAGGTCTAATCCAACATTAATTCACATCCCCAGCTCTTGTTAGGCCAGTATCCTGTCTGCTCCTGCCCTCTCCGGGGAAAACTTGGCAAAGTTTACAAATTTTAACAAATCAATATTACGTGAATATAAATTTCTGGAACACAAGTTATTGTTTGCCTAGTTAGATAATTCTCTCAAGAATGAACATGCTTTACCTGCTGGATTGATTTAGTCAACTTTCAAAAATCGTTTAAACTTTTGAAATTGATATTGACAAAAGTGACTTGTGGACAATGCTTTATCTTGACTTAGTAGTTTTGTTTAAAGATGTTTACTGAAAGACTATCGCTGATCTATTCATTGAATTAATATTATTAATAATATTATTTTTAAGCACTTCTATGTGTTAGGCATGGTACCTATTCCTGGGTATACAAGAAGGAATAAAATACACACATTCTCTTGCCCCTATAGAGTTTACAATCTTGTCAGGAATACAGGTTAGGAAACAAGAAAAGAGACAAATAAATGTATAATTATGGCTTGTGATGCATACTATTAAAGAAACAAACAGAATACAGGACAGAGAGTAACAGGAAGAATTTTGCACAGTGTGGTCAGGGAACACCTTACCTTTAAACGTTCACTCAGCTGTGCAGAAAAAGGGATGGATCTCACAGCTTTTATTAAATTCTAAATAATTTTCTTAATTCTGACAGGTAGCTTCCAATGTCCTGTGGCCATTCTACTTTTATACATTCCTTTTAAAAAGATGCCTTAGCTTTGCCCTACAACTCATCACCACTCACTGTGTGTTTATAGTATGTTATCATTATAAAGTAAGAACACTCACCAAGGAGATGATGCTCTGTTCTTCATGTCCCTGAAGCATATTCTCTACCATTCATTTAAGCTGCATAGAGTGACAGTGTGTTTCCTAATGACATCCATCCCTCTGAGTAGTTGTAAGCATGCAGACTGCTGAGGGCTCACGGTGGTCAAATCCCACAGCCATACAGAAGAAGCCCTTTAGGTCACACAAGTTCACCTGGTGAGAATATGGTGTCTGTGGAACATCTGGGGGACATTCAGGTTGGAACTCCGTGACCACGTCAGTCCCATGGCCACGGGCTTCATTCCACCCTTGACCAGTGACTTCGCAGCCCTGTGCTATGGGTCCTGTGGGGACCACGGGAGAGTGAGTGCAGATTAATTAGAGCAGATACTTCCTGATCTCATGGAGTTAATACAGGAGGGTGCTTATGAGTCCAATTAAATGGTTCCTTCTGAAGCAGCTCCCCTGATCTTCTCAGGAGGAGGAAAAGGAAACACAGGAGCATGAGAGGCACAAAGCAGCCATGGATAGCTGTGTCTGTGCACGCCCAGCCCAGACAGAAATTATTGTGAATTCCAGCAAGCAAAGAACAAATGTGGAGCATCCCGCCCTGCATTCCTGAAGGGAATGTGGAAATACTAAGAAAGAGAAGGACACTCAGATAGTCACAGAACAGGATTTCTTTGACAGAGATTACTGAGCTGGTTTTAAGCAATTTGAGGTGCTATGAGCAGGAGCTATAGGGTTGTTGGACGACTAGCAATTGGTGGTTCATCAAATAAAAACAAAGTGTTTCTAATCCAGGTCTGCAACAGGTGAGGAATGACAAGAAGAGCAATCAGGGAGTCGGGCAGAGACCCCTGCGTGGTGCCGAGTGACCCGGCTGTGCGGCCATTGCATTTCTCTTCAAATAAGGACCTTAGATATAAATCTATCATTGGTATGAAAGCCTACAATTCCCATAAGCATTCCTCACCAAGGTTGGATTCTTCCCTTTATTCAGTCACCAAAATTAGTTGAGCACCTACTATGTGCCAGGTACTATTGCTGCTTTGTATTTAGTGCCTCTCAAGGTAACAGAGGCAGTCTCTGCCCTCACAGAGCTCACATTCTAGCGGGGTGGGACGGGGAAGACAGAAAATAGACTAATAAGCAAGTGCTATGAAAAGCAATAAAGCAGGTAATAAGGGGGTGAGGGTGCAGGGTGATGAGAAGGGGGCCTTCAGAGAAACCCTTTTTAAGGGCTATTATATAGAGAGGTCAAGAAAGGCCCTTCTGATAAGTGACATTTGTATAGAAATTACAGGGTAAACCCTGGGAAGGTGTAGGGGAGAGGATTCCTGGCAGAACAGAAGAAGCACAAAGTCCCTGGGTCAAGGCGTGTTCTTGGCACGGTCAAGGAACAGCAAGAAAGCCGTGTGGCTGAGCAAATGAGGGAGAGAATGGTAGGAAATGTGGTCGGAGATGTAGGCAGGGGCCGGATCATATGCGGCCACAAAAATCCTGGGATGGGAGCTGTGGAAAGGTTTTGAGCAGAGAAGTGATGATATCTAATTCAGATTTTAAATGAGTCACTCTGGCTGTGTGTGCAAAACAGAGAGGAAGCAGGAATAGCCCAGGGAGGAGACGAAGGTGGTAGATCATCAGCACGTTATTAACATGAGATTCCCAATCCATACCAGGAAGCCCAGGTCAAGGTGAGTTAAGAGTGAGTTCCTTGAGTCACATTTCAAAACTGTAGAATTTCAGTTAATCAGAAAGTAAGTGGGATGCAATAGTCTTATATAGTAGCCACTAGCCACATGTGTATACTGACAACTTGAAATACAGCTAGTCTGAATTGAGATGTTCTATGAGTATAACTCACACTGAGTTTCAAAGACCTGGTACCAAAAAAGAAAGAAAAGAAAAACCCCCAAACCAGAATGGGAAACATCTTATTAAAAATTTTATACTACACTAATTACATATTAAAGTGATAACGTTTTGAATATACTGGGTTAAATAAAACATACTCTTTTCTTTTTCTCTCCTCAGAATCTTTATTATATAATAGCAGGCATACCACATGTTAGCCTTTTATTAGATATTGTATTGTTATAGGGCCCAGTACTCTGTTAGCCACAGAGTGTAAATGCTTGACCTTGGATTGAAAGGAAGGTCATGAGTGCCAAGCTGTTGGCAAGTTGCTCTCAGAATTATCAAGTTCGTCTTAATATGGTCATTCATAGACCTGCAACCTGTAGACAAGTTGCGATAAAAAGAATAATGGGCTTCTCTTCTCAAATGAGATAATTTAGCAAAGTAATGACAAAGGAAAGTAATCTCACTTATATTAGGACCACATTTTCCAAATAAAGTCAAAGGCTTTGGTTACAGTCTCTTCCTTTTTTTCCTGTTACCTCTGGCCCCAAGGCCTGCAAATCACTTTCCTGTGACAGAGTTCAGTCCTGAATATCCCCTGTTGTTGATGGATGTAAACATGACTTGCCTTAGGGCTCATGGAATCCAGATATTAGGACTAAAGTTTATCTCCTCAACGGGAGGAAGCAAGTCCTCCCCAGACTTGGAAGTATCTACTCTGGAAATTAACTTCACCTATTTCTTTTTACTTTATAAAATGGAGCTACTAGAAATTTTAAAATTAAAATTTGTGGCTCACGTTATATTTCTATTGGACATGACTGCTATTAGGAACTGAATTATACAAAGAAATCCTTTGTGATTTAAGACTTGAACATTTTTCTAAAATGTGTTGTCCATTTTCTGGTTTTAATAAAGTTATGCAAAGTGTAGCTAATGTAATTGGATTTACTTTAATTAATGGGGTGAGTGTGTCAGTGATTCTGCATCACCAAAGCTTTGTTCTAAATGTCTCTCAGTGGTCCCGTTGTCCGGAAGATGGTAAAATGGCCCTTCCACACTGGCTTTGCCCTTGGAAGGGTGCCTGACCTGGGGTCCTCAGCTTCACAGGTTCAGGACACAAACTTGATAGGTTTCCTGGTTGAGATCCTAGGGACACATTTCTCAAGAGTTGATATGAGAACAGTGACTTTCCAGAAGGACAGGCTTTTCTGGGCCACTCTATCTGGCTTCTTGCTAATTTATCTTTTCACCTCCCAAAGGTATCTGTGTCATGGGTTGGGCCCCAGAGCCAGGTGGGACAATGCAAGCTACATGTGGATCCACTGCACAGGGGCCAAGGGGTTCTAAAGACGAATGGCTTTACACAAGCGAGGCTGTGGCATGGGAATGGGGTGGGCAGACCTCGCAGAGACAGCCACTAATGTGAGCTCACCTCAGTCTGCATCTCTCCCAATCCTACCATGACTTTCCAACATCTCATTTCCCAGGAGTGGTCAAGCTCTAGAGGCACAAGGCAAACTGTTCAGGTTCTCTAGGGGTGGCCACACACACTCAGAAAACAGCTTACCGATTTATAGGAAGAAACAAGTCGTCAGGAGTCAGAATATTTGGGTCAGAGCATCACTTAGCTCTGCACTCTGTGGGAGAGACTGCTCAGGAGAGCAAATCCATCAGTATCTGGAGGTTGCTTGGTAGGCAAAGACTGAATAGGGGAGACAGAAGGGTGTCCCGAACATTTGGAAAAGGGAGAAATGGGTACCCTCTGAAGGGTTAAACCGTAAAGCCAAATCAGTGGGTCAGAGAAGCGCCATTCCTACTGCTTAGCTTGGAGTAAATATTCAAGAAATATTTATGGTCTGCATGCGTGTCCAGTCTAAGAGTTAGTGAGACAGAATGATTCCCAGGGCAGAGCAAGACTTGACGGAAGTATCAACATACTTCATGGAGGAATGAGTTAATCACCCACAGAAGCACAGAAATAGGGGGAATTCCAGAAACGAACTTTGGCTGTGCCCATTGGTACCACTCCAAGAGAATAGAGGGTGAACTTACTGGAGGTGGGCTGAAGGCCAATGAGGACATAGAGTCCCCAACCGTGGAGAAGGACCCATCCAGCTGTCAGAGCCCAGACCATCCAACATCTGAGTCCTAGAACTATGTTCCCAGGTCCTGAATCCAGGATCACTAAGCTGATAATTTGACATCCTGTGCAGCTTTTCACTGGGAGAGACCATGCTGGTGAGCTCACTTTGATTATCTAGTCTGCCCAAGAGTTTTATTTTTCTATCCCGGTAAGTTAATTGGATTTATGGTTGGAGATAGCAGCATTTTGAAGCATAGAATTCATTCACATAATGAAGCACTTAAATGAACTGAGTCTCCAAGTCCACAAGACTTACTCAAGTGACAGATTCAGTAAGTCCAGCTAGTGCAACCTTCCTACTGAGATTCCTGTGTGTTCCTGAATTCCACTGCCTTCCAGTATAGTCCTCAGCCGTGAGTACAAAGAATCATGTTCCAGTCTAAGATGACCAACTTGGAATCTGAGAGTCCAATCAGCTGACCACAGCCTCACACCTTGGACAGTTGTGTGGACTATAGGTGTAGAGAAGAGAAAGACACTAAGCTGAATGTTTACTTACCCAAAGACGGCTCTTGGATATTTTCTAAATGTAAGTGTCTATTATCAGCATTTTAATGTGTAAAAATATAAAACCAGTGTTGTGGTTTATTCACACATGCTGTATGATCAGGCCACTCAAGACGGCTGTTCTCTTGTTCTCTGTACATCCTCTGCTCGACCACTGCCTGCTTCACTTACGGCCCACTCACGTGACTGACCTTCCTGCATGCTGACCCCAGGCCCCAGCTACTGATTGTTTTTGTAATCAGTATTTCATATAACTTAAAAAAAATGTTTTATTATTTCCAAATTTGTTTTATCTTTATTGAAGTATAGTTGATTTACAATGTTGTGTTAGCTTCAGGTGTACAGCATGTTCTAGCTTTAGATCAGAATTCTCCACTATGCTTATCAAAGGGGTGGTGAGGGGCACGCCCCTCTGCTGGTTTCCCTGGTAACTGATGAGCCAATCGGTCATCAATTCCCCCTATAACTGATAATCATCCCTTCGCAGCCGAAGGCTACCTCCCAGTCTGCCGCACACAATGGGGTGTCGCTCCAGGACCTTGCTTTCAGACATGTAAACTCCCCCATCCTTTAAACCACTGATGTCGATGTCGCTGATCCTGGGCTCTTTCTTCTTGAAGCTGGGCAAGTACAAACCTTGTAGGCCTGTGGGGTGCAGCCCAACACGTGAGTTCCAGAAATATTTATTGAACATCTGCTATGTTTCAAGCCCTGTTTTAAGTGCTAGGGACATATGTTAGTGGAAAAAACACACAGAGATATCTATTCTCAAGGAAGATACAGTCCAGAAGGGTGCGTAGGAAAGAGATGATTGTCTTTTAAGATGTCTCTTAATAAATGTAAGTTTTAAAAATTATGTAGTATTTTGGAAAGAGATAAGTGTTAGTTTAAATTTTTAAATGACAACAGAGTAGGGTAAGGAGAATCAAGGTCCTTGACGGACAGATTGCAGAACTAAAAAGGCTGGATTGAGTGCTGTCCAGCTTATTTCCATTTTGAGCCCAGGCCCAATGAGAGTAAACAGGTGACCACACATGTTCTTTAAGGCTAATTTGCAAAACCTGCAGACCAGGGAGGAAAGCTGAAAAGAGCAGCTAAGTATATTGATCACATCTATTCTAAATAAGGGCAATTTCCTGTGGGCCCTCATTGCATTCTCATTAGGAGCTGCTTTGGGACCAGTCCCCACATACATGCTGCTTGTTGAACCACTGTTCAGAGTCAGAAGTACTTTGTCTCTGCTGCTATTTATCCATTTGCATTCTGACAGACCAGCAACTCCTCACACCTTTGGCCCACACTTTCCCACCTTCCCTTTTCAAAGGATAAGAAAGGGAAAGGCTCATTTCAGCCTCTGAAAAAGTTCCTTGACCACCTCCCATGGCTAAAGCCCCTCTTTGATGAGGGTTGAAGTTCTGTGCCTCTTACTCTCAGAACATCTCAGTCCTTATATCTGTGGTAGCTCATTGATAAAGCTGTGCTCCAGATTCTTTCCTAACCATGCTTTTCAAATCTATGCAAATCAGCGCTTAATCGTGTGGTCTGAGATAAAGGATTCCTCTTCTCCCACATATCCCATTCATCTTCGTGGGTTTGCTTTTTAAAAGATCATAATGTGAGCTGACTGGCTTACATTTTCCCTTTTAAGAAGTAAAAGCAATGGCTAAAAATACTTCAGAGTTATTAAATAAAATTAAGTGAATGCTATAACTTGCCCATTCCCCCAAACAGCAGAAATCAGTTCCTTTCAAGGGAACTCAAAACAAAAGCATAACCTTGACATGATGCTTTAGAGTTCGGTTCAAGCTTGATCAAACATATACTACCTCTCATAGTGGAAAACACCCGTCTAGTCCCTCAAGGTCAGACATTCAGGACCTGTATTGCTGTCAACACCATCCAATACTTATCAGACCTGAGCTCAGAGCTATGCAATTCTGCATAGCTATGATGCATTCCTGATCGCTTCCTTTTTATATCTACCCTGAACCTAGCGCTGGGTGCACACAGGTGGTGCTACTACAACCTGGGGGCAGGACTGCCTCGCTGGGTCCATGGAGGAGGGGCAGCCGACAGTGGGCACACCAGCCAAAGTGGGGGCGGGGAGGGTGGTGAGAAATACCCCAGCTTCTCCCTTCCTCTTGCCCGCTGGTCTTCTACCAGTTCCTCCCAACGACTGAATTTAGCAGCTAGAAGGCAAGGGAGACTGGGAAATATACGTCCCTACCTTGAAGGGCTGCACAGAGAAGGACCAATCTTGAATCTAAGCGCAAACACGCACTGTGCAAAAGTCAACAACGTGGTGGTAAATAAGCTGCAAATATGGCAACGGGCGGGGTGGGGTGGGGGAAGGAGAGGCTGAAAGTTCTACTGTAGCCACTGATTCGAGAGGAGTAGGTGGCACACAAAGACTCTCTTCTCATCCCTAGCAAAAGTGATTATCAAATACTTTAAAGCGTTTTTAGGAAAGTGAGGAAGAGTGTCATAATGGACTAAAATCCAGGAAGTTCCAAGGAAGTATTAAAGAATAACGCACGCTTGGTTTGCAAAATAGAAGATCTAGAAGCAGAACAGAACTAACTGCTTGTGGATACAACTCATCATAATAAAGCTGGTCTAGAAGGTTGGAGACTAAAAGCAGCAACCGACTGAGGAGGAGTTCCCAAATTAGGACAGAGTCAGCCCCGGCTCCACAGAGGGTGGAAGGATATACGTCAGGACCCCCACGCGTCTTGCTCCGGCACTGCAGAGGGCACTTCCCAGGCTGCCATTATGCAAGGCCTTCCCATCCCTGGGGTGAGTAACCATCATTTAGTCATTCATTCCACAGACATTTCTTGAACCCCTGCAATGTACCAGGCACTATCCTAAGCACTGCAGAGAAAAAAGCAGACAAATAACAGGAGCACCCCAAGCCTTAATGGGAGTCAGATCAATACAGTCCACCCTATATGGAGGGAGGGAGGGGTGTTCCTGGCAGGGTGTGGTCAGAGAGGACCCTCCATCCCTACTTCCTGGGTTACTCCTCATCCTGGTACACACATTTATGGCAGTTAAACATGCAACAGGGGGCTTCCCTGGTGGCGCAGTGGTTGAGAGTCCGCCTGCCGATGCAGGGGACACGGGTTCATGCCCCGGTCCGGGAAGATCCCACATGCCGCGGAGCGGCTGGGCCCGTGAGCCATGGCCGCTGAGCCTGTGTGTCCGGAGCCTGTGCTCCGCAACGGGAGAGGCCACAGCTGTGAGAGGCCCGCGTACCGCAAAAAACAAAAACAAAAACAAACAAACAAAAAAAACATGCAACAGGGACACATCTGTGTCATTAATAGAGATACTACTATAAAGAACAATATTTCCTCCTGGGTTCTAGTTTATTCAGTTTAATTCAACAGACGTTTATTGTGTGCCAATTCTACGCCTAGAACTGGAGCTACAGAGACAAACATTTTCTTCAAAAAGCATTGCTCCTGCCCTCAGCAAAGTAGGAATGGCAGATCCATGCCGTTTCAGTCCAGAAATTGCTGCCAGAGACCTGAGTCCTCTGCAGGTTCATGCAGAGGGTGGGAAGTGATTTCCCCACCAGCTCAGAGTGGTGGTGACACTGGTCAGTGCAACGTGAAGCTGACCTGTGCGGGTTCTGCAGCCCTTGCGTCACTACGTCTGAGGGCTGATTTTCAAGAAGGGAAAGCCTTTTTGACTTTGCCTCATAAAAAGAAGTCCAGAGCTCTCTTCAGCAGCACGTACGGTAAAATTAGAGAGATACAGAGAAGATTAGCATGGCCACTATGTAAGAATAACGTGCAAATTCAAACAAAGCGTTTCATAGTTTTGTAACTAGGTGGAGCACAGAGGATTTTTAGGGCAGTGAAACACTCTGTATGATACCATAATAATGGATACATGGCATTATACACTTGTCCAATCCCACGGAATGTACAGCATCAGGAAAGCACTGTAATGTAAACTATGGACTCTGGGTGATAACGTCACTGTGGATTCACCTACTCCAACAAATGTCCACTCTGGTGGGGCATGTTGATCACGGTGGAGGCTGGGGGTGGGAGCAGGGGGCTTATGGGAAATCTCTGTACCTGCTGCTCAATTTTGCTGTGAACCTAAAACTGCTCTTTAAAAAAAGTCTTAATTAAAAAAAAAAAAAAGGACTAAAAACAAACAAACTAAAAAAGAAGGTCAGGCAGCTGAGTAAACTCCCTGGAACAGCCAGCCAGCCAGAGACAGACAGGCTCCTGAACTGCTCTGCAGGGGCCTGAGGAAGTTGGAACAGTTCCACATGGGGCGGTGGCGGGGGGTCCTCTCCTAGTCCAGCTCTGTCTCCCCATCTGGCAGGGGCAGGGAGTGCAGGCCAGTATACTGTAGTCTAGTTCTCTCCTCTTACACTAATGCTTTACAAAAAGCACTCGAGTAATTTAACTTAGTCCAATCTTTTTCTTTTTCTTTTTTTTTTTTTTTGCGGTACGCGGGCCTGTCACTGTTGTGGCCTCTCCCGTTGCGGAGCACAGGCTCCGGACGCGCAGGCTCAGCGGCCATGGCTCACGGGCCCAGCCGCTCCGCGGCATGTGGGATCTTCCCGGACCGGGGCATGAACCCGTGTCCCCTGCATCGGCAGGCGGACTCTCAACCACTGCGCCACCAGGGAAGTCCAACTTAGTCCAATCTTATCATTTACTTTCTGATTTATTAATAAGTAGGGGAAAATATATCTGAACAAATTTCTTTTTTTTTTTTTTTTTAGAATGTGAGCACATTATCTATATTCTCTGCATTCCTAGTTTTCAAATCACTGGTACATTTTATTTTATTTTAATAAATTTATTTATTCATTTATTTATTTATTTACCTCTGGCCGCCCTGGGTCTTCGACGCAGTGTGTGGGTCTCCCATGGCAGTGGCCTCCCCCGTAGCGGAGCACAGGCTCCAGGTGCATGGGCCCCAGCAGCCGTGGCTCGCAGGCTTCAGAGCGCAGGCTCAGTAGTTGTGGTCCACGGGGCCCAGCTGCCCCGCAGTGTGTGGGATCTTCCCGGACCAGGGCTCGAACCCGTGTCCCCTGCATTGGCAGGGGGACCCTCAACGACTGCGCCACCAGGGAAGTTCCTAAGCAAATTTCTTATATTGTAACTGTTTTGTTTTTTACACATTTCTAAATTTTTTTTTTTAAGTGCCTTCCTCTGTAGTTTTGATTGGCATTTCTCTAATGATTAGTGATGTTGAGCATCCTTTCATGTGTTTGCTGGCAATCTGTATAAGTTCTTTGGGGAAATGTCTATTTAGGTCTTCTGCCCATTTTTGGATTGGGTTGTTTGTTTCTTTTGTTATTGAGCTGCATGAGCTGCTTGTATATTTTGGAGTTTAATCCTTTGTCAATTGCTTCATTTGCAAATATTTTCTCCCATTCTGAGGGTTGTCTTTTTGGCTTGTTTATGGTTTCCTTTGCTATGCAAAAGCTTTTAAGTTTCATTAGGTCCCATTTGTTTATTTTTGTTTTTATTTCCATTACTCAAGGAAGTGGGTCAAAAAGGA